>NC_138376.1:2256600-2323646 GCF_054177405.1 Leptonychotes weddellii | reverse complement strand
GAACTTGGAGCGGCTGGCGGTTTTAGAAGCACAAAGGGCAGAGACGCGCCCGGACCTGGAGGCAGGACTGGGGGCGCTGCAGAGGGGCGCACAACCCAGGCCGCTGCAGTTTATAGCAGCACGGACAGAAACGGAGACGGTGTGGCCTGGAGAGCTCACTGAAGAACAGACTGAGGTCTCTCTGCTCTGAGGCAGAGGGTTGGAAACGGTCTCTTCTGCTCTGACTCATGGAAGAGACGCGGAAAGCTGCCAGGGAAAGCCACCAGAGAACAAAAGCCCCAAAGACTGATCCCCACTGAGCCCATCCCCCGCCACTATTAGGACCATAACAAAATAAAAATCTTCTGCACAGCCAAGGAAACAATCAACAAGACTAAAAGACAACCTACAGAATGGGAGGAGATATTTGCAAATGACATATCTGGTAAAGGGATAGTACCCAAAATATATAAAGAACTTATACAAACCAACATCCAAAAAACAATCCGATTAAAATGGGCAGAAGAAATAACCAGACATTTCTCCAAAGGAGACATACAAATGGCCAACAGACACATGAAAAGATGTTCAACATCATTCATCATCAGGGAAATGCAAATCAAAACTACAATGAGCTATCACTTCACACCTCTGAGAATGGCTAAAATCAAAAACATAAGAAACAACAAGTGTTGGTGAGAATGTGGAGAAAAAAGAACCCTCGTGCACTGTTGGTGGGAATACAAACTGGTACAGTCACTCTGGAAAACAGTATGGAGGTTCTTCAAAAAATTAAAAATAGAACTACCCTATGATCCAGCAATTGCACTACTGGGTAGAGAATACAAAAAGAATACAAAAACGGTAATAAAGAGATATAGGTGCACCCCTGTGTTTATTGCAGCATTATCTACAATAGCCAAATTATGGAAGCAGCCCAAGTGTCCATCGACTGATCACTGAATAAAGAAGAGGTGGTGTACAGTCATTTAAAGAAGAGTTAATACATATTCTTCTCAAGCTGTTCCGAAAATAGAAATGGAAGCAAAACTTCCGAACTCATTCTACAAGTCCAGCATTACCCTGATTCTAAAACCAAACAAAGACCTCAGTAAAAAGGAGAATTACAGGCCAATAACCCTGATGAACATGGATGTAAAAATTCTCAACAAGATACCAGCAAATTGAATTCAACAATACATTAAAAGAATTATTCACCACAATCAAGTGGGATTTATTCCTGGGCTGCAGGGCTGGTTCAATATCACAAATCTACCAATGTGATATATATATACCATGTTACTAAAAGAAAGGATAAGAACCCATGATCCTCTCAAACAAGAAAAACAAGCATGTGACAAATACAGCACCCATTCTTGATAAAGAGCCTCAACAAAGTAGGGATAGAGGGAACATAGCTCGACATCATAAAGGCCATATACGAAAGACTCAGAGCTAATATCTTCAATCGGGAAAAACTGAGAGCTTTTCCCCTAAGGTCAGGAGCACAACAGGGATGTCCACTCTCACTATAACTATTTAACATAGTACTGGAAGTCTTAGCCTCAGCAACCAGACAACAAAAAGAAATAAAAGGCATCCAAATCAACAAGGAAGAAGTCAAACTTTCACTCTTTGCAGATGACATGATACTCTATGTAGAAAACCCAAAAAACTCCACCAAAAAATTGCTAGAACTGATACAGGAATTCATCAAAGTTGCAGGATATAAAATCAGTGCACAAAAGTCTGTTGCACTTCTATACACAAACAATGAAGGAGCATAAAGAGAAATTCAAGTAATTGATCCTATTTACAATTGCACCAAAAATAATAAGATACCTAGGAACAAATCTAAACAAAGAGGTAAAAGATCTGTACTCTGAAAACTACAGAACACTTATGAAAGAAACTGAAGAGGACACAAAGAAATGGGAAGAAATTCCAAGCTCATGGATTGGAAGAACAAACATTGTTAAAATGTCTACACTACCCAAAGCAATCTACACATTTAATGTAATCCCTACCAAAATACCCCCAGCATTTTTCACAGAGCTAGAATAAATGGATCCTAAAATTTGTATAGAACCACAAAAGACCCCAGATAGTTAAAGGACTGTTGAAAAAGAAAAGCAAAGCAAGAGGCGTCACGATTCCTGACTTCCAGCTCTGTTACAAAGCTGTCATCATCAAGACAGTATGGTACTGGCACAAAAACAGACACATAGATCAATGGAACAGAATAGAGAGCCCAGAAATGGACCCTCAACTCTATGGTCAACTCATCTTCGACAAGGCAGGAAAGAATATCCAATGGAAAAAAAGACAGTCTCTTCAACAAATGGTGTTGAGAAAACTGGACAGCCACATGCAGAAGAATGAAACTGAACCACTTGTTACACCATACACAAAAATAAATTCAAAATGGATGAAAGACCTAAATGTGAGACAGGAGTCCATCAAAATCCTAGAGGAGAACATAGGCAGCAACCTCTTTGACCTCAACCATAGCAACTTCCTACTAGACACATCTCCAGAGGCAAGGGGAACAAAAGCAAAAATGAACTATTGGGACCTCATCAAGATAAAAAGCTTCTGCACAGCGAAGGAAACAATCAACAAAACTAAAAAGCAGCCTACAGAATGGGGGAAAATATTTGCAAATGCCATATCTGATAAAGGGATAGTATCTAAAATCTATAAAAAATTTATCAAACTCAACACCCAAAAAATAAATAATCCAGTTTAGAAAGACATGAATAGACATTTTTCCAAAGATATCCAGATGGCCAACAGACACATGAAAAGATGCTTAACATCACTCATCATCAGGAAAACACAAATCAAAACCACAATGAGATACCACTTCATACCTGTCAGAATGGCTAAAATTAACAACACAAGAAACAAAAGGTGTTGGCGAGGATGCGAAGAAAGGGGAACCCTCTCGCACTGTTGGTGGGAATGCAAACTATATGGGGAACAGTATGGAGGTTCCTCTAAATGTTAAAAAATTTTTAAAAAGTTCTAAAAATAGAACTGCCCTATGATCCAGCAATAGCACTACAAGGTATTTACTCAAAGGATATAAAAATACAGATTCAGGGGCACCTGGGTGGCTCAGTCAGTTTAGCAACTGCCTTCAGATCAGGTCATGATCTCAGGGTCCTGGGATGGAGTCCTGCATCGGGCTCCCTGCTCTGCAGGGAGTCTGCTTCTCCCTCTCCCTCTGCCATTCCCCCTGCTTGTGCACTCACTTTCTTTCTCTCTCTGTCTCTCTCTCTCTCTCTCTCTCGGTGTCAAATAAATAAATAAAATCTTTAAAAAAATTACAGATTCAAAGGGGCACATGCACCCCATTGTTTATAGCAGCAATGTCCACAATAGCCAAAATATGGAAAGAACCCAGATGTCCATTGACAGATGAATGGATAAAGAAGATGTGGTATATATGTACAATGGAATACTACTCAGCCATCAAAAAAATGAAATCTTGCCATTTGCAACAACATGGATGGAGCAAAACTGTATTATGCTAAGCAAAATAAATCAGTCAGAGAAAGACAAATACCATATGATTTCAGTCATATGTGGAATTTAGGAAACAAACCAGATGAACATATAGGAAGGAGAGGGAAGAAGACAAAGGGAAGCAAACCGTAAGAGACTCTTCAGATAGAGAACAAACAGGGTTGATGGAGGGAGGTGGGTGGGGGGATGGGCTAGATGGGTGATGGGTATTAAGGAGGGCACTTGTTATGATGAGCACTAAGTGATGAATCACTAAATTCTACTGAAACCAATATTGCATTATAAGTGAACTAACTAGAATTTAAAGAAAAATTTGAGAAAAAAATTAAAAATTAAAAAATAAAGAAGAGGTGGTGTGTAAACACACACACGTGCGTGCACACCGTGGAATATTATTCAGCCACAAAAAAGAACGAAATCTTGCCATTTGCAATGACATGGATAGAGCTAGAGAGTATAAGGCTAAGCAAAATAAGTCAGTCAGAGAAAGACAGACACCAGATGATCTCACTCATCTGTGGAATTTAAGAAACAAAACAAATGAGCAAAGGGGGAAAAAGAAGAGAGAGACAAACCAAGAAACAGACTCTTAACTACAGAGAACAAACTGATGGTTATCAGAAGGGAGGCAGGTGGGAGGGATGGGGGAAATAGGTGATGGGGATTAAGGGGTGCACTTGTGATGAGCACCGGGTCATGTATGAAGTGTTGAATCACTATATTGTACACCTGAAACTGATATTACACTGTAATGTTAACTACACCAGAATAAAATAAAATAAATAAAATTAAATAAATAAATAAAATAAAATGAAACGAAATGAAGGAGCCTGGGTGGCTGGAGGCTCTAGAGGAACCTCCAGGTTGTCTAATTATTACAGAATGAAGGGCAGCCAAACCAGGATACCTAGGCGGAGGGCAGGAGAGAGAGACAGAGAAGGAGGAACGGTAGTGGTTTCTCAGTGAGCTTTTTAGATAGTCTCTGAGAGAGGTCAGACTCAGCTCCAGAAGGTTTAGGGTTATTCTCTTAGAAGGAAGCAAGTTGAGAATCATTTCATTTCTTGGAGACCTCCAAACACCAACTGAAATATGCTTCCTATTCAAATTGCTTGGTTTCCTTTTCTTTTTCCAATTGTGCATGCAAATAAACTAATTTGGGGATCTCAAAAGATGGCCAGAGTGGCCACTCCAACAACAGCTCAGCTGGGTCCGGTAAGACTAAAACTGACATAAAATGGATTCACAACATATAACCCAGCTGGGGCTCCAGGCAGGGGCTCTCTCCAGCAGCGATTTTCCAAAACAAAGACCCTGCTGAGTATTCACCAGACGGAAGAACATAGCTCTCTGTAGTTCAGGCAGACAGACAGACAGAAGCTGTCACCAGAAAGACACCCAAATAAAATTAAGCTGAATCTCAACCAAAAAGAGGGAGGTTCGGAACTGAGAGGACTCACCACTGGAACTCGGAGCCATTGGGGGACTATCAGAGCGCAATGGCTCGAATCTACGCAGGCTCCCCGCTGAGCAGGGAGCGGGATGCGGGGCTCGATCCCGGGACCCCAGGAACATGACCTGAGCCGAAGGCAGGTGCTTCACCGACTGAGCCACCCAGGCGCCCCTGGATCTCACTTCTGACACTATTTAGGAAGCAAACCTGGAAAGGAACAAAGGTCTTATTCGGGGTCTCAGAATTGCAATTTGGGGGAACACAGATTCCGGAGTAACCAGAAAAGTGTGCCACTCATGCAGGGAAAGTGAGGGGTTTTTATGAGAAAGGAGGAAGAGGGAATTACAGGCTTTAGATGACGAAGAGAAGAAAAACCCCTGCGGTATTGGTGCTGACCAGCTGGACCACTTCTGATGACCACCTTCAGGATCAGCGGCCCCATTAAACGGAACCGCCCCCACTACGTATTAACTAACTTTACTGTCGTCCTCTGACCCGAATGCGGGCGGCTCTGTTGAAAAGTTAGGAGCGGGTGCCTGGGTGGCTCAGATGGTTAAGCGTCTGCCTTCGGCTCAGGTCATGATCCCAGGATCCTGGGATCGAGTCCCTCATTGGGCTCTCTGCTCCTTGGGAGCCTGCTTCTCCCTCTGCCTCTTTCTCTCTCTGTCTCTCATGAATAAATAAATAAATAATCTTTAAAAAAAAAAAAAAAGAAAAGTTAGGAGCAACCATTTGTCATCAGTTGCTGCTTCCGGCCCACTTCAGGAGCTCGTTAGTTGGAAAGGAAAATGCAGTCCCTCGCGTGCAGAGGTTTCATACACTCCCACCTCAGTTTGGGGGACGGGATACCGAAGACCAGAGCGCCGCACCAGAAAGAACCTGGAGATCTGCACGGGGGCCCCCCTCCGGGGTTCAGCTGAGCATTCATGGTGTGGGGGGGAAAGAACCCCCTGAAAAGATTGCAGGAAACAGACACCGGCCACTCCCGTAGCCCCGGGGAGTAGTGTGACTCTCTGCATCTGACTCCTCGGAATGTCCTGCATCGTGAGGGCACGTACCCCAAACCTCAGCCCTCAGACAACACTCCGAAAACGTCTCAGATTCCACGCTAACTCCCAGCCACACAGTCAACCGTGTACCAGGCACTTGGAGCCCTTGCTAACCCTGACCAGCCTAAGACAAAGCCCGATTTAGGAGAAGTGTGGACACCTCTCTGTACCCTTCCACCGCTCACCACTGTGACCACCACTGCCCCGCACCACACACACAACCTTGCCCCATCCCACCCACACTGGCGTCCAGGGTGCTCCTCCCGGCCTGCCATCCCCAAGCTCTGGGACTTTTCCCTCACTGCTCCTTCCTGTCAATCCTGCCTTGCATCCCATTCCTTCAGCCTCAGGCTCTCTGCTTCTCAAAGTGGCTGCCAGCCTTCTCGCAACCCCATCTGTGCCCATGTGTGATACACTACAAAGAAAGAGGTTTTACCCCCTGCTGTTCCCCATTTTCCCTCTCCGAAACCCATCCTCCCCCCAGGCACTAGGTCATAGGAATTGGAGTTTCCTGGGATTGGGATCTGTCCACACAGGAGAGGCTATAGTGCTAGCAACGAGGAGAGGAAGAGCGAGCGAGCAGGCCTGACCCAAGGACCTCATCGGGCTGTTCCCTGCTCCAGACTTCAAATCAGCTATTTCTCCTAAAAAAAGCTCTGGTTCCTTTTGTTGGAAATAGTGTCTGGAAATAATAGTCGAGGAGCTGCAGACACGGCCACTCTGACAAGACGTTGATGTGCTCACAGTTTGGGATAGTGTAAAGAAGTTTTTGCAAATCATATACAGTCCTAAAAGACTTGATTATTTAAGAATGGATTATCTGGATCTCTTCTTCTAATTGCTTACATACCTGTGTCCTTTCTGAGGCCAGGAGTTTGAGAACCGTCACCTCTTCTTCACTGATACCTGGCCCAAAGCTTGGAGCATACTAGATACTCAGAACAAATTCACCAAATGAGAAAAATCAGGCTTTAGATGCTTAAAAGAAACTACCAAAAATGAGTTTCAGAAATATGAGGAGAAATGACAGCATAATTAGAAGAACTCAATGATTTGAATTAGGTCCAACATTTGCTCGGATGGTTAAGTCCACGTATATTTGCATTAAAAAGTACAGACTAGGGCGCCTGGGTGGCTCAGTTGGTTAAGCGACTGCCTTCAGCTCAGGTCATGGTCCTGGAGTCCTGGGATCGAGTCCCACATCGGGCTCCCTGCTCAGCGGGGGGTCTGCTTCTCCCTCTGACCCTCTTCCCTCTCGTGCTCTCTGTCTCTCATTCTCTCTCTCAAATAAATAAATAAAATCTTTAAAAAAAAAAAAGTACAGACTATTTTAAAAAGAGCACTTCCATGAAAAGATACAAGACTTAATTTCCTACTTCAGGTCATCCTGACTTGAGCTTTTCAACCTAAGACAATTATCCAATAGACAACCGTGGGAAGGCAGGTCTGAGCTCACAGCTGGTAAGTGTGTCCAGTAGGGCTGAAAGTAATGGAGACCCCCCCACACCCCGTTGTGGAAGGGTGTTGGCAGGGTCGGGCAGGGGTGGCAGGTTGGTTGAGAGATAGGACTTCTTAGTGGATGGGGAAGCACATGGATGGACCAGGCCTGTGATGCTGCAGATTGGCCTCGGACAGTTTGGAGCCTTTCAAAGGGGAGGGTAGCACCTGAAGCATAGGCCCTGTTAGGAAGCTGGATAAGGTGATAGAGGTGGATCTGCTGGTTGTGGGGGGCAGGGAATGGATGGGTGTAAAAATGGGCCTCTCTTCCTCTGTCTCCCCCTGACGTCTGCATCTAAGTTTCCGCTGACCTTGGCTGACGCAAGTCCATCCTGCTCTTGGAGCATCTGCTGGCTTACACTCCCTTCTGTTCCTCTTTCTGGCCAGCAGCCTCTTTCTCCAGGAGCCCTTAACTGGCCATAATGTGGAAAAGACAACAAGGACTTTTGCTTGCTAATGGGGAAAACCCAATTCCGGTTGCCTCCAGCACAAGGGAGTTGTGAGGAAACCGACAGCTCTGAAAACCAGTAGGCATGTTTCGAGAACCAGCCGTGGAAATTGGCAGGACCCAAGGTAGCTTTAGGGGTGAGATCAGCAGGAGTGAAAGGATCCATTCCTGGCAGGAACGGTCTTATCCAGGATGTTGCCGTTGGGATCAGCCAGCCACTTGTCAGAATCTTCAAAGAGAGCTTGCTCCACCAAGGTCCTAAGGAAGGGGCTTCTGGAATGGAAGGCAGCCCACTGGATTTCCACTCCCACCAAGACTACACGCGACGGGGAGAAGTGTTTGAAGTTGGCGGTGTTGTCACGAAGAGGGAATGAATGAATGCTGGTCAGCCAAGAAAGGGGTTGGGTTTTTGTTTGGTTTGGTTTGGTTTTTTTACTCAAAGACATTACTTCTTATTATTATTTCTGTGAGAAATGAATACATGAACACGAAAACACAGTGCTAATAAATATCATAACCACACTATGTATTACTTCAATCATATGTCAAGAGGTATGTTATTCATAGTGTTTCCAGCTCATACAGCAAAGCTGTAAGTTTGACATGATGGTTTTATCTGTAACTGATGCTCAGGGAGGTCGAAGTGCTAGGTCATAGCTAATTATGGCAGAGGTGGGATCTGAATCCAGGACAACTGACTTCAAGCAGACCACCGTCCCATGATGCTTCTGATCCCCCCAATTAGATTGATTTCTCTCTCCTTCAACTTCTAACATCACTTTTGACACCACTTTATTTATCATGTTTTGCAATATTGATCTGGGCATGTTTCTTTCTCACTCATTATGATCATCACAGTTACTTAGTGATCCAAATTTTATGATCATTCTTGAATTTTTAAAGTCAACATTTTGTTTATTAAAAAAAACCTTTTAAATTGAAAGCTTATGTCTTGGTTTGGTTTCTTTTCCTCCCATGAGTTAGCAACTTTAACAACAAAAAGCTCCTCACCCCTGGACTAAGGCCAGGAGGAAAAATTCCTTTATTAAAATCAGCCAACCCTGTTCAGGGGCCCTCTTCCCACCCCCAGGTTCCTTCACAACTTCCCTCAACCCCATCAGAAAAAACTAGTCATCAAAGCCTAGGTGTTTTTCCAACTTATTACCATAATATACACAATATGCAAAATACAAAATTGTATATACCCTGGGCAATGCTAGAAAGAACGATATAGTCAACTTCCATGACCCAAACTCAACAACTCATCTCTACCTCCACTCATATCCTCATACACCCTCACACACCCTCATACACTCTCATACACACTCTTTCACACACTCATACCACCCCCTCACACCCTCACACCCGCTCACACCCCTTCACACACCCTCATACACACTTTCACATACATCCACACACAGCTACACCCCCTCACACACACCTTTACAGTTACAGACATTCACACCCCTCACACACTCACACCTACCCTGATGCCCACACACACTCTCATACTCCCTCACCCACACACTCATGCACTCTCACACACCCTCACACTCAAACTCTTGCACACACTCACACACCAGCTCACATCTACACTCACACACACCCTCCTCACACACCTACGCACTCAAACTCACACATACTGTCCTCCCCAGTGGGATGATTCTAAAGCCAACCCCAGACATCATGATTTCATCTTCTCATATTTCAGTATGTATCTCTAAAATATAAGGATTCTAATAAATGTAACTACAAACCCATCACCAAATCTAATACATTTATTAAAAATTCCTTAATATTATCAAATATCTAGTCAGAAATCAAATTCCCCTAGTCATCTTATGTATATTCTGGAACAAATCAGGATCCAAACCTGGTTCATACATTTCAGCCAAATTTTTTTTTTTTAAGATTTTATTTATTTATTTGACAGAGAGAGACACAGCGAGAGAGGTAACACAAGCAGGAGGAGTGGGAGAGGGAGAAGCAGGCTTCCCGCGGAGCAGGGAGCCCGATGTGGGGCTCGATCCCAGGACCCTGGGATCATGACCTGAGCCGAAGGCAGACGCTTAATGACTGAGTGCCCCATTTCAGCCAAATTTTTAAGGAGATACCTATAACTGCCCAAAATAATGAGATTGCTGTATGTGTAATGACGTGGAAATACCAAGTGCCAAGATACATTGGTGAATGAACATAACTATATGCATAATATGATCCATTTTTGCCTAAAAATTATGCATTTCTATATACATATAAAGAAATCTGAAAGAATAAGCCATTTGGTACATACCCAAATTTTAGACTCCCGGAAGACAATCAGGTGTTCAGCATAAAGCATACTGTTTGCACAGGGCGCCTGGGTGGCTCAGTTGGTTAAGCGACTGCCTTCGGCTCAGGTCATGATCCTGGAGTCCTGGGATCAAGTCCCGCATCGGGCTCCCTGCTCAGCGGGGAGTCTGCTTCTCCCTCTGACCCTCCCCCCTCTCATATGCTCTCTCTCTCTCTCATTCTCACTCTCTCAAATACATAAATAAATAAAAATTTTTTAAAAAAAGCATACTGTTTGCACAAATGGTTTCAGCACACTGAGCCCCTCTTATCAGTTAATCACGGGCACCCTCCCAAAATCTAGGTTCTCAGTTGCTAGTCCCGGGACAACCTCATAAGCAGGCCTGTCAGAGGATACCATTCCTTCCCACCAAGTTAACTCTTTTCAACACAGCCAGCAAACAATTAGAAGGAGTCAAGTGTACAATAAAAATAAAAATTACATCAGCAGCCTCCAGTCTGTTTTCATGGTGAAAATGGTGAAGCCAGTCAACCGTATCTCTTTTCAGGAAATCACATCTTCCCTCCAGAGACCTGGGGATATAGTGCAGAGCCCTAGTGTCACACTTCCGGCAAGACGGCCCCCTTCTGTGGACAAAGGCACTGCATTTCTTGTCCCTTTCTTCACTTTTCACAGCATCTTCCAAGAAAATTTAGGGCCAACCCAAAACAATCCATAGAAAGAGTTTTCCCTGTCACTATAGCAGTTCTCATTCAATTGCTGTCTTTAAGGAAGGGTTTGGATGCCCTGGTCTAAGGTCTTTAAAATGGAGATTTGATTTTGAGCTTCTTGGTCACTCCCACAGTCTTTGATAGTCCTTTCCAAATCACATGACTTGGACAAAGAAAGAACCTAGCCAAGTGCCTGATCCATCAGCAGGTTCTGCCCAGCCCAGCCCAGGTGGCCATACTTGGGTAACTCTACCCTCACTTTTGGGGTGATAACTTTTGCCCTTTCTTTCTATGCAAAATATCATAATTCATACGTCCAAGCATCTACACTCAAGATATCTTGGACAGTGTTGATTTAGGACATGCTATCTGATGTATGTCATAATATGTTTAGATTCAGAGTTCAGCAATTTGAGGATTGTCCAAAGCACTAGACCATCTTGTCTTGTCTGGTCCACATGGAGCTCTTTCATTGTTTGCAATTCAATCTCTACTGAAAAATGATAGAAGTGGAGAGCTTGGAGGTCACTTGCTGCACTTACAAAACCTGAAAACTCAGCTCAGTTCTGGGATTATTTATATGTTTTACTTATAAACCGGAAGGCTTGTATTTCCTTCCTCACAGCCACACCAACTTGTTATAGCCATGAGCCAGATACCTGCCACTTTGGGTTTGGAAATCATTGAAGTTACACATCCTTAAGCATATCCCTACGGAGTGATATAACTCTGAACAACATATAAAATCTGCCTACAAATAAATGATATGTTTGGGGGCTTTCTGTGCTTTTATGATTTCCCCTGAGAGGCAATTTTAGCAAATATGTTGGGCAGTGTTCTTTTTCTCTGTTTTAAAATTTGTTTCAAATTTCAGTGCTTGGATCAAATAATCCACAGTCAAAAACATTTGATTACCTTAAATGGGTATGTGATTTCTACCTATGAGTCACTGTGAATTGGCATATCAAAAAATCTTCCATTAAAAGTTAGAGGATTTGGGGGCACCTGGGTGGCTCTGTTAGTTAAGTGTCTGCCTTTGGCTCAGGTCATGATCCCAGGGTCCTGGGATCGAGCCCCGTGTTGGGCTCCCTGCTCAGCGGGAAGCCTGCTTCTCCCTCTCCCTCTGCTGCTCCCCCTGCTTGTGCTCTCTTGCTTGTTCTCTCCTTCTCTCTCCCAAATAAATAAATAAAATATTTTTTAAAAAATAAGATTTTTGTCTACTATTTTCTTGACTCATTTTGTGATCAAATGCCTACTGCCTTATGATATCTCTTTATTGTTTATTGACTAATAGTTCACATGTGCTTTGTTAATTTAACACTTCAGGCCTTTGTCTGGTCTCTCAAAGCTCCATAAAAGCAACGACTATATTTTTGGTCACCTCTGCATCAAGCCAAGTGTGGGAAAAGTCACTAGTACCTACTAATCTTTTGCTGAATGGATGAACAGATGAGTGAATGAATAGGTTGTCAGCTCCTGAAGAATGTGAGCTTTCTCTTCCAATATCTTTACTAGATAAATATTTGTTTTCCCGAAGGACAATCTGAGTGCTCAGGCAAACACCAGAAAGGTGGCTACGCTATGATGCTTCTCCATAATCAAAACTTCACAAGCCATTCATCTCTTAGAGATACACGCCAAGAGATGAAGGAAAAGATTTTATGTCTGGGATTTGCTTCAAAATAATGGGTGGGGAGGGGGAGATGGGGAAACAAGGACAAGCACAACTAAAACAGGGTTAACCGTGAAGTGGACCAAGTTGAAGCTTATTGTGTGTGTGAAAATTTTCAGAGTGCATTTCACAAGAGATACAGTGTCTACGCTGAGCACGGATGTTTGTTTACACGCCTACTCTAGTACGTTGTTTTCTCTGGGGAAAAGAGGCACTACGGATTGATTACCTACCATAGCCAACGTCTCTGGCAACTTTTTAATACCCTTTATATCTGGGGAATTCCCCACTGAGTCCCTGCCTTCCCAACACAGAAGCCAGAAAGTCACCCTCCAACCTCCTTTGTGTGGCTGGGGTACAGATCCGGGACCTGGAGCCTGTCCACCGGACGTACTCAGGTCCATCATCAATTGAGAGGAGTCCCAAGAAGAGGAGGCACCAGGGAGAACCGTTTCCGGAGAGGGGGGCGGTGAGGCTTCAGCCTGTAGCTGCAGCTCCGGCCAGCCTGGCAGCTCCCTCCCCAGTCCAGGCCTCCGTCCAGGCACTGGTGCGTTCAGTATGTACTTTGGCACTGGTCCTGGATCCTCGTATTTTTAACTTCCAATGTCCATTAACAAATTTCTTTACCGCTTGCACGAACTCAAGTAGGTTTGCCTTTTTTGTTTTTGCAACTAAATTCCTTCACTGATACATCTACCTCCCACTAGGTATTCGATATGTAGTATCTCACTGAATCTGGAAACAATAACCCACTGAAGTTTGAAGAGGGCAGGAATGATACTATGAAAAACCCGGTTGGCCATGCCTGGTTGTTTGAAATTTACTTTGTATGCAAAGGGGAGCCGCTATATAGTATATTTGAAAAGGAACTGAGGGGGCTGCAGAGACAGTGGGAGGAAAGCCTGAATCATCTCAGGACTTTCTCCACCAACACAGAGGCAACAAAAAGGAACAGCTCTGTGCCCAACACAGTTACTCCAGAATGCCGCTACAAAGCGAAGACTTCCTCGCTTCGGCCAGCAGGGGGCGCACCCAGCTCCGGTCCCTGCTCCTCTCCCCAAGGAATAGTTTGTGTGTGAGCATGCCCCTGCCCACTTAACTGAGACGGGGTAACTGGCTGATGGGCATTAAGGAGACACTTGAAGTAATGAGCACTGGGTGTTATATGCAACTGATGAATCACTGAATCCTACCTCTGAAACAATAATACAGTATATGTTAATTAAGTTAAATTTAAATTAAAAAAAATTTTTTTAACCTGTAAAAAAAAAAGAAGAAGTCAACAGCCAATGCTCCCCTCTTCCATTATGGAACCAGATCTGCAGAGCACTGAGGAAGGTCACTCCAATTGCCAATGCTAATACTAGGCAAAGCAGTCCGACGGGAAATATCTTTCCAATAAATGGTACTGGATCAACAGAACATCCATATGGGAAAAAAAGAAATACCGATCTTTACCTCATATCTGCACAAAAGTTAGCATGAACTAGACCATAGGTCTAAGCATAAAGGATAAAACTCTAAAGCTTATGAAAAAAAACGGAACAATACCTTTGTTGGCTTGGGAACAGGCCAAAGTTTCTTGGAAATGACAAAGAAAGCCATAACTATAAAGGAAAAATTGATAAATTAGACTTTACCAAAATTTAAAACTGTGTTCATCAAAATACAGTATTAAAAAAATGAACAGACAACCACAAACCAAGCTAATATTTTACATAAGACTGATAATTAGAATAGATAAGGAATTCCTACAACTCAATAAAAAAAAAGTCAAACAATCCAAATAATTAATGGGCAAAATATCTGAACACATGTTTTACAAAGGAAGATGTATCGATGGCAAATACACGAAAAGATGTTCAACATCACTAATCATCAAGGATTAATGATCACAGTCCCAGGAAAAAAACACAAATTAAAATCACAATAAGATACTACTACCACCCATCAGAATGGTTAAATTTAAAGACTATAACACCAAATGCTGGCAAGGATGTGGTTCAGCCACAATTCTCGTACATTACTGGGGGGAGCACAATTTAATGCCACTTTCTAAAAGGTGTGGCAGTTTCTTATAAACCTAAACAGATGCTCACACTGTAAACCAGCAATTCTACTCCTAGATATTTATCTGAGGGAAATGAAAGCACATATCCACAGAAAAGAACATACCAAACTGCTCCATTAGGATCTTTATTCATGATAGCCTCAAAGAGCAAACAGCTCAGGGGGCCATCCATAAGAGAAGAGTTAAACAGTCCACGTTCACACAACAGAATACCACTCAGCAACAAGGAAGGAACGCTAATGCTTGTAACCATGTGGATGAGTCCCAAGATTCCACTTGTTAAGTGAAAGAAACCTTCCACCGAAGACTACATACCATCACTAATCATTAGGGAAATGCAAATCAAAACCACAATGAGATAGACACCACTTCACACTGTTACGGAACCTGGACTGGATCGCCTGATGGAAGAACCAAGAGGCACCCGGAGACCTTGGAGGACAGTAGGTTTATTTAACGCCGGAGGGCTCAGAGGAGAGTGATCTCCAAAGGTCTGAGCTCGGAGCACAAAGGGGGCAATTTATTCACTTCCACTTCCACATACTTGGCACTTTTGGGGTGTGCGTGAAGCAGGGCAGGGAGAGGAACCCGGAAGAGCCCTGAGGCAAGGACTGGGACTCTCCTGCTGGCTCCGTGGCCCATCTTAGGACACAGATTTTCCTTATCAACCATTAGGATGGCTATTATGATCCCACCCCACCCCCAAAAAAACCCAGAAACTAACAAGTGTTGGGAAAATGTGGAGAAATTTCAACCATTGTGTATTGCTGTTGGAAATATAAAATGGTTCGACTAAGCATGGAAAATAGTATGGGTGTTTCCTCCAAAACACAGAATTACCTTATGACCCAGCAATTCTGCTCCTAGGTATAGACCCAAAAGAACTGAAAGCAGAGACCCAGACAGCTATTTATACGCCAGTGTCCACAGGCAGCATTATTCACAATAGCCAAACGTAAAAACAACCCACATGTCCATCAAGGAATCAATGGATAAACAAAATGGGGTACACCCATATACTGGAATATGACAACACAGCCTTTAAAAAGATATGGAATTCTGATACATGCTGAACCTGTGAATTCTGATCACAGATGAACCTTGAACTCGTTATGCAAAGTGAAATAGGCCTGACACGAGAAGACAAACACTGCAGGGCTCCACTTATAAGGGGTTTCTAGAAGAGGCAAGTTCAATAGCGATTAGCAGGGGCTGAAGGGAGGGGAGAAGGTGGAGTTAGTGTTTAATGGGTACAGGGTTTCAGTTTGAGATGACGGAAAAGTTCTGTCGATTAGTGGTGACGGTGACACAACAGTGTGAATGTATTTTATGCCACTGAATGGTACACTCAAAAAAGGTTAACGTGATGAACTGTCTTACGTATATTTTACCACAATTTTTTAAAAACAGGAATGGGGCCTTGAACATTACCGAGTTAACTCCCTCCTCATATCATTGTCAGGTGACTTTTTTCCACTTTTATTTCACCCTATTGAGGCTACTTCCCAGCACAGTGTGTGTATTCTAGTGCTCTTGTGGAGGAAAAATAATATGACTAAGAGGACAAATAAAACATGACTTACCAGGAATACAAGAAAGCCCTTCGCTCGCACATTCATCGTTGAAAATCTGAAAAGCGTGAAGGGGAATAATGAAGTTGTTGTTAGACCTGATTGACCGTCCAGTGCGGTGCCGAATGTTATTTCGGAGAACACCTTTCCTCGCCCAAGGTCCACATCCTCTTCGTCAGGAAGACATAACCAGAGATGGCTTTGAATTAGAAAACAACACCATATAAACATGACTTCTTACCATTGGCTTCACGCCCAGTCATTTCCAAGCTTTGGGAAAGTTAAGGCTACCATGCGTCCCCAAATGGGTATCCCATTTCGTTGTTCCCCTTTTGCTGAGTATTTGGCTTGTGTCACGTATTTTTATTAATATAAATAATGCTACTCTAAACAACAACAAAATAAACAACAACAAAATTGCTAACCGTAGTTTAGCTGTACATACAGTGTGGTCTCAAATGCATATATAGAAAACAGTCCATGCCTATGTGCAGAATCACTGGCTCCGGATATTCATTCCACCTCTTGCCCTGGGTAACAGCTATGGGGTTTCCTGAGACTGACAACCCGCTCAGCCAATCAGGATAATCCCATTCCCCTGCCGTCTTGATTGGTTCAGATAGTCCAGATCCAAGCAAATTAGCGCAGGGGATGCCCCAGCCATAGGGACTGATCTTCAGCAGCAACCTGGTGTCTGGGCACCATCTCCCAAAAGAGTTGACGGGGCTGATGACCTCTCAACTGCCAAAATCTGTCCTAACCCACACCACCTTCCCCTAGAAACCCTTCTTGTACGGAGATGTGGTTCATCCGCCAATGAAGAAATCTGCCGGATTATTCTTCCAGATTCCCGGCACTGATTTCCAAGGGGGTGGGGGGGGGGGGTAGGGTTAAAGTATCTTGAGCAGAACAAGAAAGGGAAAGCTGAATCTTTACTCCCACCTCCATTTCATAGTCGAAATCTGAACAAAAAAATGTATCTTTAGAACGAACCACAAACTAGACTTGACACCTACTGTCTGGGGTGTCAAAGGAGAACTTGTTCTAGAACATATCAAAGCAGAATTGTGCATGGCAGGATCAGGCTGCTAAGACGATTCGTTGGGCCAAGAACCATGTTCAGACGATTAAACCTGAAGACAAGGGCAGGATGGTGTACAGACTTCTCACCAAAGAAAGGCAGTGAACCTGGGCTTGACCGAGGGCACTCTTCGTTTTTAAAAATGGCAGCTAGGTTATTACCACTGGAAACTCAAGAACTGTCCCAAACGAAGAGGGAACAGAGCGCTCACAAGAACAAAACGGAAGCTCCCTTTAACGCTGACCACCGGAGTAGCTGTGTTGGATGACCTATGTTCTTCCCCAGCCATAAAGGATCCTGTACTAATGAGGACTAAAGGTAGCTCAATGGAAAACACCTGCTGCCAAATTGACTTTAAATAAGGATCCCTCAATCTTCGTTCCCTTCTTGGTACCATGATGCAACAGAACGAGTTCGGGTTTCTCTACCCTGTTTCAAAGGCTGCAGCCTTTGAAAGAAGCCTTTTAAATAAATCTAGGCATGAAGGCAGTAACTGACAAGATAATATTGTGCCGAATAGGAAATGATAGTGACCTAAACCATGAGCCAATTTGTTCATCTCAGGAAATAAACCTGATGCTTTCTGGATATCCTATAAGGTTCTTTCCATATGACGTTCACAGTGACTTATATAGGACTAGGAAAAACTTAGACACTAATTTTGGAGATACTCGACAAATGCAGCAGAGTGAGAAATTGTCAGATCTACCTTTCGATGAGGATTTTCTCTGTTGGCATATCAGATGAAATCCTGACTTATGTCCAAGATTCTCTCTGAGTGCACCTTCATGATTTCAGATCACCAGCAGCAACAATCTCTGGCTCCCCACGCAAGCTGCAGGGTCGGTGGTCCTAACCACAGCAGCAGGTGCAGTGGACAGAGGCACGGGGTGGGTCAGTCACGGCAGAATCAGCGTCGGAGGACGAGGCTAGTGCACGTTCCCCGCACACTTGCAGGTCGCAATTGTGACCCAGCTGTGCCTGTCAGTTCTCTGCAGCGAGACCTACCAGTGTGAGGTCTTTTCAGAATTTCCCGGCACATCAGGATTCTGCCATCCGCCGCAGCATTGAGTTTACTCAGCTGGACTTGGCTCTAGGAAGTTTGGAGACATCACCACACATGATTTATAACTTCCACGATGTGGTCAGCTGTTTCTGGAAGTTTCTGAAAACCAACAACATGAGGAAATGAACAGCCTATGGTACATTCTCAGGCGTGTCACGCAGGGGATGTGTCTTTCCATCGGTGTCAGCCAGAAACTCCACTCCAGGCTCACAGACATTTTACAAGTTTCAGAACAGAAACCTATCCAGCTGAATTAAATGGCATAAATAACACTCAGACTGTCACAGCCTTTGGGCTCTTCCTTACCCAACAGAAACCAGACCTTTCGCAGAATGACATTGGGAAGCCCCGGGCTGGCTCAGTCGGCGGAGCGTGTGACTCTTGATCTTGGGGGATGTGAGTTCGTAACCCCACGTTGGGTATAGAGATTACTTAAAAATGGAATCTTAAAAAAAAAAAAAAAAAGAATGACATCCAATGAATGCCTCTAACTCCATACCCGATTTTCACCTTGGTTTTGGATGTTGCTTAAGGTAAAATTACAGAAGCATAAAGCTGGGAATGTCCGGGGCCAGCAAGTTGAAGTGGAGGTCTCAAGACACATTGTACTGTCATTCCATTCCAAGCTGATCTTAGAAGACAACTTAAAAAATAAAATTGAAATAGGCATTCGTCAGTATGAAAATAGAAACTGTGCCACAACAAACAGTAATATGCTGCTCTTCACTTTACTCTGAGCACCATTTTATATGAAATACTTATTTGAGAGCAGAAATGAGCATTTCAGATGCTTTTGAATTAGACAGAATATTCTCGGTTTAAATTTGTTGTTTTGGAATAAAAATGAAACACATAGGGATAGGGTTCGCATTTCTGGACTGTTACTAGTAAATCAAACACAAAATTTAAAAAACTAAAGCTATTGCCCTGTGTTTTTTTAGCTCTGTTTTTATGTCAGATGTTAAAATAGTGTTTTTATAAAATGAAAATCTCAGTGCTTTTCTCCTTCACAATTTTTTTTTAGCCTATAACAGTACAGGATTTATAGTTTTTATAAAGTATGCCATTTTTCTCATTAAATTAAGTTAATAAGATCTTTTCGGCACACAAATATGTTACTTCATAAATCCAGTCATTTTGATCGGTTCTGATGTGTTAGAACCATACTACTCATCTGCTTTATTCAGGTAATACAAGGTGAAAGGTAAGTAATTTTTGAAAAGAGAAGTATTACTTAGCCTAACGTCTTCTAGATTTTAATATTATATGCCTTAGAATGAAAAACATTTTTGGAAGGACAAAGATCATCTTTCCTAATTATTTCTTAATATTTACATAAATATGAAGACCATAGCACTTAACCTTCATAAGTGTCTTCAGGAGAATTTTTCCTTTAGGAAGACCTCTGTACAGATAATTGGACATAGTTTAAAATGTTTACAATGTGTAAAAACTCTGCTGCTAAATGCAATCATTACTCAGCTGCAATCAGGAGACAAAAAGGTTGATAGAAAAACTGCATCAAACAAGAAAAAGCCAGATTGCTGAGGATGCGACCCTTCAGAAATAAAGGTTTGAGTCACCCCGGTGGGTGGAGAATCCTGGCGAGCTGAGGTCACGGCTGAAAGTCAAAGAAAACCACAAACACTTTGCAGAAGAAAGAAGTTCTAAGTATCAACTGTGGTTCTTTTTAGGTTGTCTAATTCTTCTTGATTTGATTTAATATTAATATTAGTTTAATTAATATGAATTGGTTTTATATTTTTTTCTAAAAGATACTGCCTTTTGTGCAAGTTTTCAAATTTATTGACAAAATTATGGATAGTAGTCTCCTGCTTTTAAAAGTCTCTCCCGTATCTGTAGTTATACCCATTTTTCATTCCTAATATTGTTTATTTAGGCCTCTATCCTTTATCCACCTCCTTAGAAGATGGCGAGTTTTATCATTTCCTTTTTACAAAGAAGATTTTCATTTTTTGATTGTCTTTATTGTTTGGTTTGTTTTCTAATTATTTTTTGCTTTTTATTACCTCCCTTTTTTTTATTTTATCTTTTTATGACCTCCTACTACTTTTTTCTTTTGTAAAAATTTTATTTTTAAGTAATCTCTACACCCACCATAGGGCTCGAACCCACAACCCCGAGATCAAGTGTCGCAGTCACCGCCGACTGAGCCAGCCAGGTGCCCACCTTCTTTCTACATTCTTTACCCTTTCATGCTTTCAATAGCTTCAGGAGTAAAGAGCTTCATTTCTTCATTTCCAGATTTTAAGTTATTTTTTAAATAAATGCATATAAGGTTACAAATGTTCCTTTGACTTAATCTCACAAGTTCAGATCTGTAGAACCTTCTCAGCCCTTTGGGGATATACTCTGTCATTTCTACTGTGGTTACTCTTTAACCCACAACCATTGGGAAATGTCTTTGTAAGTTTCCAAACATTTAGATTCTTTTCCGTCCTTTTATCATTTCTTTCTGATGTCATTATTACAATATGGTCAGATAATATGGTTTATGTAACTTTGATTCTTAAAAATTATGACTTCTTTGTTATAACATAAATAAGTCCCGGGGATATAATGTATGGCATGGTGACTATGGTTGATAATACTGTGTTGTAAATTTAAAAGTTAAGAGAGTAAATCCTAAAAGTTACCATCCCAAGAAAAAAAAAAGGTGTAACTGTGTGTGGTGATGGGTGTTAACTAAACTTTTCTGATAATCATCTTGCAATATATACTCTAGGAGCCGAGGGCAGGCTGCCCCAAGATGGGCCTCTTCGGCATGAAGATTATTTTGAGCTGAAGCCAATTGAGACCCTGCAGGATCGAGAGAAACTTTTGTGCCTCCCTCAGCTACATAGAAGAATCTAAATTGGGAGTCTTTCCCAGAATAAGGGCTATTACTAGAGATAAATGTTATCTGAGTGACCCATCTGTATGGCAGGGCAAACATCTGATTACCAAACATCTGCCCTTGCTCCTATTCCTCTGTAATTGTACTTCCTTCCAAAGTCCCAGACACTGAGCCCCTTCTCCTTAGTTCAGGATGACGTATATGCCTCGTTTTGCCTGATTGTCTTTGGATTTGTACATATATGGACTCCCCATAGGTATGTTATTAAATTTGATTTTCTCTGCTTAATTTGTCTCATGTCAATCTGATTCTTAGTCCAGCTAGAAAGACCTTGAAGGGGACAGGATATTCTTGCTCCACAAGAATTCATATATCAAATGATTATATTCTACACCTAAAACTAACACACTTTGTGTCAATTATATCTCAGTTTTAAAAATGATGACTTCTTGGGGCACCTGGGTGGCTCAGATGGTTAAGCGTCTGCCTTCAGCTCAGGTCATGATCTCAGGGTCCTGGGATCGAGTCCCATGTTGGGCTCCCTGATCAGCAGGGAGCCTGCTTCTCCCTCTTCCTCTGCCTCTCCCCCTGCTCATGCTCTCTCTCTCTCTTTCTCTCTCTGTCTCAAATGAATAAATAAAAAATTATTTAAAAAAATAAATAAAAATTATGACTTCTTTAAAGTGAAGACTTTCTTTATGACCTAGTGCCTGGAGTGGAGAGGGTATGGTAATATTTGAGAATTGAATTGGGTATTATTGAAGTTTTAAACACAATGGACTTCTGGTAACCAAAAGTTACTAAATCTGGCCAAGATTTCATCAAGGATTGGGAAAGGGATATTTCACAGAGCATGACTGAAAGCAATGATGGGAAAAAAATAAAATTTCTTCACACTTAATCCCCCACGGAAGCAAGACTACTTAGTAAGCCAACTATAGAAGGTCCTCAATACATATTTGCTGGAAAAAAAAAAGTTTTACCCAAGAGCCCACATCTTCCCCAAAAGTTTTTATATTCGGATTCTCTTTTGCCTAGTTCTCCCTAATCTGGAGGGCTTTTCTTTGTTTTTCTTTTTCTTCAAAATCCTGATCAGCTTTCATTCCCAGTTTAGTTTCTGGCTAAATTCACTTAGCTCTCAAAGAAGCATGTCTATTTCTGAGGTCAAAGGCTTTCCTATTTTCCGAGGGTCCCCTAAGAGGATGCATTCCTGGCTTGACTGCTTAGGAGCCTGAGCCTCTGCTTTGCTTTTCCCCACCAAGCCCATGCCCTCCTGGGGTCTGTCCCAGCCGGTCTGCGGCTTTATACTAACAGGCCACCAGGTGTCAGTGCTGAGCCATAGGAAAGGAGCAAACTGGAGGGCGAGGACAAAATGTTGAAGGAGGTAATACAAAGTCATCAAAGATCACCCATTTTCAACCAAAGCAGGTGAAAGAAGCCATGGCAAGAGTCTGAAGAAACGGAGGGATCATCACAAGTTTGAAAAAATTGCCCAAAGTGCTTAAATAAAATTGGTACAATTATTATTAACACCAAAGTAACAGGGTGCTCTGGGGAGCTGAATGTCTGCAGAGGACAAAGGGAATACTGAGTCCGTGAACCACCCTGCCGCCCCCATCTCATCTTCCTTCCCATCCATTCTTATCTCCTGCCCACCAGTTGGAAGAACTAAGGCAGCCATGTAAACCCCTTGCCAGGAACACCTCCAGACGTCCTGACAGTTTCTTCTGACATTTTTGATGCTTGGCTTACTGTTCCCATGAGTACATGTGTTTGTGTAGAAACCAGTGAAGGGGCTGAGATTCGCACTGAGCTGCCATGAGGTGGGCCTGAGACACAGGTGTGGATGTGACAGCGGACAGAAGCATGAGTGAGCAAGGTCTCACAAGTCACTGAAGTCAGCTCCGAGAGCCCTGGCCGTGGCTTTGGACCAAGTTTACCCACGTGTCTCAGAGGCAGGGAGGTCCCAGCTGACATTAACTTACTCAAGTTCCTCTCATCCTAAACAAAGGCCTCTTCAGCCCTTGGACGCTCCTTTTCATGGTCTCCTTGAAAGTATGGTCTGCATTTTTGGTGGCAGCTCCAGCACCTTCTGCCATCTGGTGATTACTCTCACCAAGGTCAAGGTAATGACCTCACGGGGAGCATCCTCAGTCCTTAGTGTAGAGGACGTCTCTTCCACATGAGGCACCATGGATAACTTTCCCGGCATCTCTCCTGGAGTTTTAGCATTTCAGGTCTTACATTCAAGTCTGTAACCCATTTTGAGTTTATTTGTGTGTGTGGTGTAAGAACGTGGTCCAGCCTCATTCTCCAGCACGGAGCTGTCCAGTAGCCCCAACCCCGCTTACTGAAAAGGTTGTCTTTACCCTGTTGTATATTCTTGCCTCCTGTGTGATAAGTTTTTTTTTTTTTATTTATTTATTTGAGAGAGAGACTGAGATAGAGAGAGCATGAGAGGGGGGAGGGTCAGAGGGAGAAGCAGACCCCCCGCTGAGCAGGGAGCCCGATGCGGCACTCGATCCCGGGACTCCGGGATCATGACCTGAGCCGAAGGCAGTCGCTCAACCGACTGAGCCACCCAGGCGCCCTCCTGTGTGATAAATTAATTGACCACATGAGTGAGTTTATTCCTGGGCTCTCTATTCTCTCCCACTGATCTGTGTCTGTTCTCGTTGCCAGTACCACAGTGTTTTGATTACTAGCTTTCTTGCAGAGCTTGAAATCAGGGAGTATGATGCCTCCAGCTTTGTTCTTCTTTCTCAGGATTGCTTTGGCTACTCAGGGTCTTTTGTGGTTCCATACACATTTTAGGATTCTTTGTTCTAGTTCCGTGAAAATGCCACTGGTATTTTGATGAGGCTTACATTGAATCTGTAGATTGCTCTGGGTGG
Source organism: Leptonychotes weddellii (assembly GCF_054177405.1). Classification (NCBI taxonomy): domain Eukaryota; kingdom Metazoa; phylum Chordata; class Mammalia; order Carnivora; family Phocidae; genus Leptonychotes; species Leptonychotes weddellii. Next base: position 2,299,477 of record NC_138376.1, on the reverse strand, counting down.
TATGGACATTTTAACAATATTAATTCTTCCATGTGACTTTTTTTTTTTAAAGATTTTATTTATTTATTTGACAGAGAGAGAGACAGCTAGAGAGGGAACACAAGCAGGGGGAGTGGGAGAGGGAGAAGCAGGCTTCCCGCAGAGCAGGGAGCCCGATGCGGGGCTCGATCCCAGGACCCTGGGATCATGACCTGAGCCGAAGGCAGACGCTTAACGACTGAGCCACCCAGGCGCCCCCCCATGTGACTTATTTAGCATGATACCCTCCCTCTAGGTTCATACAGGTTGTCGCAAATGTCAACATTTCATTCTTTTTATGGCTTTATACATATATATAGAGAGAGAGAGAGTGTGTTTGTGTATATATATATGGTGTATATATATATATCTCACATACGTGTATATGTATATATGGGGTGTGTGTCTGTGTGTGTGTGTGTGTGTGTACACACCACATCTTCTTTATCCATTCATCTATCAGTGGGCACTTAGGCTGCTTCCATATCTTGGCTATTGTAAATAATGCTGCAGTAAACACAGGGGTGCATGTATCCCTTTAAATCAGTGTTCTTATTTTCTTTGGATAAATACCCAGAAATGAAATTGCTGGATTGCATAAAATTTCTTATTCTTATTAAAAAAAGAAATGTGATTCATTTTCTTAAAGATTCCAAAATGACACTTTGTTACCCTAAAGTCTGAATTAGGACAGGTAGGATTACAGTGAAACTCTAGCAGAGTCATGTGAATGAAATCTGAATAAAGACAAACCTTTCCAAAGAAGGGTCATATGTCTACAAGGGAGGAAAATCTGGTCCACCCAACCAGGTAAATAGTACACTGGAAGGCTTTATTGTGTTCTACTGCTAATGTTCATCTAGTGCTGATTGATTTTCCTATTAGAATGTAATGCAGATATAATCTGAGAGCTTTTTGACAATGAAGACCACCACAGCTAAGAAAAAGAACACCATTTATATTTCAGCGATCCAGATGGGTTATGATAAATGGCTGCATAACACATTTCAAGTGGAAGATATGTAGACAGTGTTTCCCATTATTTTTTCATGTTAAGGTACTATTAGAATAGAAGGTATTCTATTAAACTGCACAAATATAAAATGTATATAACTGGACCGCTTTCTTCCACCATACACAAAAATAAACTCAAAGTGTATTAAAGACCTAAATGTAAGACCCGAAAGCATAAAACTCCTAGAAGAAAGCATCGGCAGTAAACTTTTGGGCACCAGTCTTAGTGATATCTTTTTGGACCAGTCTCCTTAGGCAAGGGCAACAAAAGCTGAGATAAACAAATGGATGACATCAAACTAAAAAGCCTTTGCACACCAAAGGAAACCATCAAAAAACAAAAAGGCAACTTACTGAATGAGAAGCTATTTGCAAATCATACATCCAATAAGGGTTACGTCCAAAGTATATAAAGAACATACACAATTTAATATAAAAAACAAATAATTTGATTAAAAATGGGCAGAAGCCTTGAAAAGACATTTTTTCCAAACAAGACATGCAGATGGCCAATAAGCACATGAAAAATGCTCAACCTCACTCGTCATCAGGGAAACGCAAATCAAAACCACAAGGAGATATCACTTCACACTGGTCAGATGCGCAATTATCAAAAAGACAAAAAATAATTAAACACTGGTGAGGGGGTAGAGAAAAGGGAGTTCCACTGTTGGTGGGAATGTAAATTGTTGCAGCCACCATGAGAAACATTACGGAGGGTCTTCAAAAACTTAAAAAAAAATAGAACTCCCATGCAGTCCAGCAATTCCACTTCTGGGTGTTTATCTCAAGAAAACAAAAACACTAATTCAAAGAAATATATGCCCTGCCCATGTTCATTGCAGCATTATTTACAAAAGCCAAGGTATGGAAGCATCCTAAGTACCCATCCGTAGTTGAATGGATATACAAGATGTGGTGTATACACACACACACACACAGGAATACTACTCAGCCATAACCAAGAATGAAATCTTGCCATCTGTGACAACACAGATGGACCTAGAAGGTATTATGCTAAGTGAAATAAGGCAAAGGAAGAAAAATACCATATGATTTCAATTGTACTTGAATCTTAAAAGATTGACTCAATCTTAAAAACAAAACAAACAAAACAAAACAGAAACAGACTCATAGAAACAGCAAACTGTTGTTTACCAGAGGGAGCGGATAAAGGAGTGGAAGGAAGAGGTAAAGAGGATTAAGAGGTACAAGCTTCCGATTTTAAAATAAATAAGTCATGGAGATGTAATGTACAGTGTACCGTGTAGGAAATACAGTCAATAATATTGTAGTAACTTTGTGTGGTAACTAGACTTACCACGGGGATCATTTTGCAATGTATAAAAATACTGAATCACACATGATACACATCTGAAACTAAGAAGGATAGTGTGTCAATTGTACTTCAATAAAAAAATAATAAAAACTTGAAAATAAAGCAGTGCTGGAAGGGGAAAGAAGGAAAATGAATCAGAGGAACTGTCAGACGGACTGAATTACAGCATTTGACACACCTGTTCCATAGCCCCATCCTGTCCACCTGTGGCTGCTTAAATGTAAATGTAAATTCATTACATTAAATAAAATGAAAAATTCAATTTCCCAGTTGCACCAGCCACTCTTCAAGTGTTCAGTTGTTACATGTCTACTTCACTGGAGATTACAGATATAGAACATTTCCATCACTGCATAAAATTCTACTGGGCCGCATCGCCTTACACACACACACACACACCACAGTCATCAGTCAAGGACCATGGTAATAGAATTAAAGTTTCTATGCTATACACTAAACTTTGGCCTCTATTCCCCTTGTTTTAATTAATTTGATTATCAGGTTTTCTTATTAAATTAATATTATGCCATTAAGATTTTCCCCCCTCAGTTGTCAATCCCTGATTCAGTTACTAAAAGATGTTATAACGTATCTTTAAGTAAAAAATAATTTGGATACTGCCCTTCCTGGAAGGACGGACATAGCTATGAATTCGGGCATGTATTTGGTTCAAATGAAAAGACTGATACATTTAACAAAACTTACAATCTATAGAGTGCTAGCGTATCTGTACTGACTAGATCCTTACATGTCGGGTCCCAACTGTGCTGTGAGTACTTAAGTAATTTAACTGCTCTGAGGCTCAGTTTCTTAAGCTGTACAGGGAATTATAAGAGATTTTTGGTAAAGATGAAATGAGATAGTGCATGGAGATGCACAGACTTCGCAGACATGAGCAAGGAATGATTAACAGTAACCACCATCTATGATGGCAAGTCAGTAGGCGTTAAAGATTTCAATGACTTCTGTACCTCGATCTAGGAATCGCTTTTCCCACCAAAGAACCAGAGGCCTGCAGAAAATCCCACCTCGTCCTGCCAAAAGGGCAGGGCAGAGAACCGATTGACAAATAATCGTTAGTGCAGTGCATTTCGTGAGAATACGATTTTGTGCTTTTATAAAGCAGCCTGTGATTTATAGTTATTACTCTAGAGTGGCCGACCTCACCTCGGGAGGAAGCTGCTCTTTTCTTTTCAGGAGGAGGGGGCATTTCAAAGGCTGTAACTGCGCACGTCAGAGCCCCAGTCCTGCTCTGAGGATAATGCAGAGGCCCCTTTTCACTGTGGATGGACACTGCTGAGCAGCGCGCAGAAGGCGCCCGAGGCCAAAGGAAACGCGCACGCCCCCGCACACACAGTGCACCCTCCGGAATCTGGAGCCCCTGGAGAGAGTTAATAAAAGCATCACAGTGTTCAACGATGACTACGCACGACCTGCACTAACCCATCTGTCCACACGCGCGGTCACCCCTCAAGCACCCGCCCCGCCCGCGGGGCCAGGACCCACCGGAGGATGGGCACATGAACTCAACAGCCCGTCTTCGTTGAGACTCTGGGGTTTTGTTCATCGTGGATTTTTGCCTCACTTTTGATCCTTTAAATGTTGCAGTAAAATGGTGCGCATCCCGATCGCTGAGGTTTTTGCCGCTGCTCGACAAGGTCCGCCGCGGCGCGCACTTCACCGCCGCTCCCTTAGCCCGCCCCGCGGCTGGAAGATGGTCTCGCGAGGGTTAGTGCGCGTCTCGCGCGGCGGGAGCGGCGGAGCTTAGGACCCAGCGGCGAGCAGAGGGGACTCGGGTCGGGGCCGCGCGCGAGCGGAGCCGGGAGCGGGGGGAGGCGGGGAGGGGGAGCCGCGGCGAGCTCTGGTGGCGCGGGGGCGTGCGCGAGAGCCGGCCCGGGGCGCGCGTTTTCCTTTCTGCAGTGCGGGGCGGTCGCCGTCCTCCCCAGTCTTCCGTACAGTATGTTCCATCCTACAGTGACTCTGGGGTGAAGAGACGAGCTAGTGACCGAAAGAGGGACACACTGGCCTGGAGAAAGCTGCAGCAGTCAGGGAAGATGGGAACGTAAAGGAAGCAAAATACCGGCGTGCTCCCTGTCGCAGGCCTGAGCTCCCTGCTCCGGGGCCTTTGGTGCACCTTGCAGGTCCGCCGGCCCCCCAGCTCGTGCGGAGACCCGGAGCCAGACCTGAAGGCAGCACCGCACACCGTGGTCTTAGGCGGCCGGCTCGGCCAGGCTCGGGAGTGGAGGAAGAGGAGGGCCAAGGACACAGAAGAGGAAGTGGCTGGGGTTTGCCACACGGACTCGGATCAAATAGCTGGTATCTAAAATCATACTCTAAGTGCCCAACCACATGGCCTCAGAAGCATCAGATGTCAGACTGATGGGGATGGGAGCATATTTACAGTCCCTCAGCTTCCACAGGCCAGCATGTTAAGAGTGACTGAAAGACTGGATGACATTCTTCCAGTTGAGCCTTTATATTAAAGAGGAAACACAAGAAAAGTCAGTCAAATAATGAGACGGTTATTTAGGACATTTAAATTGTATTTCTGAACTTAAGTGAATCAATGTCAGAGGAAACAATGACCTATATTAGATAAAATGCACCTGGATAAAGGTGATTATAGGAAGACTTGATAAGATAGGACACACATGGCATGATCTAAAATTCACTTATGGGGGGGCGCCTGGCTGGCTCCTTCAGTAGAGCATGCGACTCTTGATCTTGGGGTTGTGAATTCAAGCCCCATGTTGGGTGTAGAGATTACTTAAAAATAAAAAATCTTTAAAAAAAAATTCACTTACAGAAATTTTCGTAAGTTCAAAGAATTGTTAAGCAGAAATTAAAGACTGCGGTAAGTATTGCTAAGGCCCCTTAGGATAGAGTCCCTCCTTTCTGTATATCCAGAAGGAGAGCGAAGGAGAAGCCGGGTGCAGCCATGTGAAGTGAGAATGAACGTACATTCCTGGAGAATTTGTACAACTACTTGTCACTCAGAATGGGCACCTGGATCCTGGCTTCCTGAGAGTGGTTTGGAAAGCCTGAAACCATGGGGACTTAGATGACACGTACAATTTGTTATTAGAAATCCCAAAGACAGAGTAATCATTCTAGGACAGACGTATCTGCAGTATGTGAGAGGACAAACCGCCAACACAGATCCTGGACGATCAACAGAAAGCCAGGAGCCAGGACCCAGAGCAGAACAATTCCCTTGACCACATCTAGTGAATGGGTATTTATCACTGGAACAATGGTGCATATAATTTGTGATATATGCATTCATGCTTGAGTCGAGCGTTTAGCAAATAGAACCTAGTTGTATGTCGATGAATGACAGTAAAATAAAATTTATAAATTCCTGAATTAAGGAGTCCCTCTGGGGAATGCTAAAAATGATACCTTCAGCTATCAGCAATCCAAACTGTAGTGCTTAGAATGGGCAGGCTAGTTAAACAGCGTAGCCTGACTTAAGTACCAGCTATTGAATCAGAATCATCTTGGAGTGCTTGCTAGAAACAGAAATCTTTAGCACCCATCCCAGATGCACTGAATCGGGGCTTAAGGATCTCCCTGTCAGCCACTTCCCTAGGCAGTTGTGAGACCATCAAACAAACCATGAGCAGAGCTTATATTTCAAAATGAGTAAATGAGGACTTCGCCACTAAGAAGATCTGAGACTTCTGACCTTTCTAAAAGGCGTGGGGCAGGAGCCTCTGTCCTGGATCCTGCCCCTGGGACATCCAAGAGCCCCAAAACTGCCTACGCTCTTGAGCCAGACCCAGGATTTTCTCAAATAGGTAGAAGAAAGGGCTTCCACCAGTACCTGTGGGATGACCAGATCGAGGCCCCAGGAGCTCCATTCTTGAGATTTTTAACCCGTCCCCCCAAGGAACCCCATGGGCAGAGTGCAGGGGAAATTGCCCTGACTGCCCACCATCGTGCAGGATGAGAACTCCCTCTGGGACCCCAAACACCCCTACAGGTGTATAACTGACAATGTCTGGGGAGGGAAGGAATGCTTCAAATGCTGGAGAATAAGGCTTGTTCTGGGGTTTGTTCTTTCTTAAAGATTTTATTTATTTATTTGACAGAGAGCGAGTACAAGCAGGGGGAGCGGCAAGCAGAGGGACAGGGAGAAGCAGGCTCCCCGCTGAGCAGGGAGCCCGATGCGGGGTTCGATCCCAGGACCCTGGGATCATGACCTGAGGCGAAGGCAGAAGCCGAACGACTGAGCCCCCCCAGGAGTCCCTGGGGTCTGTTCTTTAGCATGGATATAACAGGAGCATCTAATTATTACATGGAAATGAAGATTGGTCTTTCCCGTGCCCTCAAGGGAACCACGAGCCTGCACCCCTAACAGCTGAGCCCTCAAGCAAATGTGTGTGAATGTTTTTATGTTAAAGGAAATAAACCTTTTAGTTAAAAATAAATAATATATTGATGTCAGTTTCTTAGTTTTGACAAATCCTCCCTGTAATGTAAGATGTTAACAATGAGGGGAAACAGGTGGGAGGTTATATGCAAACTCTCCTATTCTTGCAGTTTTAAGCCTGACATTAAAATATTTAAATATTTTAAATATTTTAATATTTTAAAATAAAATAAAGCTTATTAAAAGTAACTAAACACAAGGACGCCACCTGCTGGAACCTGCGGGGGGTGGGGGTGGGGCTGGGGGAGCACAGGTGGGTAGATCTCAGACCCTACCTTCCTCCAGGCTCTGGCCTTTCTGGCAGAATTTCGGCTTCCATGACTCGGAGATTTTCTCCTTTCAACATCCCTGAGGATGGTGTCTTAGCACTAGTTTTCCCTTCCTCATGGGGTGAACCTCTACTTAATCCTTCGCGCCAACCCATCTGCGCTACAGCCCACCGGCCGCTTCTTCCAGCCGCTGCCCACCCCCAGCCCCGTCCCTATTGCCATCTTGTTAAGGCCATACGATCGAAAGGGTGGGAGTGAATTTGCCTACCTCTAAGATTTGGCTTGAAATGTATTTCCTCACTGTTTATATTCTTTGCATATGTAGCTACTCTGAGAATCATGCAAGGCACAGTGGTGGGGGTGAGAAAGAACAAAAAATGGGGGGGGCGCTCATCAGCTTTACTTGGAATCCTTCATAAGGGCACAGTTTATTTTAGAGTGTTAAAGTTGTGTTCCACCACGCTTATTTTAAGAGGTAACTATTAAGAGCGACAATTTAAAAAAATTTTTTACGGGGAGTGCTGGGCCCTTTCCAAACTCCCAGTTTAAAGAATATGAAGGAAGTAGGGGGACTTGTTCTCTTTGTGCAGAACTCTGAATGGAGTGCATTGTGTGAGGCCAAAGGAAAACCTCATTTGGGTAAGATTCTAATTGTATTCTTCCTTATCATGCTGGAGAAGCTGACAACCTATATTTTACCGCTCAAAAAAATAATAATAAAAGGCTTAACTTGTTCCTAGTGCAGAACTCAGGAGTGCCTGAGAGAACAAGTGGAATGAAATGTTCCCTTTTGATTTTCTTCCCTTTCAAAGCCGTTAACCCGCTGTTTATTCGGAACCACTGGATGTGGCCTGCAGAATCCAGGAACGCAAACACTGACCTTTTATTGAGCTGATAAATTCAGCGCACGGAGCTTATGTTGTTCAAGGTATAGCCCCTGCCTAAGCAACCTGCAATGTCGAATCGTGACAGATGTTAGAATACCTTTGTCACGAGGCAGTGGTTCTCAACAGGGGTGATTTTGCAGTGTCTGGTGGCAATTCTGGTTGTCACAACGGCGGGTGGGGGCGGGGGTGGGGGTGGGGATGACAGCCCAGGTGTCTAGTGCGTAGAGGCCAGGGACGCTGCTGAACATCCTACAATGCACCGGATAGCCCGACAACGAGGAAAATCCAACAAGAAGCATCCAACCTGAAATGTCAATAATCCCAAGGATTCAAGAGCAACTCTCTGAAGTTCATTTAAGGTTGAGGAAACAGTATAATGTAAATTGTAGGGTAATTGGTATAGTGCTCTATGTGTAATATAAGTCAGGTGCATCAGAAGAGCAAAGGAGTGATCACAACCACTTGGGATAATTGGAGATTTCAACGGCCTTTCAAGGGGGCTTTTCTGTGATCCACGGTTCCTCATTTTTTTCCTGAGTCTTACAGATCATCTAGAGTCCCTAAGTACCGTATTGCTATATTTCAGTCAATAAGTAGCTGGTGAAAATCCTTGCTTGGCCACATTAACTCAACATCTCTGTGTCTCTGTTTTCTTTGCTGGGAAGGGACAGGTAGAATGCAGAAGCCCTAAATTTCCTCCTGGATTTGAATAAGTGACAGTTCTCACTCTAAATGTCTGTCTAGTGAACTGTGCCCCCCAAAACACGCTTCTCAGCCTTCTGGGGTGAATGCACTCCCGTGAATATCTGTCTCCCCCAACATGCGTGTAAATGCAACGATTTGCTTATAATCTCAGGGGCTCCCCGAAGCCCTTCTCTGGACCCCTCCAAGGGCACATGGATCCCAGATTGGAAATTTCTGCCCCAGAGTTTCCTGAGCAACAAAATCTTTTGCTGGGTCTACCTGATCCCCGGGAACCTGACCCGGCTGTGTTTTCAAAGCTAACAAGTTCTTTCTCTCTTGTGCGACGCCCTCATCTGTCTCTTGTTTTTTCTATCATGGAATTATGGTTTTATTTTTCTACTGCGGCTTCGCCTAAATCATTTTAGTTAATCTCATGGTCTTGCCAAAATCCATCTGTCAGAGCAGTTACTCTGACCTGCCAGGTTGGGCTATCACCACTTTCTCTCAATATTAGAGTGTTTCTGGTGGGTTCCCTTCAGCTGAGGGAACAGCCAGTGAATGCGTCCCTGAGGTCCTTAGGGAGAAGATCCTGACTGGAAGGAGCTTGGGAAAGACCCCTAGGGAGGGAAGTCTGCTATAAGCCAACAGGGTGCACAAGAAATGGCCTGACTCCCCCCAGAAGAGAGGTGCCAAGGGCTACTTTGCCGCCGCGAATATGGCCGCAAGACCCTAGGTCTACGCAGCTCAATAAGGTAGCTGCGTGTGCTACTGAGCGCTTGAAACGTGGCCAGTCCAAACTGAGACATGCCACCAGTGGAAAATACCACCAGATTCTGAATACTTGACATAAACAAGGAATATAAATATTTCATTAATGATTTTTATATTGATTACATGTGGCAATGATGATATTTGGGATATATTAGGGTAAATAAAATATATTATTGATGTTAATTTCACCTATTTCTTTTTACTTTTTCCATGTGGCTACTGAGAAGTTTCATATTACACACGTTCCTCAGATTTAGGCCTGCATTGTATTTCTATCAGACTGCGTTGCTTTAGAATCTCATGGAGTATCCCCTGAGCACTGGTTTTAACCTCTGTGGAGATTCCTTTTCTATCAAATGTATGTGACCTGCTGAAGGGCTGGTACCTCCTACTGAAGAACCAGCCCAGATAGCTGGAACTTTCTTAGATTAGGCAAAGGTTCTGAGATCTGGAATACACTTTTAATTTTTGATTTTTTTTATTTTTAAAGATTGTATTTATCCATTTGAGAAAGAGAGAGCACAAGCAGGGGGAGGGGCAGAGGAAGAAGGAGAAGCAGACTCCCCGCTGAGTGGGGAGCCCAACATGGGGCTCCGTCCCAGGACCCTGAGATCATGACCTGAGCGGAAGTCAGATGCTTAACCGACTGAGCCACCCAGGCACTCATGGAATGTGCTTTTAATTGGCTAGTACATGGTCTTGTAATGAGTACTATAGATGGAATACTTGTGTCCCACCAAAATTCATGTGTTGAAACCTAATGCCCAGTGTGATGGTATTAGGAGGTTAGGCCTTTGAGAGGTGCTTAGGTCGTGAGGGTAGAGCCCTCACCAAAGGGCTTCTTACTCTTGTAAAGCAGAACCCACAGAACTCCCCAGCCTCTTCCACCATGTGAAGAGACAGCAAAAAGACAGTTGTCTATAAGGAAGTAGGCTCTCACCAGACACCCAATCCGCCAGTGCCTTGATCCTGCACTTCCCAGCCTCTAGAACTATGAGAGACAAATTTGTTTTCCATAAGCCACTCAGATTATAGTTTTTTGTTATGGCGACCCAAATAGACTAAAACCATGAGAATTACCAGTGTTCTTGCTATGACCATAAACCCTGTGATGTTGGTGAGTATCAACCACTGGTGACCTTCAAATAGACTCTTGGTGTTAGCCAAGGTGGGCCCCAGCAATTCACTCTCAGTGGTGGGATATAGAGGTTGAGACTGGAATCTTCGGCCAAGGATGCAACTCGTCTCCTTGGGGGTGCTTGACTTTTCCCTACTGACTTGCATACAAGGAATACCCTGACACATGATGAGCAGAAGCCCAAATATTTTATAGGCAGATACCTTGAGGCTATGTAAATATAAAATTTTTTACCTACTAGTTTTAGCATTCATTGATGTCTCTTGGCTCAATTCATTATTTCTTCCACGGTTGCCAAATAGTGCTTTTCAAACCCCAACATTCCTTCTATTTATTATTTGGAATTTTGCTGTAAGAAAAATCTTTTATTCTTATTTATTTATTTATAGCGGTGTGGACTCATGGATTGCTAGTTTATTCAATGGGTTACAATTCGTTACTTATCATTTATTTTGAAGATCAAATTACCCCAGATTTCACCAGTAAAAGCCCCTCTTAAACTAACTCTGGTGTCCTTTTTGATATGTCCCCATCATTCTTTGAGAATTTCCTTACTTCCTGGCAAAAGATGTCCCAGGATCATCTTGTACTTTTCCTGCCCTAGCCATGGACTCAGCCATTTCTGTATAAAGCTCTGGTTCATCTTGGTGAGGAGTGGTATTTAAATACCAAGATGTGGGCACTGGGTGTGCTCAGGGCTGTTGCGGTGTTGCTGCTGCCCTCGGCCCTGTTGGTAGACAAAGCTAAGGAATATATGTATCTGCATAATACATGAATGCATATCTCTATTTCTATATCTAGATGCTAGACATCTTTTGAGAACCTTATATTCACACTACAATTCCAATCCCACAGCACAGACTGGTTCTAGTTTTTTCCTTTTTCATATTGGTAACTCCATTCTCCCACAGTGAGAAACCTGTTTCCCATTATCTTCAATATATTCACTCACTGGCTCATCACCACCAACAACCCAATACACTACGAATCTCCCCTTGGTGCTACCACTATAATCCCCCAAACTCATGTGAGCAACCTCCTAAACCCACTTGGGTTCCAAAACCCTACGTCAGGCCATTGCCACGGTCCCCCAAGTGGGTGTTCTCCTTATTCTTCACTGGCTCTGATATCCCACGCTGAGTTGCTCCTGACACCACTACCCAGACAGGGATGTTCTCCTCACTCCACCCCTGCACAAAGGCTTACCTTATTCTGTACTTCGTAATGGCTTTGGACTGCAATCAGGAAGTCAGGCGATCAGGCAGGCATGGATCAATTAAAATATCTTTGAGACAATTTAGAGCACAAGCAAACATATTTTATAGTTTTTAGGACAGCCTAGATGGTTCTTCGCAGTCTCATCCTGTCTACCTATAGTAGAGTCAGGTGCGTATCTTAGGTAAGTAGCTTAGTAAGAGGGCGCTCGCTCTTGGTGTACAAGAGGAGGCCTTCATTGAGAGTGTCACTATGAAGCAGCATATTCATTTTCAATGATATATGGTCTTGTAAAAAGAGATCTTCTCTGTTTATTGAAGTCAACAGGATATTTAGTACCTAAGGTAGTTTTTTATTCAATGGCATATCCTAAAATGACCTATGAGTTCAAATCAAAGTCAGAATGGATGAATCTATATGCCTATAACATTGTGAAGGAGCATTTGGGTAGTAAGTATCCTTTCTCCAGAATGAGTTGCAATGTGAGGGAACACTATCTCTAATAGAAAAACATTGTAGAGCCACCAGTCAGTCAAGCATCTGACTTCGGCTCAGGTCATGATCTCAGGGTCCTGGGATCAAGTCCCTCATTGGGCTCCCTGCTCAGTGGGGAGTCTGCTTCTCCCTCTCCTTCTGCTGCTCCCCCTGCTCGTGCTCTCTCTCTCAAATAAATAAATAAAATCTTTTTAAAAGATAAAATGAAAATGAAAAAATGGGATCTTGAGTCTTTCTCAATGATACATGTCACAAACATTTTCCCATGATATTAGATACTCTATGACCTCATAATTTTAGTGGCTATGTAATATTTTGTTGTATAGATGCACCATAATTAATCACTTTTCCGGTTTGGGGTATTTTCATGGTTTCATACCTGGGCTGTTAGAAATGGTGTTGTAATCAACGTTTGTAAATAAGTATTTGCTCACATCTATGATTATTTCTTCAGCATAAACTTTTACAAGTGGAATTTGAGTCTCTGGAGCAAATAGTGTTGTACAAAATTGTGTTACTATCATGATTTTAATTATATGTAAATCAATAGGATATGCAAAAAGGAGTAATATACTTTCCTGAAGTATGTGACAGTTGTTTATAAATATAATTGATATACTATTTAGCATTTTGGTTGGACTCTGTGCTTAATAATCCCTAGAAAAATCAAAGAACAAACTGTCTCCCAATAGTCTCAAAAAAGTAGGATTGCTAGTTTGATCCTAGTTCCAAGGACTTCCCTTGGCTTTTGTGGTAATAAAGAAATTATTGCCTCATCTCAAACTTGCAGAGCAAACACTGAAATATTTATTTTGGAATATGTGCTTTCTATGTGGATAGGATTTGGAATTTTAAAATCTTTCCAAAAACATTTCAGAACCACAAAATACAATAAGCTTTGAATTAAGTATTAATTGCACTTTTCTCTTCCCTACTGTTTGATCAATTTTTTAAGAGAAAAAAAAAGTGCTACACAGAGAACAATTAAATCTTAAGACTTGAATAATTTTTTGTGTGCTGTTGCCTGGATCCAGCAGACTGGATCAGATGACCTCCTCAACTTGTTTCAGCTGAGCAATTCCAACTTTTATATTCAATGAGCTTTAACTTGGAGAACTTATCACCCACTGCTCAACCAAGCCCTTTCCTCTTTACCACACATTTCCTTTGTGCTTTAATTTTCCTTTTATAGTCACAGAGCGTGTCTGCCAACCCTCCATTGTTGTCATTATGGCAGTGTTTTTACATGAACATTACTTTAGCAATGAAGGAGACAAAGGAGTACAATGCCAATTCAGTAATTCTTATACGGCCATTGGCATAGAACATTCTTAGAGTATTAACAAAAACTTGAAAGTCTTGGTTTAAAATCTGATGTAATATGATTATACTTGAGAGTAGAAGAAAATTCTCAAATACGTAAGCCTTAAAGTGCAAAGGAAAGACAGTGCTCTTTTTTTTTTTTTTTTGCACAAAACCTTCTACAGAAAGATGGGGGAAGAAACCCATCACAATGTTCTATATTATTTATGCTCTCTAATTCACTGAACTATAGTTTCATAATTTAATGAAATTCTTGTTGTCTATATGAGTCTACTGCTCTAACATACTGTGTAAATGATTTATGTTCACTGGCCTGGTTCAGCTTTTGTTGCTACTGGTTGGTGTGTGTGTGTGTGTGTGAGAGAGAATCTATGTTGAGCAGTATAATGGTCACCCATTGGTTGATCCTCAATATCTATGCCCGACTTAACCTTTTCTAATAGTCCCCATTTCCACTTGGAGATCCACAGCTACCCTATCTCCAACTATCCCACTTCAGGAATGGAACAGATGGCACGTATTAAGGCAGAGAAGACATTCTATTGCACTACCACAGTGCTTAGGTCAGAGCTGAGCCTATGGTCCAAGCCAACAATGAATTTCAGGACTTTTGCTGGCACTTCTGGAACACTTTTCTTTTTTTCCACGTGGTATGGAATGTAAAGTTAGAACTATTATTGTTACTTTGCCACCATGTAGGATGCTAACTTCAGAATGAATCCAATGCCCAAAGAAGGAAACACAGAAAATTAAAGAGAAATTTAACCTTGATTGATCCACACCTGGAAAAATAAGTTCCCTTTGTTGTGTAATGTGGTTTGATTTAAACTTTCTGTTACTTGCAATTGAAAGTATCATAAATGATGCAGAATCTCAGAAGTGGTTACAGTCCTGGGAAGCATGGAGGAAGCCACATGGTTCTGGCCTTCTTCAGTTCTTCTCTAGAATGTTCTTCTCTAGATCAGTGTCCATTAGTTAAAGAAGAGATGAATGGGAGGTATGGAGAGAGAAGAAGTCAACCCAGAAGAAATTAACCCAGGTTAATTTCATGTGACAACTTAATTGGGCTAAGGAATACCCAGGTGGATGGTAAAACATTATTTCTGGACGTGTCTGTGCATGTGTTTCTGGAAAAGATTATATAGATGATGATGTTGTTCTATACACCTAAAGCAGTTTCTGGCTGCTTTTCCACTATGTTCTCTATGTCTCCTCCAGGCATGCATAATATAGCTGGTAAACCCATCCAATGAGTTCTTAATTTTATATATTATGTTCTTTTCTTCTAGAATGTCCATTTGATTTTTTATTATCAATTCCAGTTCTAACATTCTTCATCTTTTTATTCTTTTTATCCATTTTCATCCATTTTTAAACATTAATTATGGTTGTTTAAAAAAATCAATGTCTGCTAACTCCAACATGAGACTTACGTATGGGTCTACTATTGTTTGTTTTTCTCTTGATTTTTAAGTCACATTCTCCTGCCTTTTCACATATCCAGTAATATTTGTTGTATTCTACATGATGTGTATAAAAGAATCATAGAGGCTCCAGATGACATCGTCCTCCAGGGAGTTTCCCTTTTCTTCAGTAGATTGGGTGAGAGATTGATTATCTCAATCCAACTAGGGATTGAGCTGGGCTAGACCTCACTGTAAGTTCACTAAACTAGATCTGCTCTGGTTCATCCTTATCTCTTGGACATGGTCCTCCAAGGCTTTTAATTGAGAACCCGGCAGTCTTCGTCTCCTTAGCCCAAGAGGATGCATTTTACTCTGTTCTTTGAAGATTCTGAGCTGTTAGCCTCCCTCTGTTTAGCCTCCCACTCTGTACACTCAAATATGGCAGATGCCTTGAGGGGAGACCAACTTCATATTTGAGACAGACTCCCTCCTTCTAGCAGAAGTTTGCCTCCTTAGCATTGCAGAATGCAACCTCTCAGCTGCCTTTACATAACCAGAACTCACCAAATGTCTCATGGTAAAACCAGCCACATTTGCAGTTCCTCAAATTTTCAATCTGTCACGCCAGCCATGCACAAAATTTCACTTGTTTCTCTTTCTTCCAGCAGAGTCCCACTGTATAGGCTAAGCCTGATCCTCCCTCTGTGCCTAGATTCAGCAAACAGCTTCAGGAAGAAAACAGCAAGTCATTATCAGCGGACTCCAGAAGGGCTCCTCCTTTTCTGGAATTCCGGGCACCTGGTCTGCATTGCTCTCACAGCTCTCTGATGTCTTAAAAATGTGCTGCTGTAATTTCTCCAATTTTTCTGATTGCTGCACAGGAACACTGTGTGGCTGTGATCTATTTTATTCTACTCAAAAGGGGAATGCCACTTGTGGGTAACCTCTTAATTAAACTAGCATTTAGTGTGGTGGCTCGAGAAGTAGTCTCAAAATTCTACCTTACTAGCTATTTGACCACGGAAAATTCACTTAACATCTCTTAGGGAGAATAATGGCTACTTCTTTGAGTTCTTATATGGAGAACTTTCAAAGTATAAAGTGTTTTAAATAAAAGGCAGTCTCTTTTTTATTCATTTATTTATTCATTCAAAGACACTACTTGAATACTTAATATATTCCAGACACTTTGCTAGAAGTTGGGTGGGAAAAAAACGAATGAATAATACTTGGAGGCATGATCTCACAAGGAGCTCACAATTCTAGTGGGGAAGAAGAATAAATAAGAGAAATATATTGTACAATTAATATAAGTATAAGATAAAATGGCATAGAGAAAGGAATAAGTAATTCCTTTGATAGGGTAGGTAAGTTATGGAAGATTTCTCTGAGAAAGTGAGTGACTTACAAGTGAAAGAGACTGCCAGTTGTCCACCTAAATCCATTCTCCATCTGTTCCACAGAAAAGAGTCATCATTGGACAAATAGCTACACACCTGGAGAACACAATCTCAGCCTCCTTTGCACCTAGGTATGATATGACTGTGTTGAAGTTCTCACTGAGATGAAAATAAATAACAATTGTCATGTGTGCCTCTTAGCCTTAAAGTCTTTCATATAATATGCCCCATGCTTCTTCCCTCTCTCTGAGAGCCAGGGCATAGGCATTCCTACACCCAACTTAGCCACGCAGACAAGGACAGCAACCTAGGAGAAGGCCAAGCAACAGGATATAAAGAGTCTGGGTCCTTGAATGATCATGTGCAACCTACCCATCCCACTAACTTGGAGTGCTCACCTCAAAACTCACATGAGGGAAAAAGGAGTTGTTTTCTTTAAGCCATTCTATTTTAGAAACTTTTTGTTATTCTATCTTAGCTGTACCATACCCAATTGCCCTGAAGAAATACTTCTAAAAACCAGTAAGAAAATGATAAGCCAAATAGAAAATGGGCAAAAGTCATGAATAGGCAATTTATGAACGAAGAAATGTAGATGGCCAATAAACATATGGAAAAAAAAATTCAAACTTACTAGCAATTAAGAAACTACAGATAGGGGCGCCTGGGTGGCTCAGTTGGTTAAGCAGCTGCCTTTGGCTCAGGTCATGATCCTGGGGTCCTGGGATTGAGCCCCACGTCCGGCTCCCTGCTCAGCGGAGAGCCAGCTTCTCCTTCTCCCTCTGCCTGCCCCTCTGCCTACTTGTGCTCTCTCTCTATCTATCTGTCGAATAAATAAATAAAATCTTAAAAAAAAGAAACTACAGATAAAAATAAGATGCCTGCTTGCTTATCAACTGATTTCATTATATATAATGTGTATGATTATATATGTAATGTATATATATATATCTTAGCAATTCACTTCTAGGCATTCATTTTAAGGAATTATTTTTCAGAATATGGGAATGCATTTAGAGTTGTTAGGTTATAATTTATATATTTCAGAATTGAAAGTAGTTTATATCCTTAATATTAGGTTATTGGGTTAAATAAATCTGGGTATAAATAATATTCCATCATTTAAAATGATTAGTGGAGGGGCACCTGGGTGGCTCAGTCAGTTAAGCATCTGCCTTTGGCTCAGGTCATGATCTCAGGGTCCTGGGATTGAGCCCTGCCTCGGGCTCCCTGCTCAGCGGGGAGCCTGCTTCTCCCTCTCCCTCTGCTGCTCCCCCTGCTTCTGCTCTGTCGCTTGCATGTGCTCTCTCTCTCTCTCTCAAATAAATAAACAAAATTTTTTAAAAAATAAAATAAAATGATTAGTAGAGGCCCAAGAGGTGCCACTTGAAGTGAGAGTTACCTGTCTGACCAGGCAGTCATGAGTGAATAATAGGATTGTGGACCCAGGTCCTGGGAGCAGGAGATTTTAAGTGACCAAGCTTAGCACAGCAGTCACGGAAAGTTTCTCATCCTTTTCCAAATCTTTATTAGAGGGGAAACAATCCTCTAGAAATTGTGGCTATGCCCTGGCAAATAAGGAAAATTACATGATTTAAAATTATGCCCCTGGCTGGGAAATTATTCAATGATAGTTGAACATATTTGCTTAAGTCCAGTGGTTCTGGTTTAAGACAGATAAATACCCATAATAAAAATACAGTGCATATTTTTCTCAAGTTTCTTGGAACCATGAAACAACACAAGTTCTGTTCAACAGGAATTTGCCTTTAAATGTGGCTTTCACTTCTGAGGGAAGAGAAGTGTCTTTGCACATCTAATCTTCTTGGAGTGTGTTGGGTTGTCTGCTGATGCTCACCAATAGTTTATAGAAAGAAAAAGAATACATCTGACTTGGGTGCTATACTAATTGTTGCCTCTTATAAAGTCGTTCCTCAAAATTCACTTTGAAGAATATATAATAATTGATTTCAACTGACTTAAAGCAATTGTTTAAAAAAGGTCAAACCTATCAGAATACAGAAACTGAATGTGATGGGAATGTTAAGATTTCAAAACAATTGAAAGGACTGTGGGAATGGGAAAAGGTCACCTTACTTTCATTCCAGAACATACTGGTAATATGGCTAAGTATGTAGATGCATATGTATTGCAGTTGCATTGAGAGGCTGTGCCTATTAAGGAATGTTTGATTATCCAAAATATCTTGAAATACATGGTTTTCAGAAAGACATGTATTCCGAGAACTATGAATTGTGGAGGGAATCAAAACCTTTTTTTTAAGCCGTATAATTGAAACCACCAATGAAAGGTAATCTATTTCACAGCAAAGTTGAAAAATATGTGAAAGAAACATTTTCAAGAAGTCTGTAGAGCATGCAACTCTTGATCTTGCGTAGTGAGCTTGAGCCCCACATTGGGTGTAGAGATTACTTTAAAAAAATGATGCTTTATGGGGTGCCTGGGTGACTCAGTCGTTAAGCGTCTGCCTTCGGCTCAGGTCATGATCCCAGGGTCCTGGGATCGAGCCCCGCATTGGGCTCCCTGCTCGGCGGGAAGTCTGCTTCTCCCTCTCCCACTTCCCCTGCTTGTGTTCCCTCTCTCGCTGTGTCTCTCTCTGTCAAATAAATAAATAAAATCTTTAAAAAAAAAAAAAAGAAGCTTTAAAAAAATAAATAAGTAAATAAAGCAAATCTTCATATGGCACAAGAATATAATTGATACTTCTATGAAGAAAGATGACCGACATTTATTACCAGAAATGACAAAAAGCAGTCACCATTAATTTGTGGTTGTGTTTTACAAGAAGACACTTAAATATATGTAGCTATTTTCTTATGCTTACAAGTGTTCAAAATGTTTTTAATAAAAAATCAATATTAAGGGCGCCTGGGTGGCTCAGTTGGTTGAGCGACTGCCTTCGGCTCAGGTCATGATCCTGGAGTCCCGGGATCGAGTCCCACATCGGGCTCCCTGCTCAGCAGGGAGTCTGCTTCTCCCTCTGACCCTCTTCCCTCTCATGCTCTCTGTCTCTCATTCTCTCTCTCGCAAATAAATTAAAAAATCTTAAAAAAAAAATTTAAAAAATCAACTGAGGCACTAGGTAAGGAAAATATCATAATTATTAATATGTTATGATACCAATAACCATTAAAAAAATAAAAACCATCATGCTTTTGACATGATGAAATATATCCATGAAATCAAGATTTTATATTCAGAGAGAATGTTGTCGAAACTAGTTTCACACAGTTTATAAAGCTCATTCTTGGTATTTCTGATATTTGCTGGAATCAGCATGTCATGAATGTGTGTATCTACATAAAAAAAAGAGATGGGTATTACTTTGCAGATGCTTAACTTGATATGTTTATGGAATTAGCTAATTTATACTCACTTTTTTACTGTGGGCAGATTTCTAATATCTTTAGTTCTGTGCAATTTAAATTTCTTGTATTTGAATAAATTCACTATTTCTAACTTCTGCTTTTTTAAAAAAGTAACTTTGTGTGGGGCGCCTGGGTGGCTCAGTTGGTTAGGCGACTGCCTTCGGCTCAGGTCATGATCCCAGAGTCCCGGGATCGAGTCCCACGTCGGGCTCCCTGCTCAGCGGGGAGTCTGCTTCTCCCTCTGACCCTCCTCCCTCTCATGCTCTCTGTCTCTCATTCTCTCTCTCTCAAATAAATAAATAAAATCTTTAAAACAAAATAAATAAATAAATAAAATAAAAAAGTAACTTTGCAGAAGTACATTTATCTACTCGCAGGAAGATCTTCACCGTTTATGAAGGAGAAATATTAAGCTATGAGCTTATTTTTGTGACATATAGTTTGTAAGCTAGAAAAGGAGTCTGGAACAGATACTAGTTGCATAGTAGGATCACCAGGGGAGATTTTAAAAATCCAGTGACCAGATGCAACCTCGGTTCCCCTAAATCAGAATCTCTGCATTGGGATCTCAGGCATTTACTTCAAAAGCCCCCCAGTCAGTTAAGCATCCCACTTGTGATCTCAGCTCAGGTCTTGATCTTGGGTTTATAAGTTTGGGCCCTGCACTGGGCTCCACGCTGGGCACAGAGCTACTTTAAAAAAAAAAAAAAGAGCTCCTCAGGTGATTCCAATGTGCAGTCAAGATTGAGAACTACTGGTTTAGAAATACACACACACACAGATGTGCTCTCTCTCTCATTCTCTCACGGGCATGCACACACACTCACACCTACAGTAGATCTATGTGTAGATCCCCCTGTGATGTGGATTATGGGAAATTTTTATATTCTTCTTTTTGCTTATCTGTTTTGTCTGCAATAAACATGTATATTTTATACAATAAACATGTAAGCAAATATATGTAACTTTTGAAAGGCAATGAAAATCGGAAGGAAAGGATAGAAGGAAGGATGAAGGGAAAAGGGAGGGAGGGATGGGGGAGGGAAAAACAAAAAGGAAAGAAGGAAGGAGAGGTGTTTTTTTTGTTGTTTTTTTTTTTTAAAATTTGATTTATTTATTTGAGAGAGAGAGAGAGCACAAGCAGAGTGAGCGGCAGGCACAGGGAGAAGTAGGCTCCCCACTGAGCAGGAAGCCCCATGTGGGACTCGATCCCAGGACCCCGGGATCATGACCTGAGCTGAAGGCAGACACTAAACCATCTGAGCCACCCATAAACCTCTCTGAAAGGAGAGGTTTTAAATGAAACCTGACCTTGCATCAGCTCAGCAAGGACTGGAGGTAACATACATGCGAATGGGGATGGGAACCATACATGGTGTTGTTCTGGTGGTTGAGGAGCATGAGTGAGTTGGAGAAAGAGCTAACAGTCTCCACCATGTATTTTGCTTTATTTTTTTATCCCATTCAATCCCATGACCTACCCTGCAGGGTTGATAGGTCATTTTCTTTTACAGATGGGCAGACGAAGGCCCAGAGAGGTGAGGTGACTTGCTGATAATACTGTATGAGCCAAAGCTACTATCCCACCCCTAAGCTCACCTTCTGTGGTGAGGAAAAGAAGGTCGTTGGGCACAGGGTAATTCTCCTTGGTGTGTCTAACAGCTCTTAATCTTTCTTGTTTTTCTTTTTTACTCTTGTGAAGAACTGATAACTTTTCCAAGCTTTTTTTAATATATTTTTTTTTCTAAAAGGGCTCCACACCCAAGGTGGGGCTTGAACTCACAACCCTGAGATTAAGAGTTGCATGTTCTACTCAAAGCTTTTTAGATGCCACTTCTGCCCAAGACCCACCTCCTGTTGCTTGTCCTTGGATGACCATAGGTTCTTCACTGTGCAAAGCTACACAAATAGCTTCGTTAGAGGAATTGTCTAGACTTTCTACTGAAGAATGCTTGCTGCCACTCCCTACTGAAGACCCAACAAGACATTAGAAACCCACCCAGACTCTTTGCAAACATGGCTGGGCCAGAGCATTGTCACTGTGTGCTAAAAGCACATAAGTTTCCTGTCAGCTCCCGTGAGTTGACAGCTGCAGCCGTAGATGGTAAATAACAAAAAGAAAAGGGTTATCTAAGTGGCAAACCTTACAGGAGCCAGAGAGAGTCAGGCAAGAGAGAGATATCATTTAGATATGTCAGCTCTAATAAGTAAATTCATCATTTTTTGAAAAGATTTGTGTATTTATTTGAGAGAGAGAGAGAGCGTGCGTGTGCAGGGGGAGGGGCAGAGGGAGAGGGAAAGAGGGTCTCAAGCAGACTCCCCACTGAGCGCGGAGCCTGACGCTGGGATCGATCTCATGAACCATGAGATCACCACCTGAGCCAAAATCAAGAGTTGGACGCTTAACCAACTGTGCCACCCAGGCGCCCCTGTAGATTCATCATTTAAAATAGTATATCAATCAAGTTTTTAAAAATAAGTGAGCCCTTGGAACCCCACCCTCTTTTCCTGTATATTTTAGGCCAGTGCTATACATCTACATTTCAGTAATATGTATCTTGGATTAAAGGAAAATGTTTAAGTTTAAAATAAGACCATTCTAATTTCTTCCTGACTTTGTTCTTTATCACCTCCCTCAAGTTCCCCTTAGACAAAACCAAATGCAATTACAATTTCCCATACTTGCTGGTTTGCTTTATTTAATGGTTGGTAACCCCAAATAACTTAAGAAGAGCACACAGGAAGCCCAAATCACCTCCAAGACAGGGCCGGTTTACTTGCTCAAACAGTCCCAAATGCTCAAGATGGCTCCCTCCATCAATTGGCCTTCCCTCTGACCCCATTTGACACACTGTCTTCCTGGCATCTTTCCTTCAGCAGGATGGTATGAAAGACAGAACATCAGCTCTGGAGTCAGGCTGTCCTGGGTTCGAATGCTGACGCTACTGTTTCTTGGTCATGTGAGCTTGATGCTGTTGTTTAGTTATTCTGGGCCTTAGTTTCTATATTTTCAAAGTTGGGAAAGAATTCTTCCCATGTGCTTCTTAGGAAAACTTCCAGCGTGAATATGTATCAAGTGACTGACCCAGTGCTTAATACAGGGAAGGCACTTAACTGTTAGTTCACACACATATCTGGTTACCATTCCCGTTACCCCCAACACACTCCTGCCTGCCACCTAGTATTATCATGATGGTGGTTCTCTCTAGATAGTACACTGTCCTCCAGGAGACTCCATGCTCACTGGAGGTGAAGACGATGCCCGATCTTTGATAAAGATCATGTAGGCCTGAGCATCAGTGATGGGCAATAACCAATGTCCTTGGCTAGCCAACCTTTCAACCAGGAGTAATTGAGGTATATGGCTAGGCCAGTGCTTATTACTATCAATCAGTGATTGATACACTCTGGTCAGAAAGCCTGGCGGTGGCCATTACACTCCTTAGCTCTAGCAAAGTATTTTCCAATATCCCATAAAAACAGAGCTTTAAACCATTCAAATCAATACACGCCGTGCAACGTAATTAGAAAGTATCCACTCTAAGACAAAGAGTCATTTAAGAAAGGCTATTGATTTTTGATTTGTAAACACAGGAGGCCCAGGCTCCCCTACAGAACCAGGCTGTGGGGCCCATTCCTAGCTGAGGCTACACCATAGAAAAATGTCTGATGCTCTCTTAGAACAGATCCAAGACAAATATGCCTTAGAGCAAACAGGCCCCTGAGTCTCATTGTCTTCCAGACGCAACATGTTATTTTGCTGTCTTGGAGGTAATTTCTGAAATATCTGTCAAGTGAAAAATGTTCACTGATCTATATAATATAAAGCCCTGTGTGACTTGCGGGAAAGATCATACTTCATTCAGCTCAGCAGCATTTGTAGATCAGAGTATACACTGTGAATTCACTAAGTGCTAAGTAACTGTGAGTTGCATTGAACTGATCAGTGCTGGTCTGTTGGAGGGCAGAAAAAAGAAATACTTCAGTGTTCATATTTTTGACTTAAAAAGTCATTCTCATGGTCTTGCAGCTGAGAGCCACTCCCCGGCACAACCTGATTTCTTTCAAGGCTGGGATGATTTCCACCAGTTATAAAAGCATGTTAATTACGTGCGGAGGTTTGGATATAGTTGTGCATATTTAAAATCAAATTCCTCTGAAACATTCTCCCCTCTGAATATTTCTCACCCAAATTCGGTCTTCTTTGGTTTCAAGCGTTTAAAATATAAACAGGGTTTAAACCAAGCTGCAAAATGTAAACTGAAGACTGGCATTTGGAAAAGACAGGCTTCTCCATGTATGCACCAAAATAATGGGATGATTGAATAACATTCCAGAGGGGACACATCACCTGTTGTAAAGATCGCTTTAAGTACTTAGCCAAACGTCCCATTCCGTAAACCAGTCGAGTGGCAAATTAAATACAATGCTGAATTGCTGTGTTGTCCTGTGGCTGAAAACAAAAGCCAAGAGTAAGGGACCTGTCACTGGCTATTGACTTAGCAAAACTGTAAAAAGCTATGATATTTGATGCCAATAGGCTTCAATAAATCTGACGCTCTCAAGCACTGCTGACAGCAGCAAGAATGATACCTTTCTGGAAAGCAGTTTGGGAAACCACAAAAAGTCCCTAGCCTCTGATCCAACTTCTGGGATTTTATCCTGAGAGACTTGTGCAGATATGAACAAAAGCTATGCGCATGAAGACATGTCAAGGGAGCGCGGTCCATCCTGGTGGACGAGAGAAGCGTCTACACTGCAATGCTTACAGAAGCACCGTGTCCCTGCTCTAGGGACTGTTCACGTCAAGAATGACTATAAAATCCTAGCATATGGAAAAATGTATGAAGAGTTCGACCTAAGAAACAAAAATTGTAAAATATAAAGTTACTATTGTGTGACAGCAATAATTACATAATTAATGCATGTAATTCAAAAAGAGTAACTAAAGTAACTAAAGGTGGCTGGGTGGCTCAGTCAGTTAAGCGTCTGCCTTCGGCTCAGGTCATGATCCCCGGGTCCTGGGATCGAGCCCCGCATCGGGCTCCTTGTTCATCAGGGAGCCTGCTTCTCCCTCTGCCCCCTGCCCCTGCTTGTGCTCTCTCCCTGTCAAATAAATAAGTAGAATCTTATTTAAAAAAAAGAGTAACCAAAGAGACATCCACAATGATGGCAGGACCTTTGTTAGAAATCGAGCACTGTAAGAGGATATGCAGTCTAAAAACATTTTCTATTTCCCAAATATTCTATATTGTGGTCATATTTAATAAGTAAAAAATGGGAAATAAGACCTCCAGAGAAAGAAAGCAAGAGTCTTTTCCTATTTCTTCCTCCAGTGAGTCATAAACTTAACCGTGAGTAAAGTCTTCCTTGAATCCAACCTGCATTTCTCATGCTGTGGCTTAAGAATGTTTTCTCTTGCTCTCCTGTAAAAATTATCATTTCCATTCTCTGGATCTGTTCTTTCGGTCAAGGGCCCTATAACTCCATATTAGAGTTTTTCAGTGCTTTTTCCCCCTGGGGTTGCATGCAGGTGTGTTTTAAACTCTAAATACGATGTACTTAACCCAGCAAGGCTTGTTAGACCGTTGGCTGTTATGCAGCCATCTGATGGATGTGTACTTTAATTCTAAAATTCTGTGCTTGTTAGCTGGCCTCCTTCTGGGGGAGGATGAAATGAAAGCACAAAAACATTCCCACGTAGGATTAAACCAGGGCCATCGCCTTTCTTGTCTTCGAGGGCTCCTCTCTGTTCCAAGCTGGGTAAACTGGTGTTATTCAGCTTGCCTCATGTGATTGAAAGAAACTCAAATCTTTTTCTTTTAAGTACCTTATTTATTTATTTGTCAGAGAGAGGAGAGAGAGAGAGAGCACAAGCAGGGGGAGCGGCAGGCAGAGGGAGAAGCAGGCTCCCCACTGAGCAAGTAGCTGATGCGGAACTCGATCCCAGGACCCTGGGATCATGACCTGAGCTGAAGGCAGGCACTTAACGACTGAGCCACCCAGGCGCCCCCAAAAGAAACTCAAATCTTTATGGTTGCCCACGGGAACTTCACCAAATTCCGGCTTTCCTTTTGAGTTGTGGAAATTTGAGCTGTATTTGAGCAAACATAAAATACCCAAGGTCTGATTCTTTGGGGACCCATTCTGGTGGTGGTGGGTGGTTGTGCTGCGTGAGGATGTCTCTTTAGCTCAAAAAACTTACCTCCTAACAGGGTTAAAGACGTATACCCCAAGCATAATATGTGGCACTATTATTGTGTAGTTAAGAACCTGGGTTCAAGTACTTGCTCTTTCACTTACTAGATGTGTACCCGTCACAAAATAAAACAAGAAACCCTCATTTCTTGGTACGTATGAGTAAAAGGGAATAAGAATCCTAGTGAGGATGCATTTTTTAAAATGTAATCACGGGTTGTGGTGTTTCCCCCCCCCAAAGTGCTCCCTGATGTAAATTCTGAAGGGCTCTAATGGTGTAGAATGTACATGTGATTGTATGTATATATTAGTGTGTGTGTATCCGAGACATTAATAATAAAATGATGGTTATACAAATTGCCTGTCAAAGAAATCTGCTTGTTCAGCCTCACTGTGAGCCAGGGCCCCCACCCCCCATCATAAACATCTCAGCAACTGCTGACTGTGAGTCTGTGGGTTCAGAGAAGTTGTAGATTCTTTATCGCATTCCTTTCTCGAACAGCATTGATACAGGAATCCTTAGCCTAGAGCATCTCAACTACCACACAGTGAATAAATACCAGGTGTGTTGACATTGTGATTCCTCTCAGCCCTTAGGGCAGCCCAGGAGGGCCTGGGGATGCACTGGAGTCCCTAGAAAGACCCAGTCCAGTTGAGAGCTGCCTTATCTGTCTACACCAGTGTGCTGAACAAAAAGAATCATTTTCTACCTGTGCACGCCAGGAAAGGGGTTGGAAAGCCTCGTGATGGACACTGGTCTCATTGTGGATCACTTGTACATTTAAGTCACATACTTCTTAGACCTGTCTTGGCTTTTCATTGGCTCTCTTTCTAGCTGTTTGTATTTTATTGCTTTAAATTATTTACGCTTTTTCCACAGACACCGGGACAGATGTGGGATGTCCAGGGACTGGAGCATCTGTTAACGAGCAGCGAGGTTCCTGGCAATGTCTGCTCAGAGGTGTCATTAAATGACCTTACAATTGTGCTAGAGCTAGACAAGACTAGAGGGAAAAGTGGAACCCACCCAGATCTCATTTAGGAAATGTGGAAAATTTTCAGAATAAAATGAAACCTTAAATAGATTATTTTAATCTAGCCAAAAAACTTAAAAATCTAGATGAAATTGCCAAACTCTACCAGCCTTAACAGCTATGGACTAGGTCCCTTGGTCTTGGGGGACTTGGGCTGGGAGTGAACCCCTTGTGGAGGGAATGGGCGTGAGGTCTGCCGCCTGTCCTACGTGCTTGAGCTCTCTACCAAAATCTCCAGTGTGATATTGAGAAAACAGAATTAAGCAGAGAAGTCGGTTTGTTTTGTTTTTTTTAAGGCATAAAACCAGTGCTAATACTTTAGGTTTATATTTGGGAATAAACTGTGACTAATGTGGTTCCTTGGGGTAATGTAATGTTTAACAAACTTTGAATATACTATTTAGAGTATTTAACAGATTTTCACAGTGCTTCCAAATTTAAAATGTGAAATGTCATCATTAATTCAGACTTATTTTAGGTTTCAACAAGATGGGGAAATTGAGACTCAGAGAGGTTAATATACTTATCCATAGCTGGGATCAGAAAAAAATCCACATCCAACAGACCGGGTTTTAAGTACTGCCTTTCCCATTTTTTGCCCCGTGACCTTGGGGAAGTGTTCTGAGCTTTCTGTAAAATTCTGCCAAGGCCAGCTCAGCAGGGTTTTTGAGGAGCAAATGAGGACAAGTATAGGAAGGCATTACCTAAAAGTAACGTTACTAGTTATCAACACGGTAAGGCCTCGAACCTACTTACTGACTCTCAATTCAATAGTGTCTTCCTGACCAGTTCCCAATCAAGTTTTCTCTGCTTTCAAATGATCTCCTTTTCTTTTTTAAATCTTTGCCCATTTTTGTCTACAATGACCAGCATTTATTGAGTATGCATCTTGTTCTTGGCACCGTGTAAATATCATACAGAGCAAGGTATGTGAAAAGTTGGCTCGCGCTACCCAGAGCCCGCATACTATAATGACAGATGCAGAAGCAGACCGAAATCCTGATCTTGAATAATTTCCTTTACCTCTTTGCACTTTAGTTGGTCCTTGCACACAATGAGCGATAATATTATTGTCTCAAGAAAAATTATGTGGGGGCACCTGGGTGGCTCAGTCATTAAGCGTCTGCCTTCGGCTCAGGTCATGATCCCAGGGTCCTGGGATAGAGCCCCACATCGGGCTCCCTGCTCAGCGGGGAGCCTGCTTCTCCCTCTCCCACTCCCCCCGCTTGTGTTCCCTCTCTCGCTGTGTCTCTCTCTGTCAAATAAATAAATAAAATCTTTTAAAAAATTTTAAAAAAAAGAAAAAGGAAAATTATGTGGGGGCGCCTGGGTGGCTCAGTCTGTTAAGCGTCTACCTTCAGCTCAGGTCATGATCCCAGGGTCCTGGGATCGAGTCCCACGTCGGGCTCCCTGCTCAGTGGGGAGCCCGCTTCTCCCTCTCCCCCTGTTGCTCCCCTTGCTTGTGCTCTCTCGCTCATGTTCTCTCTCTCAAATAAACAAATAAAATCTTAAAAAAAAAAAAGAAAAATCATGTGAAGGACATAGCACAGTGAATTAATACAAACTATCTGTAATAACATGAACGAATTCTAGTAAGAATAATTACCTGGAAATGAAGCTGAGTAACCCCCAGAGTACTGAGTGATGTTCATTTTCTGACCAGGCAGAATAGAAGCATCTTGCTGAACATGCCAGGTATTCACTAGAGAATCCCAAAGAACCACAGGTTAGGTAAGGCTAAAGCAGCCTAAAGTAAAGATTATTCCAGGCCGACCCTGAAAAAGACAAAAAGTATTGAAAGTTGATCAATAAGCCTGCTGGAACAAAACTCAAATACTGTTATCTTTAAAAGAAAACACAAAATCCAGACACTAAATAATAGCTTTCACAATGTCAGGTATCTAATCAAAGATTCTGAGGCAAAGAAGCCAGAAAATGTAACTCTAAAACAAAACCAGAAAAACGAGCAATCAAAAGAAACGTGTGTGTGTAGGTGTTTAGGCAAACAAAAAACAAAACAAAAATAGCAAGCAAATGATGACTCTAATATTTAGGATCAAGATATCCTCTGAGGGAGATGCAGCAGGATGGGATAAGGGAGGAACACGTAGGTAAATATAAGTTACTTGTTGTATTCTGGCCCTTGGGTTGGATGATGTTCGTTGTGTGATTAAAATAAGTAAAGGACACCGTGAATGGACCAATGATGATGACCATCACCAGCCAAAGGTTATCATTAACCTAATTCTCTGCATTTGAACTCAGGGCAAAGGGAGTAAAATGGGAGGAGTAGAAAAGAACACACCACATACGGAGAGTGTGGGACAGGAAATAGCATAACTTTCTAGAAAATGAAAAAAGGCCAATGTGGCGGACACCTGGAAAATCAGCAAGATGTGCCTCTCGGGACAGACTCTCGCCGGCCAATCCAGCAGAGGCAGTTGTTCAAGCAAGAGTGTTCATGTATTAAACCATGGTGTGAAATACAACGGTCATATGCTTGGCAAAGGGGGCCCGGTTAATGGAGGAAACGGTCAGAAACAGTTACCAGCACCCCGTGTGGAGGCAGCCCCCACGTTATTTCTGGATTTGGTTCTTTGTGGAGTTAAAGAACTGCTTGAGAACTTTCTCCGAGAAACATTCTCCTGGGAGCTCCCATTCATTCATGTGACAAATTCTGAGCGCCCACTACGTGTCAGGCTCTGTTCTAGGCACCAGCAAGGCACACGGCCCCCCAGTGAGTCCCAATCTCGGTGCCCCCCCGAGCGGGAGCACGTTGACTCTGCTAGCCACCAGCAGGTGGCAGTAGTAACCACTTCTTAAGCAACATAATCGCTTTAGGAATAAATCCAAGGACAGCCTCTTTAACTCAACCTGCAATCAGACATAGTCTGGCACTGATGGGCGACCTTGGGACAGGCATTCCACCCCTCTGCAGTGCCTGAATAAAGGAGATAGTGAAAGCACCTAGTTCATAAGTGGTCTTGAGGATTAAATGAGAAAAGAGCTAAATATGAAGGACGGTCTGGAATGTTGGCATGCAGTGTGGTTGATACGGTTCCCATGCCTTTTGACACAACACATCACCTTGCCAAAGTAGGAGTAAAATCAGATGGCTAAAACTAGTATTTCTTCGTAGAGCAACAATGGTATTAACAGAGAAGGAGAGGATGTACATAACTAAAAATGTAACAAAGGATCGATGCAACCTTAGGTGATCATTTGAAAGAAAGCAGGAAATTGGGCAGAGTTTTAAATTACTGTTTTTTCTCATTTTTAGACTATCTTGGTTGTCTGATGGCTACCTAGTTGTACTAACCCCAAGTCAGTGTGAAGTACTGGTTGATTTCCTATCTATCAGGGGCACAGTTGGCTGGCTAATGGAGTTCCTCGCTAGATAGCCAAGGGAAGCAGAGGGCTACAAGAAAGTGAACAGTTTCTAACAAGCTTATTGTTTCTGGGACAAAGGAGACGGTTGTTCCAATACCTCCGGACTGCCTCTGTTCAAGTGAGCCAGAATTCAGGTTCAAACGCCTCAGTGTCAGCTTACCTCGCTTCTAGAAAAGATACGGCAGAGCAAAACTGCGGAACAGAGTTGGGGGCCGAGGGGCGAGTAGGAGGACTAGGATTCTTTCATAGGACTTCGAGAACGGGCTCAAACAGGTTCCCAGAGACAGACAGCTATTTCTCGAGAAAATCTGGATATGCAAATGTAGGTATTTACTGAATAAATTCATCCATATGGGAATGATTAAGATGCTTCGGGGCATAGATGATTCCAGTACAATCTCAAGAGTTCAGGTAAAGAGGCCAACCGTGTTTCCATTTGCAGTCCGAAACATCCACACTTTTCTCTAGTAACAAACAGTGATGTCTCACAAGAAATCTTACCCTTTGGGGGGAGCCTCACAGCCTGAACTGACAAGCAACTGAGCAACACTTTGCTCATTTTTATGAAACCATGCGATGAGATTGAACAAAGGAGCAAGAACCTACTAGATGGTCCTCACTGCTGATAGACGTCAAGGGCTCAGCATCCGTAAATGGTAGCTATTACCGTTGTCATGACTTCTCATCTAACTAGATGTTTTTGAAGCAGACTTGATTTTTCAGAGTAGTTTTTGGTTCGCTGCAAAATTGAGTGGAAGGTACAGAGTTTCCTATACCCTCCCTGCCTCTCCTGTTACCAGCATCCGTCACCAGAGGGGTACCTCTGTTACAACGGATGGACCTACCTGGACACATCACTGTCACCCAACGTCTGCAGTTTACCACAGAGTTCACACTTGGAGTTTTACACTCCGAGGATTTGCACGAATGTATGATGACATGTATCTGCCGTTATAATATCCCACAGAGTAGTCTGACTGGCCTAAAATCCTCTGTGCTCCCACCTCCCTCCCCTCGGTCCCTGAAATCACGGATCCTTTTACTGTCTCCATAGTTTTACCTTTTCCAGAATGTCATACAGTTGGAATCATACAGCATGGAGCCTTTTCAGATTGGCTTCTCTCACTTTGTAATATGCATTTAAGGTTTCTTCCATGTCTTTTCATGGTTTGATAGCTCATTTCTTTTTAGTGCTGAATAATATTCCATTCTTTGGAGGACCACAGTTTATTTCTCCAGTCATGTCTGAAGAACATCTTGGTTGGTAGATTTTTTAATTAGAGAGTTTGAAAAAATATCAAGAACTGCTACCTTCTCTTTTATCTTGACTTATTCCTTACTCCCAAGTCAAGGCACCTTCTAGAAACTGTTTCACCACTGGTATCAGGTTCCGAAAGTGATAAGCAAAATAAAGGTTAATTTTGTGTACATAGATATTAGTCAAGAAGAAAAAGAGTGTGAAAAATACTTACATCATTCACTAATAAAGTATTTGCTATCCTTACTTTATTTTTTGATCTATCGATATGTTAAAAATACACACACACACACACACACACACACACACACACCCTTAAGTTCAAGGGAGCAAAGCAAAGCAAACCAAAACAAAAACAAGTATAGCCCCA
This sequence comes from Leptonychotes weddellii, assembly GCF_054177405.1. Classification (NCBI taxonomy): domain Eukaryota; kingdom Metazoa; phylum Chordata; class Mammalia; order Carnivora; family Phocidae; genus Leptonychotes; species Leptonychotes weddellii. The sequence continues at coordinate 2,267,444 of NC_138376.1, read as the reverse complement.
TAGTCAGCAACCATGACACAATAATTTGCTGAAATTTCCTCTTAATTGTTTTTTTCTAAGTTTTATGCCAACTTTATTATGGTAGCAGAATTCTAAAATCAGCCCACATAGTCCCTGCCTTGACTACTCCCTCCTGTAGTATGTGGAAGGCCCTGTGAATCAGATGGGACGTCACTACCATGATCAGATTATGTTATGCAGCACAGTTAACTTTAAGAAAGGGAGACTATATTTGGTGGGCCTGACCTAATTGGGTGAACCCTTACAGGCAAAGGAGACTTGAAACACAAGAGGGATTTGATGGAAGAGAGGCTTTTGCTGGCACTGAAATGGAGGGGGGCCATGTGCCAAGGAATGAGAACAGCCACTAGGAGCTGAGGATGGGGCCTGGCTGACAGCTATTTTTCCAGAAACAGAGACCTTGGTCCTGTAAGGAACTAAATTCTGTCAGCATCCTCAGTGCTTGGAAGCAGATTCTTCCCAAGAACCTCCAGAAATGAAAATTCCTGGTAATATATTTGAAAATTCTGAGAGCTCTTTCGTCTTCTCTGATTTCTAAAATAGAATCCCCAGGGATTCTTGAGTTTTCATGGATGCTATGATTTTTTTAATCTGTCTGATGATGCAATTGTAGATTTTTTTCATCAGTCTTATTGTGGCATAACCTACAGACAATAAACCATATGCATCCATTTCAGGCGCAAAGTTCAGTGAAGTTTGACGAGCGTATGCCCTCTGTTCCTCTAGCCATAGTCAAGATAGCAAACATTTCCATCACTCCGAAGTGTTCCGTGTGCCTCTTCCCAAACACCTCCCAGCTCCGGTTCCCAGGTAACAGCTGATCTGCTTTTTGTCACTATGGATCAGGTTTGCCTTTCCTAGAGTTTTACACAAATGGTATCAGTCAGTATACAGTCGTGTGTATGTTTTAATTCTGCTGCTCAGCAGGTTTTTGAGATTCATCCATGTTGCTGCATTACCATTATTTCATTGTTTTGTACTGCTGAAGTCTGAACATGCTGCATTTGTTTATTCTTCTACTGTATACATTTTGTTTTATTTCATTTTGGGATGTTATGAATAAAGACACCACAGACATTCTTGTGTAAATCTTTGTGGGGACATATATTTTTATTTCCCTCAGGTAAACATACAGGAGTGAGTTGCAAGGTTGTATTTCCAGCATTGGGTTAGCTTTGTAAGGAACTGCCAAAGTATTTTCCAAAGTAATTGTGTAATTTTCCATTTCCGTTTCCATTTCCAGTTACTTTGTCTTCACCAACACTTAGTATTTTCAACCTTTTTTATTGAAATTAGTGGATGTGAAGGTACTCAGTATGGTTTTAATTACTGTTTCTATGATGGTCAGGTTTTATTGACTTTTAAAAATTATTTGTCCGGGGTGCCTGGGTGGTGCAGTGGGTTGGGCGTCTGACTCTTGGTTTCGCCTCAGGCCTTGATAACATCATGAGATCGAGCCTCGCATCAGGCTCTGCGCTCAGCACAGAGTCTGCTTGAGACTCTCCCTCTCTCCCTCTCCCCACTCCCACTCTCTCTCTCAAGTAAGTAAATAAATCTTTGAAAAATTATTTGTCCATTTTCAATTTCATTGATTTCTGCTCTGATCTGTATTATTTTCTACTTACTTTGGACTTCATTTTCTCTCTCTTTTTTTCTTTTCTACAGCTTCTTCTTCTTTTTTTTTTTTTTAAGTAGGCTCTAAGCCCAATGTGGGGCTCAAACTCACGACCCCAAATCAAGTCTCTGCTGATGAGCTGGCCAGGCACCACTTTCTTTTATAGCTTCTTAAAGTCTTCACTAAATGCCCAGGATGAGAACACTCAAATCCCTGCTTGAACTGGTCTGAAAGCTCAAATATCTCTTTGCCCTTCATGAGCTCTAGGAATAGCTGGGTTTACAATACCCCAATTGTCTGTTGCCTGCCTTTGCAGAATCTCACCCTATTTGTGTCTGACCTAGTACTCAGCCAAGACTTGAGGGATTCCCTCTGCTGATATCTGGAGCCTTCTTCAGCCCAGCTTCCCTCTCCTTAGAAATCTACCTTGCAATATCCAGCTGTCTCTGCCTCTCTAAACTTTACCTTGGCTGGACTTCATGCAAGATCCCCCTCTTTGCACCCATGATCCAGCTATTCCCAGGCAGAAAATGGGCCATCATAGCGGTCTCTTTCCTTGTTTCCTTTCTTTCCAGGATCCCACTCCTGTCCTATCTCATGTCCAATATCTGAAAAATAGTAGTTTCTTGTATTTTGTACAATTTTCTACTTTTTGATGGCAAAGAATGTCTAATTCTTTTTCCATCCTGACCAGAAGCAGAACTTTCCTCACTACAGAGTCCTCCGTGCTCTCCTGCGTTCCTTCTTAGGGTCTCTCGCTTTTATGGTAGAGGCGTTCCTCAAATATCAGTGTTCCTTAGGTGTCCATATTTAACAGTGAGGCATAACAAAGCTGATCTGAAGCTCTACGTGAATGGGCAGGGCTGATCTACTGATGGGGCTCAATTTAGGGCGATCGATGGGGATCTGACTTTTTCAGTGCCAAAGCCCCATGTATCAGTAATCCAGGTTTTCTTTCTTTCTTTTTAAAAATATTTATTTATTTATTTTAGAGAGAGAGAAAGAGCAGAAGGGCCAGAGGGAGAGGGAAAATCTCAAGCTGACTCAGTGCTGAGCATGGAGCCCAATGTGGGGCTCGATCTCACGACCCTGAGCTCATGAGCTGAGCCGAAGCCAAGAGTCCAAAGCGTAACTGACTGCACCACCCAGATGTCCCCACAGGGTTTTCTTTTAAAGTTACTCAATAACCTAGGAGACAAATTCTCTAGTCCTCTATCAGAAATTATAAGCCTTGCTGTTAGTCTTTCGAGAAGCAAGCCGAGAAAGAAGTTGTGGGGTGGGGGGTTACACTTAGGAGGTAGACTGTCTCTAAATTTCCCTCTTTTCAGTGTGGTGTGACTTCTGACTTTTACCCTCTGCTGTTCCAAGACTCAGTCCTTTTGATTCAATCTCTCCAAAGAGTAAACCTCCAGTCTTGGGCAGCTGGGGGTGGGGGAGTGGCTCTTGGGGGTGGTTTTTGGGGTGGTAGGTGATCAGCTGTGTAAGGTGGAGGTGGGAATCTGAGTGTCAAATGCTTCCTTTTAAAGTGTTTATCACCCCTCCTGGGTTTTCTTGCTCTCTCATTCTGCATTTCTGCATTCAGAGATAATTTGTCTCTGGTTCCTGAGATTTTTCCTGGGTTCTGCTATAGAAATTAGCTTGCTTTTTATTTGCTTTCTCTCTGCTGGTTTAGAATTTGTCTTTCTTTGGTCTGTTAAGTCAGTTACCATTCCTCCACTGGCTTTCCCAGTTTCCAAAATGTTGACTTTTCTTACTTGCTACCACCTCCTATTTTTTGGTCCTTGTGGTTTTATGCATTTTGATGTAAATTTGTAGACTATTTTTAAGAGCAGTTTCAGATTTACAGAAAAAGGGAGCAGAAAGTACAGAGTTTCCATATACCCCCTGCAAAGGAAAAAAATGGCTTTCCTCCTTTTTACTAAAGATTTATCTATTTAGGGGCACCTGGGTGGCTCTGTCAGTTAAGTGTCTGCCTTCAGCTCAGGTCATGATCCCCAGATCTTGGGTTCGAGCCCCGAGTCAGATTCCCTGCTCAGCAGGGAGTCTGCTTCTCCTTCTCTCTCTGCCCCTCCCCCCGATTGTGGACACACACACTCTCTCTATATATTTATTTGAGAGAGAGAGAGAGCATGAGTGGGAGGGGCAGAGGAAGAGGGAGAAGCAGACTCTGTGCTGAGTGTGGAGCTTGTTGAGGGACTCGACCCCATGACCCTGAGGTCAGGACCTGAGCTGAAACCATGAGTCAGACTCTTAAGCTTAACGGATTGCACCACCCAGGCACCCCATTCCTCTATCTGTATGGGAAAAACCCAGTTCTTCTCTCCTCTGTCTTTCTTTCCTGTGTGTCTTTTTTATTTTTACAGAGAACATTTCACTTCTGACATTTCCAGTCACTGAATGCTTGGAAGTTTTTCCCCACAACAAGCAATTCTCTGTGACATCGGCTGGGTGTCCCACAGTGTAATTTCATTCTGACCTATCTACCTGGAGATAGTTTGGATATGCCACAGGTTAAGTGCTCAGTCCCATTGGACTGTTCCCATCCCACTTCAGAAGCCAATCACTAGGAAGTCTCTAGGTCACCCACAACTTCTGTCCCATTTGGCTACAGATCAGAGGTTCCCATGATCCCCTTCTCAGGTTCCATTAATTTGCTGGAGCATCTCACAGAACTCTCCCAGAAACACACTAACTAGTTTATTAAAGGATGTGATAAAGGACACAGAGGAACATCCAGGTGAAGAGATACATGAGGTGAAGTCTGCGAGGCTCCTAAGAGCAGAAGCTTCTGTCCTTATGTGGTTGGGTTGGGTCACTCTCCTGGTGTGGATGTGTTCACCAATGTGGAAGCTTTCTAAACCCCATACTATTGGGATTTTATGGCAGCTTCCTCCTGTAGGCACGATCAATTATTAACTCCATTTCCAGTCCCTCTTCCCTCTCTGGAGGATGGGGGTGGGGCTGAAAATTCCAAGCTTCTAAGCATGGTGGGTCCTTAGGTGACTAGCCCCATCCAGGAGCCACCAGGAACCCACCCAGAGTCGCCTCATTAGAACAAAAGATGCTCCTAGTGCTATTAACACTTAGGAATTTGTAAGGGTTTTAGGAGCTCCGTGTGAGGCACAGGGTCAAAGACCAAGTATTAGAACAATAGATGCTCCCGGTGTTCTTATCACTTAGGAAATTACAAGGGTTTTAGGAGTTTTGTGCCAAGAACTGGGGGCAGAGACCAATGTACATATTTTCTATTATCTCACCCCCCCTCAGCCTCCACCCACCATAATTCCCCTTCTTGTTCACATCTCACATGAGTTTGGTACATTTGTTACAATTGATGAGACAATATTGATACAATATGATTAATTGAAGTCCATAGTTTACATTAGGGACTTCATGCCTTTTTTTTCTCTCTCTCTCTCTTCCACTCTATTGGGAAGAACAGCATATATAAATGTAAGTATTAAATCCTCTGTGTTCAACAGAAAGTGCGCCGGATAGCCTTTTGGCTACCCCATTCTGGAGTTATCTGCATTCCGCTTACCCCGTTTTTCCAATTCCTATTCACTCTTCAGCCCACTGCAATTTATCTTATTCCCTCATCAGTCTACTGAAATTGATCTCTCCAAAGAAAGCAATTCTTTCCTTACTGCTAACTTCAGCCAATGCACATTATTCCTTATCACATTTGACTTTTCAGCAGCACAGGACACTATGAACCCCTTCCCCTTTCTTTTTTTTTTTTTAAGATTTTTTTAAGAATACATTCCCACTGATCCCTGCCCTTGATATTCACATTGTGCAGTCACCTCCCTCACTGACCTGGGTTGATCCACTGATCCCTGTGACCAGTAGACTACAGCAGGAGTGAGGCATGTCATTCCAAAAATAAGTTATCATTTTCTGTCTCAGCTTGTCTTCCCACCACCCGGCCCCCCACCCCCATCACTCAAGCTGGAGAAAGCCAGGTGCTCCTCATGAGGATGCTTAAGCAGCCCTGAGTGTCCTGAAGAACTAAGGCTTCAGCCAAAAACCAGTGAGGATCCGAGATCTGCCAAGACTCTGTGAAGCCCAGTGAAGCCTTCAATGGACCTTCAGCTGCACCTGGCTGCGGACCTCAAGTGCATGAGAGACTCTGAGCCAGAACCACCCAGCTAAGCTGCTCCCAAATTCCTGACCCACAGAATCTTCGATGTAGTAAATGTTTGAGCCTCCAGGTCTTGGGGTGGTTTGTTACACAGCAATAGATAACTTATACAGTCTCCCTTGCAGCTCTACTTTTTCTGGTGGCCTATAATTCTTCAGAGTTCAAGTTCTTTCCTCCTCACAGTCTATACACTTTCCTTGTTAGATCTCACTCACTTCCTGAGATGGATTTCCTCTGTGATAACCACAGTCATCTAATCAGATAAGTTAGATTTTCCTACAAAATTCTACGACTTCAGATACCATATGTTGATGAATCTTGAATCTACATGTCAGACCTTCCCCTGAACTTCAGACTTCCCTATCCAGCCACTTAATGACCATCTTGCCTTGGATGCCCTGTGGGCACCTCACGCTCTTCAGATCAAATCTAAACCCCTCATCTTGATTCACCACATATGTTCTCCTCAGTGCTTGCTTTTCCAGTCAGTGACAGCCCCCTCCTGCCCACTCACCTAGAACCCGGGGCCTCACCTCCTCTCCCTTCCTCCCTCCATCCACTGTTCTCAGATCTGACCAGCCCTTTGCCTTTACCCTGGCTCAAGCTACTATTGTTTTTGTTGGTTTTTCCCCCTCTCATTTATTGCAACAGCTTCCTAACTTCTCTTTCTGCTTTTAGCAGTCTTGCCTACCTTCCCGTCTTTTCTATTATTCCAAGGAGGTAATCCTTCTAAACAAGAAAATCGGATTGTGGTGCTACCTTGCTTAAAATCTCTCAAAAACTCCCCCTTTGCTCTTTGGATAAATCCAAATTCATTTGGTAGTTCCTAAGGTCTTGTAGGACCTTCTAGTCCCCCTCCATCTCCACTGATTAAAACTTAATTTATTTCAATTTCTCCATGTTTTATCTTGTTTTCTGGCCTGTACACATTTTCACTCCCACCTCCCCACCCTCCATCCCGCACCTCGGCGTTTGGAGCAATTGCCCTTCTCTCTCTCTCTCTCTCTCTCTCGACTGCTTCATCAGGGTTCCATGAAAAAGCCGCATAATTCACCATTTATATCCTCTGGCAAATAGTAAGTGCTCAACTCAACATTTGTTGAGTAAGTTTGTAAAGGCACCTCCCCGTGTAGCGCTCTCTTCCCCTTCACTTCTATGAATTTCTATGGCACTTACCGAACTCATCATTTGGCACCTAAGGAAATGTTTTGCATTTACTTTTATGATTTTCTAAAAATGTTCAATTCGGTTAGATTTAACGAATTCACACCTGCCACGGGGCTGACACTGGACTGACTAACTGCAGGGCAATCGAAGATCACCTTAATCTTCCTCCTAGAGAGGGAGCATCTTGTGGGCGGGTGGGGGCCAAGCCCTGGCCATCTGCAAACTTCCCACAGAACACAGACCAAGAGCCTGGAAAAGGGGCGTAGCAAAATGCTTGGCCTGCAAATCTCAAATTCTAGGTTCAACCGTTGACTCTTACTCTGTGACTTTGAGCAAGTCACTCCACAAATCTGAACTTATTTCCTCATTGTGATATAAAGATAGAGGAATTACAGTTTCTAACCCGTCAGAGGCTATTAGTTGTCAGATGCACCACTGATTCTAGACCAGATATTGTACTTGTGTTGGGTGTGGGGTGTGAGAAGCATGATGTTAATTGCCTACGCCAATTATAAAATGCATTCTGATTTCATTAATATGAAAATGAGCAAAAGTGCTTCTTTGAATCAAGGCAATGTGATATCTTTGGAAGTGTTCAGGTGTTTTGAATATGGAAAACCATTGGGTAACTGTGAGTTCTGATGATGGCACGCTCAAATAGAGTTTCTGAGTTAATAGCTGAGTTGACTTTTTCCTTCTTGCTCAGTCTTATCTGTGAAGGATTTGTTCTGATTATGATTGACAATTTCAAACATACATAAAAGTGAGAGCAATGAGCTCTCATGTACCCATTATCCAGATGCAACAAAAATCAATACAAGAGCTCTTGTTTCATCGTTATTCCTATGCAGTTCCCCATATAACGGCATTTGTGAATACTTTAAAGGAATATTATCTAATGGTCATTTACCTCGCACTGTCTTCTAATCAGAGATACAATAATTTTTTCCTGGAGGTGTTTGCAAGCTTAGTGTGCATTGTATATTTTTCCAGAAAAGTTTACATTACCCAGTTGAGAAACACACATCTCCTTAAGAAGGTCTCTAGCCAATGATAGTTTCTAAGGGTGGGAAATGGAAATTTTGTTGGTTCCTATATATCTGAATATCTTCCAGTTTTATTTTATTTATTTTTTAAAAAATATCTTATTTATTTATTTGAGAAAGAGAGCACGAGAGAGAGCATAACCAGGGGAAGGGGCAGAGGGAGAGGAAGAAGCAGACTCCTCACCGAGCAGGAAGCCCAATGCAGGACTCGACCCCAGGACTCTGGGATCATGACCTGAGCGGAAGGCAGACGCTTAACTGAGCCACCCAGGCACCCATATCTTCCACTTTTAAAACCAGTTCTCAATGTAGTATGCAAGATGAGAAATTGACTTGGGTAAGTTTATGGGTTTGTTTGATTGATTGTTGATAGCTTGCTGATTTCTTTTGTTTTGTTTGCATGGGTTTAATCATTATATGATATGGTTCCAACAATAGTGTATTAGATCATTACAGACAATAGTATTTTTGGCAGATTTTTAAATTCAGAGTGTACTTTCTCACCAGAATGCACTACAAAATATACTATATGGATATGAACATGTGCCTATGAACTAAAGATAAAAGTCTATGTATAATTTTTCTAAAATAATTTCGTTACTCCATATATATTACATTTTGCAACTGTGTTCAGGTCCAGTAGGGATGCTCTGAAAAACCAGTTTTCTTTTTCTTTCTAATAGATTTGTTTATCAGTGCTAGTGGTAATGCCCAAACACGGCTATATATAAATATTTACTTAGATAGGGCCACCTGGGTGGCTCAGACGGTTAAGCGTCTGCCTTCGGCTTGGGTCATGATCCCAGGGTCCTGGGATCAAGCCCCAGGTCAGGCTTCCTGCTCGGCGGGAAGCCTGCTTCTCCCCCTGCTCATGTTCTCTCTCTCTCTCTCTGTATCTCTGTGTCTCGAATGAATAAATAAAAAAATCTTTATAAAAAAATATTTACTTAGATGAAGCTATAGTTCATCTCATTTATAGTGACAATCAGTTTCATGTGGTGGTTTAACATGAATTAAGACAGTATAGGCAGGGATGACCTTACAACTCTGGAAGTTAAAGGGCAGTTTCACTGAGGTTAAGTTTGCAGCATTGGAGGGGTGGGTAGATTTCAGTAAATAAGCACTCATTTCAGAATTTGAAATGCATTCTCTAAGCTGGCACCATTGATTCTATTGTGCAGGGGGATGTTTACCACGGGCTGGGTTATGCAGCATTATGAACAGTGCTCCTTGGAGTTCCCCGCTTGCTATTCTGAAACATATTTGAGTTTTGCACCCCAAATCAGCCAGTCCTTTTTCGGTATCGAGATAGGAGATTCATTTGAATCCGTGCTTTCAGAGATGCCAGAGCCAATCAAGACCCTTCTTGCAGTGGAAAAAAAATGCATTCTTTTATTGAAATCCCAGCTTCCTCTACAAGATGCCAAGGAGCACTGAATTACAGGACTGCCATACAGCCTTTCCTTTATTCTTTCCATCACCCCGGGGCACAGGAAAAAAAAAAATCTTTTGTCCTTATTTTCACAAGTTACCACATGGTTTGTATATGTGCTGCTGAGGCGAGCACTTGTTACCACATGGTTTGGAACCTTCAGGGCTATTTCTGAAACTCCATTGGTGTGTGCCAGAAAAATCCTCTTTAACACACAGAGTTGAATGGAAGATAGTTTTGAGATGTTAATTTCCATTTATTGGGCAAAAAAGATATTTGATGCACAAAGGAAACATCTAACTTAAAGCAACTTCCAATTTTTGAGAAAACATCAGGGAGCCTGAGGCCACAAGCTTTAAAACCAATCGGTTAACAAATGTTTATTGAACACCTATTTTGCACAAGCCTGTTGAAGTTTAGAAGTCTGAGATAAAGTCCTGCCCTCAAATTGCCCAGAGCCTAGGTAGTTGGGCAGACCAATCCAAACTCAGGGAACAAAGCAAGAGTTAAACAGTAAAACCAGATAAATATATAAGCAGTGTAAGAAGGCACTGTATGGTTTGGGCTTACAAAGTGTTTCAGGCAATATACTCTGCTGATTTTTAATACAGGGATCACAGTGCCCTGAAAACCGCTGAAAATCTTCACAGAGAAGGTACACATTGGGCTGGATTGAAAACACAGGTAAGAACCAAATAGCCTTAATGGGTTGGGAAGAGCAAATAGTCTTGGAAAGAGTCAGGTTGTCGGAGGGGGGAGTGGGAGAGGTTAGAAGCGTATAGCAAGGACCATATCGGGACATGCCTTAATGGTAACACCAGGCAGAGAGGCTGAAGATTACTCTTGCCGATCCAAGGTCGACAGCAATGTTTAGAACTAGGGGATTCCCTTCCTTTTCCTCCCTCCCCTCTTTCTGTCCTTTAAAAACAGAACCTGATTCGACAGAGACCTTCCCAGCTGCCAGGAAAGAAAGCAGCAAGTGAGGCGCTCACAAGTATTCCTGGCCCCGAAGTTGTCTCTCTGGGGGTGCGGTCTGGGGAAGTCGAGGGAGTGGGGCCAGGTAGGACCAGACCTATCAGCAGCCCTAATCCGGCTTCTGCGAACACTGCTCGGCTAGCTCTCCCACTAAGTCCTGGGGTTAAAGGAGATGCCGCCGCGAGTGAAAGGCTTTTTCCAAAGCGCTCTCTCAATTCCAAGGTCTTGAGATTGTTAACGGCGGCTGCGGGGCGCCGGCTGAGCACATAAAAAAGTGTCTTCTCCCCATATGGTTAGTGTTTCCAGGTTTCGTCTAGCTCCTGCTCACCAGGAATAGAAAATTAATCACGCTGATGAAAAGACAGCATGTCACAGGGAGGGCTGGCAAAGGAAAGTGCGGAACAGGGTCCCAGACAGAACGGGCTTCCGTGCAGACGGGTCTGC
>NC_138376.1:2245965-2256500 GCF_054177405.1 Leptonychotes weddellii | reverse complement strand
CCTCTCCGCACGCCTTCCGCCTTCACCTAGGGCCGTAGGTGCGGCGCGGGGCTGGGCGCGAGCTGGCCGCGGCGGGAGCAGCGCTGCTGGGAGCCGGGAGCCGCGAGCCGGGAGCCGGGAGCCGGGAGCCGCCGCCGCGAGCCGGGAGCCGCCGCCGCGCGCGTCCGCGCGGAATCCCCGGGTCTCCGTTCCGCCGCCGGGAACTGCGGGGAGGCGACATGTAGCAGCGGCCGCAGCAGAACCACCTCGTATTTGCAACTCTTTTTTTTTTTTTTTGAGGGGCGGGGGGCGCGGCAAAATTGCATCTCCGCCCTCGCTTTCTTGCCTACTCCCGTGCGCAAGCTGCATCTGCCTCTAAAAATTGAGGGGCTCGGGGGAGGGCGGGGGGCCATAAATCAGAGTTGGACCGGCACTGCCCCCGCGCCTGGAGGGCCACCATGACCGAGGAGAGCTCCGAGGTTCCCAGGGAGCTGACAGGTAAGAGTGGCGCGGCCGCGGGCTCGCCGCCTGCCCCTGCGCACCCCTCCCCGTCGCCCCCTGCCCTCCCCCGCCTTCCCGCAGGTCCCGCGAAGTCGCGGCGCCCCTCAGGTCGCCTGCGTGCTGGGCGGGGCGCCGGGAACTTTGCTCGCGTCTCGCAGCCTGGAAAGCCCAGTCCGGGGAGGGCGGCCATGGGGGGCAGCGGGGGCCCGGGAGTCCGGGCGCCTCCCCAGCCGAGACCGGAGTGGGGGGGAGGTCGCGGTGGGCGGAAGAGGGGGGCGGGCTGCCTCGGGCTTGGGAGTTCTGGAAGCGAGGAGCACCCTGTACAGCGACCAGCCCACCTCCCCAAACTCGGGGAAGTCCGGAAAGGGCAGCGCGGGGCCAGGGGGCGAGCGCCCAGTGGGTAGATTCCGGCACCTGCCGGGCCGCAACCATCCCCCTCCCCCCCGCCCCCCGGCGAGGTGCTCCTCCCACACGCGGCCTCGGGGGAGGGGGCGCTAGTCTGGGGTGCCGCCTGAGCCGGGCGAGGCTTGGCTTCGCCCAGCCGACGGGGAGCGAAAGGGTTGCAGGAGTGACGCATGCTCGGGCCGGGAAACTGAGGGTTAATGGTACAAGCTTATTTTGATAATAATTAACCTACCGATTCTCCCCATCCCGCAGCTCAGGGAACCAGTGTGCAAGGTGACCCGTTGTTTGAGTCCCTTGAGGTTTTTTATGTTTTGTTTTGTTTGTTTGTTTTTTGGTGTGTGTGTGTGGGGGGGTGGTTGGGCTGGATTTTATGTCTTGGGGTTTAACTTAATTATGTGGAGGGTTAAAATGGCAGAGTTAAAATGAGGCGGGGATGAGTGTTCCGAAAACCCAGCGTTTAAGCGTGTGTGTATGTAGAACACGTTGTATTTAGGTGTGTCTCTGCGCGCGTGTTTTGAGCCCTAGGGACCTGTATTCCTTACTGTACCATGCTTGGCACACTACACAGAAAGATGCTGTGTGATCGGGGCTGACAGCAAGAGGAAGTTCTGCCTGCCCATTCATCTGCCCCTGAGAAATTTGCCCCTTGGTTTCTCCTCTTAGTCATAACACTTTGGAAGAGTTGTGTGTGCTCTTCCATTAGTACCTAACTCAGCAGGTGACACTTGATGTGAAGAAGCTGTTGCTAGGTTTGTATGAAAGCTTCAGCTTTTGTTTAAAAAAAAAAACACCAAAAAAACCCAATCCTTACTTTTCACCCAAATTTAGGATATGAAGTTAACTGCCCCCTTCCCCCACTCTGGCCTCTTCTCTCTCCCCAACCCTGTGGAGTCGGCTGCTGAGATAAAGCATCAGCTGCCTTTGCTAGAGTGAGTGGCCCATCCGGTTCTGGGAGGCTGAGGTCTTTCCAGCACCCTACCCGGAAGAGGAAAGAACGCCCAGAGTCTCTGCAGATGCCTCCTGAGGTCCTGAGAAAGTTTAGGGGGAGGGCTGGCCTCCCTGGCCAGGGGAGAAGGATGGCCAAAGACGTGGGCAGATTTTTAAGTTAGTTGACCTTGAGCCTGGTAATGAAAAGTTAGGTAGTTACTCAGACTCAAGAGAGAGGGGAGGGATGGGGGCGCCTGGGTGGCTCAGTCGTTAAGCGTCTGCCTTTGGCTCAGGTCATGATCCCAGGGTCCTGGGATCGAGTCCCGCATCGGGCTCCCTGCTCAGCGGGAAGCCTGCTTCTCCCTCTCCCACTCCCCCTGCTTGTGTTCCTGTTCTCGCTGTCTCTCTCTGTCATATAAATAAATAAAATCTTTAAAAAAAAAAAGAGAGAGGGGAGGGATGGAAATAAGATACCTGGTTTATGTGAATGGTTCTCAAAATAAATTCTTTGGTATGTTTGAAAAGTCGATTTAATCCTTATCTAGACATGGAATTTGTGTGTTTATTGAGTCTTGCCCAGCTCACATATCCTTCAACCAAGTGACACATGGCTTTTGTGACATGCCCAGTATGATTTTTCTGAGCCTTTAAATGGCCTAATTAGTCTGGGACAGGGGAAATTCCTGCACCTGCTTTTCTCTAATTTCAAGTGCTCACAGTTACACTCAGATCAATTCAAAATGGCAACCATGTGAAAACCTCAGTGTATTCCCTTAAGCTAATCCCCGAAGACGGTAAAAAAATGCCTTGCGTATCTCTAATGAAAGAAATACAGGTTTTTATAAAAAAATTTTAAACGCTAAGAAGAATGAGAAGACTATCTGTCAACCGTATTACCTCCCTGAGAAAGCCACTTTTAACCTTTTGGTGTATAACTTTCCAGTCCTGTTCCACGTGTGTATGTTCTTATTTTTTTTTCCAAAAATTTATTTATTCTAGAGAGAAAAAGCACGAGGGGGAGAGGCAGAGGGAGAGGGAGAGAGAATCCCAAGCACACTCCACATCCAGTGCAGAACCTGACACGGGGCTGATCCTGCCACTCGAGATCTCGACCCCACCCGAGCCAAAACCAAGAGTGGGGGGGGTTCAGCCGACTGCACCATCCAGGCGCCCCTCTTAAGTCTGTTTCTGATGTTCCTTTCCCACATGCCTTTTTAAGGCTGGGTGGGGGGAGGAGTAGCCTTTATCTGTTTTGAGCTCTGATAAGATAGGAGCTGCATAGAGAACTCCCAGGGCAGTGAGGTCCCCCACTTGTCCCCTTTCTTACCAAAACGTCCCACCTGGTTGCTGGTCCCCCCACAAGCTGCACTTTCTCTTGTTTCCATTCTCTTCTCCATGTGGGCGACGCTCTTCCTTCTCCTTCTTCACTCTTACCTAACTTAGCAGTGGGTTTCCAATAAGAATATTTGATTACCCCTTCGAAAACATATTTATTTACTTAACTACATATATACTTCATTTATAATTTAAAACAAACTGGAGTACATCGCAAATAGAAGTAAAAATTATATTTTCTTCCTCCACCTCAGTGGGTTATATTGTACACTGTACTTTGGACTAGTGGTCTGTGTCCTACTCCTTTAAGATTCTGTTCAGGGTTCCCTTCCTCCCTGAAACTTTCGGGAATCTCCTTGTCCATGATCTCTTGGTAGTGAGTGTGGATTTGCCTAGAGGCATTTATCTGTGTTCTCTAGGTCGTAAGCACCTGTGAAAGGCAGAGGCTGTTTGTGTCTCAGCACCTAGTCGAACACTTGGCATACAGGAGCTCCTCCTGTGTCCATATAGTTGTTGAATATATGAATAAACCAAGATGATTATAATATAGAATACAGAGCTTTGGAAGTATAGAGGAGGTTTCCATATATACATATTTATTTAAAGGTTTTATTTATTCGTTTGACAGAGAGCAAGAGTGGGAGAGAGCACAAGCAGGGGGAGCGGCAGACAGAGGGAGAAGGAGAAGCAGGCTCCCTGCTGAGCAGGGAGCAAGCCTGACATGGGGCTCCATCCCAAGACCTTGGGATCATGACCTGAGCCGAAGGCAGATGCTTAACCGACTGAGCCACCCAGGCACCCGAGGTTGCTATATTTGGAAGTAGAACGTAACCAGGACGAGACTAGGGAAAGGCATCCCAGGAAAGAGAATAGTACGTACAGAATCCTGGGGGTGTACAAGATGGAGATGATGAAGATGATTGGATTGTTAAGTGTGTGTGTTGAGAAGTTAAACTGAAAAAACTGTGGAAGACCTTGAGTGGCCTGCTAGTGGGTTGGGGTTTATCCAAAAATGACAGCAACTCATAGAGCAAGAGTTATGTGATCAGACTTGTGGTTTTTGGAGGGTCCCTTTGGTGAGGGAGGGACAGAGAGCTGATAAGTGAGGCATCATGGACTTGTCTTGGGGAGAGATTCTGAGCCCTTGAATGCAGGGGTCAAGCCCAGGGGAGTTGGGAGCTGTTTAGGAGGTAGTTCTAGGAGAGTGGGTGACTGGCTTTCTATCTGATAGGAAACAAAATTTCTAGCTTCGTTAGTGGCCAGAGGAGTGGGGAGGAGAGTGAGTTTGATTTAGGGCCTTTTCCATTTGGAGCACTCCCTGGAGTAGTTCCTGCCACCATCTAGATTTTGAAGTCTCCCCGTCTCTCTTGGTTCCTCTTTCTTGTTGCCTTTGACCACTCTTTGGGGGTGTCGTGCTGTGATGTCTTCGGAGGGACAGATGGCCAGGATCACCCTTCCCTGGCCAAATTGTCCAGTCTGGTTCTGGTTCTTTGCCATATTTCCCAACTGTGATGTCAGGCACTCCTAGAAAATGGTAATATTTTCTGTGATGAACACAGAGGCTGCTAGGGGCCAGAGGTAACCAGCCAAGGGAGTTTATGAATTCCCATTGTGCTTATGGTCTGCATGCAACACAGGCCTCCATGAACCTTCCTGGCGTTGCTCGTGTTTTTTCTTGTGTGTGCATCCATTTGCCCAGCGAGATTATATCGTGCCTTGTATGAACTGGTAGTAAGTCATATGCTTTTATATTTGCCTCCGCATCTGAGCACACAGTACAACGCACATAGTAGGTGATCATAAACTATGGGGTGACTGATAACTATCAGGCCTGTTAAAACAAGCTAAAAAAAAAAAAAGACAAATCACAATAATAAAAACAACCAAAAATACTCCTTCAAATGTTCTCCCCTCTCCAGTGTTTTTTTCTTATTAATAAAAGAATATAATGAAACTCTTTCCTTCTTTCAGAAAGCATAAAGGATGTTATTGGCAGAAAGATAAAAATTGCAGTGAAGAAGAAAGTAAAGTTGGAAGTTAAGGGAGACAAAGTTGAAAACAAAGTGCTGGTAAGTATTCTCGTTTCTTAAAACGTTTGGAAGTGAAAGTGTTTTTCCTCTTCATTGCTTTGATTGCTTAATTTCCATGCAACTCAAGTGATGTGTTTCATATTTTGCTGGAAAGTTCTCAGGGCCATTTTTTCCTGGATTAATTGGAATATCTGCCCGCTGGAAGGTAACAGTAGGATATTTACATTTTCGACATTGAAGTTATTTCTTAAAATTGTCCCAGTCACCCACACTGAGGTCATCTCCTACAGCCTGTTCTCAAATTATTCAATTTGATGTGAATTGGAGCTTATTTATAGTTATCTTTGTTGTGGCTGGTTGTATGATTTCATTTGTGAGGACTTAGGGAGGAGTTTAAAAAATTCATCTCATGTTGGTTTAAGTAGGTAAATAAATGTTCTCAGATGTTATATCGGAGTCCATCTCAAGGTGAAGAAGACGCCTGTTATTTCATGGGACATTTGGTGTTTTGAAGGGAAATGGCTGGTGCAGGCAGTTTATCTGCTGAGATTGGATTTGGGGTCCCCCAGCGTGTGGGGGAGCTGCTAGGGGCCCAGGGGTTGGACTGTGTTGGGCACAGAGTGGGGAAGGGCATCGTCAGTTACTGGACTATAGCTTTAGAGAGGTGAGGAGCCTTGTGGTATTGTAGTGGTTCTTAGGGGAGTATACCTTGTTTGTGTTTTTGTTGGAGAGAATATTTATCTTTTTATCATTGGCAATTTTCAAACATATGCAAAAGTAGAGATTAAGATATTGAACCCCGTGTGTGTTCATCCAGCTTCAACAGGTTTTCGTGTTTTACCAATATTGTTGATCTCCCCACAGTTTTTTCCCCCCCTCTTGGAGTATTTTGAAACAAATCCCAAGCACCTGTCATTGAAAGAGAATATTTTTAATATTCTGTTTCTTCAGTTGAATTTGCCATAGAATCGCAAGTGTCTTTCTGATTACATCTGTCTTGAGAATCTTTTAGAATATCTGACTGCCTTCCCCTGTAGATGGAAGGATTATGTTGTTGGTGGACGACTTCTCTTTCTCTGTGGTCTATGTGTACAAGTCAGGATGGCAGAGAAATTGAAGTGGAAAACTTGATGGAGGGGCTTTGGCCCCGTGACAAAGTGTGTTCGTGTAGCCTGCATTATTAGGGTTACCAAGAGCAGAATCAGTGGGTGCCATCATTCTGATTTATTTTGCTTTAATAAAGAGTAAATTTCCTTAGAGTATATGTTACTCAGTGTTACAAGATAGTGGTATTCTGGGGAGGTGGTAGTGGAGAGAGAAGACATTTTGTTTCCGCTGTTTGTTGTTTTATACATTTAAAGTAAATCTTTACATGGGTGGATCCACCTTTATCTAACTAAGTTGTCATTGTCAAGTAGTGTTTGCTACAACCATCTGACCTGGTGTGTGCTGTTATTTGGTATGGATACTGTTCATCATACTAGGAAGGAACCCATGCCATGAGTAAAATCTGCAAAGTGAAAATTACAAAGACAAACTTAAGTGTCCAATATAACAAAATTAGCACCATTTACAAATAGTTACGATTAATACTTAATGTTGGGCGCCTGGGTGGCTCAGTTGGTTAAGCGACTGCCTTCGGCTCAGGTCATGATCCTGGAGTCCCTGGACCGAGTCCTGCATCGGGCTCCCTGCTGAGCAGGGAGTCTGCTTCTCCCTCTGACCCTCCCCCCTTTCATGTGCTCTCTCTCAAATAAATAAATAAAATCTTTAAAAAAAAAGAATACTTAATGTTAAGGACCCTCCCCCATACACCCCAGCCCCTCCAGCCCCCCTCTCATCTCAACATAAGCTGGAGTTAAGGTTGAAACCAAATTTTACACGTCTTTGCATGTAAGAATTTATTTCCCCAAATCTGGAACCTAAGTAGTTTCTGATAATTTGGCATAAACTTGTTTTGGCTTTTCCTTACATGTATGGATAGGAATTATTAATCGAAATACTCGAAGTCTGACAATCTTAATAGAAATATTCAGGTCGGGGCGCCTGGGTGGCTCAGATGGTTAAGCGTCTGCCTTCGGCTCGGGTCATGATCCCAGGGTCCTGGGATCGAGTCCCACATCGGGCTCCCGGCTCAGCGGGGGGCCTGCTTCTCCCTCTGACCCTCTCCCCTCTCATGCTGTTTCCCTCTCACTCGCTCTCTAAAAAATAAATAAAATCTTTAAAAAAAAAAAAAAGAAATATTCAGGTCGGAGCAAGATGGTCAATGACGAACTGACCTTCACGTGGTTGATTTTGGAGTTTCTGGATTGAGAGAAGTTCAATTACTTAAATGAAAACACTGGGGGAATCTCTTTATAATGTTCATTTCTGACTTTCTTTGGCTGTCAGTCCACTAACATCGGTAATAAATGAGTTGGTTTCATACTTCAATATATCTTGTTTCAGTTTTCTTTCTTTTCTCACAGTGCCTGCTCTTAGCGTCCTTCCTTATAAGGCTGGGAGAGTGTGTGTTATATGTCACTTAGTCCCCTCTTTTTACAGTTGGAGACTTTATATGATTTGTGGCTTATCTACAGTAGAGGGTTTATCTTCATCTTCCTTCTTCTCAGGGTCATAATAGCTAATATTTATTGAACATTGACCAAGTGCTAGGCTCTTTGCCCAACACTTAATTATGCATTACCTTATTCAATCCCACAGCAACTCCGTGAGGTGAGGTAGGCACTATTTACATCTTCATTCAGATTTGGAGAGGCTAAATAAGTTGCTTCAGCTCATTTAGCTAGTTAATGACAGAGCTAGGATTTGAGCCCCAAATCTGCCTCACTCAGAGCCTGTTTCACCATTATTTTTTTAAAGATTTTATTCACTTATTAGAGAGCATGAGCGGGGGAAGGGGCCAAGAGAGAGGGAGAAGCAGACTCCCTGCTGATCAGGGAGCCCAACATGGGACTCGATCCCAGGACCCTGAGATCATGACCTGAGCCGAAGGCAGACGCTTAACTGACTGAGCCACCCAGGCGTCCCCTGCTTCACCATTATTCTTCAAATAAAAAGAAAATATCTTTTGGCTTGTTGTTCACTCTTTCACCGAATGATCAGGAAGATTTGGACCTTAGAAGGATCAGGAATCCTTGTGTTTATTTGGTTGATCGATTGATTTATACATAATTTCCAGACTGATTGAGCACGTCCTGTGTCCCATGCCTAGTGCATGTACAAGACTTCATGTATCCAGAGCCCACAGTCTCGCTGGGGAGGTAAACATGTCAGGGGGCCGTGCTTTGAGCTGTGCTATGGGCAGAATGACTGGGGGGCGGTCATCACAGCACATCAGAGGGACCCTAGACTCAGGCTGATGCATCAGGGAAGAGTTCTTGAGGAAGGCAACCCTAAGCTGACAATGGGGGCTGAGTAGGAGTTGCCAAGGGGAGAGAGTAGAGACGTGTTGTGGTCAAAGGGAACAGAATAAGCCTGGAAGCCAGAGGGGGTTTACATGTTAGAGAAGCCTCCGCAGAAGTAGGGGCTGGAGCAGATGCAAAGTGGAGAGTGGCCAGGCTTGGAGGGGATGCCTGTCCTTGCCGTCGGGCTATCAGGTGAAACCGGGACTGGTTAAAGAGGGCTCTTCTCACCACCTGTTTCTAATAACATTTTAATAACATTAGAAACCACCTGTTTCTAATAACATTTCTGTGCACTTTATCCTCTGGTCTCCAGGGAGGCAGTAGGGTTCAGTGGTTAAGGACTTGGGCCCTGGAGTCACACCTGAGTCACACTGGAGCCCAGCCGCTTTATAACATTGTGAAGCCTCCGTTCCTTTTGCTAACGAAACAGCTGTGTAACAGTATCTGTTTGTTCCTGGCTGCTTTGACGATTAACTGGGATATGTGTTAATATGGCTTGGTGCAATGCCCAGCACATAATAAACAGCCAACAAATGATAAAGCAAGAGGAACCGAGAGATCCTGCCTTGTTTTCTAAGTGGCACCAAAAATGCCACTCCGGATACCTGAGCATCTCCTGCCTTTATTGAGGGGTTGAGTTCAGTACCATAAGGCCAAGGAGAATATTTAGAGCTGTATCTCCTTTTCAGCAGGATGGAGTGCAACTGACCAGATCCGAAATTCCGCAGGTAGGGCTCTGGTCACATGGAATCAGAAATGCTAGGATGTGCAGGGGGCAGGGAGATCTGTGGTCACATTCATTTGGTGATCAGGGTGGTAAAGATACACCAGTGTCTTTACTACATGGCTTTTCAGAGCCATTAATACATCGATGCGCGTGGTTGATTCCTAAGAATGAGCTGGAGTGTGCTTTCTCGATCTTACTTGGCCAGAGACCCTAATGAGTATAGGTTAGGAAATCAGGGTGGAGCAGACCTGAGTTGGGGCCTCTGGGGACAGTTAAAGGGAAGATAGAAGAGGCTGGAACAGGCTGTCCATCCTTAGGACTGCTCTCCTAGGGTACGGTCCCCGGGCCCCGTACTTTTTATCTAAGTGGCGGGCGGGTCCGCTGAAGGCCGCACACTGGTGCATGTCATCTGTTGCTGTAATAACCTCTCTTGTCCATAGGGCGTGTCACCAGGAAGTGATTTTGTCTGTCTTAGACTCTTACTCCATTTTCTCATTTGCTAGTTGAATCTTTATCCAGTTTTTGCGGTACCTGGACTTTTATTTATTTGTATTTATTTGTTTATTTAAAGATTTTATTTATTTATTTGAGAGAGTGAGCGAAGGGGTACAAGCAGGGGGAGCGGCAGGGGGAGGGAGAAGCAGGCTCCCCTCTGAGCAGGGAGCCCGACGTGGGGCTCGTGCCCAGGACCCCTGGATCATGACCTGAGCCGAGGGCAGACGCTGAGCCCACCCAGCCACCCGGGTGCCCTGGTACATGGACTTTTAAAACTGTTTTAATTTATGCATTTTTTTTTTTTAACATTCTTAGTCTATTGATCCTCTGACGAAAAATCTGCACAACCTCCACAGATAAAGCCACTGCAGCATCTTTACTCCTTCTGTTGTCCAATCTCCAGCTCACTTCTTTTTGCCAGCACCAACATTGGCTTTTGCAGTCCCCCTGACTTTCTTCATTCTGTTCTTGCGTTCCTTTCGCCGTTTTCTTGATGTCTTTTTCTTCTCATACAGGCCATGTCTTGCAAGTCTGTGTTTGGGTTCATTTTTCTCTGCATAATCCAAGGAATCATATATCATGCCAAAGCCGATTGTCTTGCCACCACCAAAATGGGTTCTGAATCCAAACACAAATATGACATCTGGTGTGGTCTTGTACATTTTGGCTAGTTTTTCCCGAATTTCTGTCTTAGGTACTGTTGCCTTTCCGGGGTGAAGAACATCAATG
>NC_138376.1:2188017-2245865 GCF_054177405.1 Leptonychotes weddellii | reverse complement strand
ACTTCAAGCAGCCGGGGAGCAAAAGCTATGCATTTTTTTTTAAGTTAAACTTTTCAGTTTTGGATCATTGTAGATTTACATGCAGTTGTGAGACGTCATACAGAGAGATCCTTGGTAGCCTTTACCCAGTTTCTCCTGTCTTGCAAAATCAGGTGTAGTACACATTCAGGATGTTACTGTACAATGCAGAACATTTCCACCACCACAAGGATTCCTGCTCCTGCGTCTCTGGGCCACACCCACATACCCACTTCTCTGACCCCTGGGAGCTGCTAATGTGGTCTTCATTTTTAAAATTTTGTTACTTCAAAAATATTATGTAAATTAATCACACAGAATATATATGCCTTTGGGGGAATTTTTTTTTTTTTTCCCCTACCTGAGACATTCCTCCGGGGTGTTGCGTGTAGCCATTGTGTCCCCCCGGCCCCCGCTGGGCACTGTTCCATAGTCTGGATGTCCACTCACCTGTTGATGGACCTGTGGGTGGTTTTCTGTTTTGGGGTTATCTGGGGGTTATTAGGAATAAAACTGAGACACAGAGTTACAGGCTTGTGTGTGAACACGCATCTTCATTTCTCCCTGATGAATGCCGAGGAGTGCAATTTCAGGTTTGAATTGGAATTGCCTGTTCAGTTTTAGAAGAAGCTGTCAGCTGGTTTCCAGAGTAGCTGTATCTCTGGGTAGTCCTACCAGCAACGTGTGAGTAATCCAGTCTCTCCAAGTCTTTGACAGCATTTGGCATTGTCTGGACATTTTCTTTTTTCTTTTCTTTTTTTTTTTTTTTGAGGATAATGGTTGAAAGAAAAATATTGTCAGGAGGAAGCAGGGTCCCCGGTGACCTGCTCCCACCCACGCTTCTGGTGTTGCTGGCCTCTGGGAAAGGAATGTGGTTTCCTCTTGCCCGGTTGGTGGCTCTGAAGCATGTGGAAGGTTCATCCCTGGTCTCAGCTTCATTTCTTTTCTGTTCCATTTTGGAATTCGGGTTATATCATCTTTGCCAACCCCTCGTTCTTCCACACCCTTCATCAAATGGGCCAGCAGCAGGAAAACAGGACTGCCCTTCTTCCTAGACGGAGGAGGCGGGAGACATGGTATCACCTGTTCTCTTGGAAACAGTTCATCCATTATTTATTTCCTTTTGCAAAGTTACCCCAGAATCTCTTTAATGTATTTTTTTTTTTAATTTGACTGTGGATTTATAACTTTTAAGCATCTGCATTAGGTTTGGTTGGAATAACTGTCAGTTAATATTAAAAATGTTAAAAGGTGTAAGGATGTTATTTCTGGGGACATGTATCCCTAAAATATGTTGGTGGCGGTGCTGTCTTCCATTAACTCAAAACATAAAGTCTGTGACCACCTGTTTATTTAAAAAATACATTCAAAGGGGGAATATCTCTCACCTAGAAGTTTGCAGGTATCTGGCCCACTTAGTTGTGAATGATTTTAAATCTCAGATATTCTCTGATCTGTAAAGTATTGTGCTTTGGGATGAGGCCACGTTCATTTCGCGTGGCCGGTCTGTTTAACACTTTCCTGATTTCCCGGTCTCTCATGCCTAACTTGGTCCAGCGGTACGGCCCATGGCATGGTCACTTCTCAGACAAATAATCTGCTCTGGAATGGGTGTTTTGCGGCTACTTTCAGGCGACGTCTGCCTTGGCCAGTGGTGTCCAGACGTTTTTTTTTAAACCAATATTACCTTTTTTTTTTAAAGATTTTATTTATTTATTTGAGTGAGAATGAGAGATAGCACGAGAGGGAAGAGGGTCAGAGGGAGAAGCAGGCTCCCGACTGACCAAGGAGCCCGACGCGGGGCTCGATCCAGGGACTCCAGGATCATGACCTGAGCCGAAGGCAGTCGCTTAACCAACTGAGCCACCCAGGCGCCCCACCAATATTACCTTTTTAAAACACATACATTTTCTAGGGAGCCCATAAAGTAGAGCTACTTTAGGAGTCTGCTTTGCACATTTATAGTTGAATCCAAAATAGTATAAACCCAATCAGTGATCTCAGCGAGGCTGTTTTGATGAACATAAATTAGAAATAGAAGGAGGAGATCGGATTTTGTTTTGGCTGCACAGTATAGAGAGACTCTGTATGCACCAGTTAAGTGGTACAAATATCACAGCTTTTCAAATAGCTGGTTCTGCTGTCTCAGGATGCTTTCCAAGTCAGGATGGCAGGAGCAGCTTTATTCTGAATTCTGGACGAACGTGGTTTATGCTGACAGCACAGCTTACCTCTAATATGTCAAACTTGTGCAACACATCTGATCACGCGTGTGTGTTTTCTTCCGGCGGTTCTGGTAGATGGAGAGATGACGTTCACATCAGATGTCTGGAGCTGCGGTGGCCTCTGCGGTACACTGTTGGAAGATCATTGTCCCAGGTCTTCGGGCTCACTTGTCTTTGTGGGAGGCTCTTGTGTGCCAGTTGTTGGGTAATTCGAACAGTTCCCTTTGTGGTACGGTTAGGAGTCTCAACTTTTAAGGATCACTTACAATTCAGTGCGTAGGTAATTTTAAGAGCACCTGGGTGAAGTTACCTGACTCGAGAAAATTGAGCTTTAGAAAACAGCAACAACATTGACACGATCTTCCGGCGGGGTGGGGGGGAGGGCGCGGTATCAGAGAGCACACATTGTTGCCAAGGGGCCTGGCAAAAGTCCTGGGAAATTCAAAATAAATCCATATTGAAGTGCTTCAGACTTTACCCCGACTCAAGGCTGGAGCTGGCTCCCACTGATTTTTGGGTAGGGCGCTGGAGGCAGGCTCTGGCTCTGGGCGTCTCTTTCCAGCAGGCAGCTCTGGCCAGCGTGCACCTGTTACCCGAGCTGCATTTACGTTCTACTCTGTCATCTGCAACTGCCCCGGTTTCTGCTGTAGTTAGGAGAGGAGAGTCCGATGACCTTGGACGCGAGCCCTCCGACATATATCAGGCTTGGTGTAACTTTTCATTGTTCTTAAAAAGATACTCTTTTCCAGCCTCTGGGGTTTAGCCACCGGGGAGCAGGGCATTTAGGTCCACCGTGGGAAGGTGGGGGAGCCAGGGGTGTGTGTGAGCTGTGTGAAAGGGGCATGGTGGAAATGCACGAGCCAGGAGATCTACAGAAAATATGGAATGAATAGGGAGAACTCTTTTTTTCCCAGAGTTTCTGAGAAAACAAAGACTTTAGTGAAGGGTTGCTGTAACACTGTTTCATTTCATTGGAAGCACTGTTAATATCTATTGTTAAAGTAGATTGAAAAATGCAACTTTATAAAATCTGATGAAGGGTGGAAGATTTGGTCTCCCCACCTCCATCATCCTCCCCTTTCTAAAATGCTTGTTTTCTTTTAATAGAGTATAAGAATTTGGTTTGGTGTATATAGAGTGTATTGTCTAAATCTTTGTTACTGTGCCCTATTTTTCTTTCTCTCTAAATAGATCACTTCCCCCAACTCTTTGAGAAAAGAGAGGTAAAGGTGGGAAAGGTTGCATAGGGTAGGGTGTGTGCGTGTGTGTCTATGTATATAAAACAGTCTGTTCACCTTCACCCACTGGGTCCTTTTCCTTATATTTGTGTTTTGAGAGAGCGTTTTTCTGTTTTGAAGACATTGTGCCTTGGCGAACCCTGGCCTGCAGGTGTCTTAGTCTCTTTAGCTCTGGTAGGCGCACAGTGCGTCCTCTTAGAGGTAGAAGCAGGAGCACACATGTCCTGAACCGTGCTTAGGGCTTTTCCAGCCTGTGGCAGGAGTGGCGATGAGCATGCTTAGTCCCTACTAAGGAGGCAAATGTATCTGTTTCTGCTGACTCCTGGGCCTGGGGGTGTCAGGAGACATTTATGGGTGTCACCCGGGGTTAGTGCCTGTGTCCTCTGCATGCCCTCTGGTGTGGAGGGGCTGACTTCAGCTGACTCCGGGGAAGTGTGTTCAGATCTTGCTGTCCTCCACTGTTGCCCAGATGGTCTTGGGACTGGAGGACTCTTAGTGGCCATCTAACCATGCACCCTAGCCTACAAGAAGTTTCTTTAGTAACATCCCTGGGTGTCTACTTTTTGCTTGACTGTTTCCAGAGATGCGAAAAACAAGAGTCTCAGAAAGCCCTTTGTTAGTTTGGGCTGGAATCTGCTTCTCAGTGACTTGTCTGCATTCATTCTAGCTTAGTCTTCTGGAACATCACAGAACTCTCACCTTCCCATCAGTTCAGGTTCAAGCCTTTGAAGATGGTTGTCCTGTTTTCCCTTGGTCTCTCGGTCCTCAGGCTGAATATGCTCACTTCCTGCAGTCTTACAGGAGGACGATGTTGCTTTCAGAGTTTTCACTGTTCTGATCACCTTGCTTCCGAATCATCCTACTTTGTCAATGAGCCTTTTTTTTTTTTTTAAAGATTTTATTTATTTATTTGACAGAGAAAGACACAGTGAGAGAGGGAACACAAACGGGGAGTGGGAGAGGGAGAAGCAGACTCCTTGCCGAGCAGGGAGCCCGATGCGGGACTCGATCCCGGGACTCCAGGATCATGACCTGAGCCGAAGGCAGTCGCTTAACCAACTGAGCCACCCAGGCGCCCAGTCAATGAGCCTTTTAAATCGTAGGTGTTTTGGGATCACAAGTATTTGGTAAACACGGTGAAAATGAATTAAACAGAATTTCTCAGAGCCTTCAGTGGGCTCCTGTGGATTGCGTCTCTTGAAGGGGGGATGTGTCATCACAGAATTGTCCCTCGAGACCCTGTAGGAAACATCAGTGTATTGCAGTCTGCCAAGTGAAGAATATCAGCTACACATTGCTTGGGCGCTGAAAACACTTTCTTTTTGTTGTTTTTTAAAAAAATTTTGGAAGTATCTGAGCTATTCGCATTACTAAAAAGTTATATAGGAAAGCAAAACTGAAATATCACCTAGGCGATCAATTCAGAAGTGACAATTGGAAAAAATATCAGTAAGTATTTTTATATTTTTCTACACATATATATGTATAAATGTATGACATTTTAAAAATGGAATTATGAATACTATTTGGTACTCTACTTTAGAACTTTAGTATTTAAGGTCAAAGCTTTCCATGACAATAATGTGTTTATATTGTATATGTATTAATATTGTATATGTGTAATGTATAATATGTATCTATGTTTTGGACTCCTGCATGGCACTTCATTAATCACTGTAATTTAACACTTATTATGAGATACTTAGCTTGCTTCCATGATTTTGCCCTATAAATCAGTACATCCTCCTATTTATTTCTCTTGGATGAATTCCTGGAAATGGAATTGCCGCCTGACAGGCTTTCTAAGGGATATGTTTTTCACCTGATTGTTATTCAGGAAGTCTCAATGGAGAGTAATTCCCCTACCGCATTCAGTTTTATTGTCTTAAAAAAAGACAGACTGGCTCGTTCTCTTTGTCCAAGTTCTTGTATTTCTTAGGCCGGCACTCCTCGGACCCTTGCTCCCGAGGCAAACTTTTTTT
The DNA here is from genome assembly GCF_054177405.1 of Leptonychotes weddellii. NCBI lineage: Eukaryota > Metazoa > Chordata > Mammalia > Carnivora > Phocidae > Leptonychotes > Leptonychotes weddellii. Next base: position 2,240,402 of record NC_138376.1, on the reverse strand, counting down.
TTTTTGGCAATCTAAGGCCCTTTCCCGTGTGCCTGTGGGATGTGTGGTCTTTACTCCTGTGGCCTATTTGCAGGCTTAGAGTCCTGTGGTTCTTGTGTCTTCTGGTGACTGCAGATGGGCTTCCAGAGTCACAGCCTTTTTTTTTTTTTTGTAGCTGTTAAAAAAATTCTTATTGTAGTGCAGATGACATACACGTAGCATGATCTGACAGTTCTGTGTGCTGTGCTCTGCTCGCTGTGCTCAGTTTGACTGCCGGCGAGAGTGACAGCTCCGGACTGTCACTGTCCCGGAATCAGCATCCTCTTTCCCTGAGCTGCGCCCTAACCAGTGTGAGACTGTATGGTAGGATTTCGATCTCTGATCTTTGCCCCTGTCGTGGGACTTTCTTCCCTTGGGTCCTTGAATGCTCTTTATAAACGGTCATTGAGCAGATTTGCAAGTGATAAGGCCCAGGCCTCCCTCACGAGACCAAGCGTCCTGGAGGAGACTCCTGAGCTAATGAGCACGGACAGCTAGCCCTGCCTTAGAGGAGAGCTTCGTATCATCATGAAAGGAGACATTACTTTTCTTCCAGACAGTTGTGAAGGCAATTTACTTCTCCTGCGTGCAGCCAACACTAAGTCTCTTTAGTCGTGTGGCCCTTCCCGGGTCCTTCTGTTCCCACGTGCTGTCCCCCCCTCTTCGCCCTCTCCCTACGCTCCCACCCTGGGCGGGGGCATGTCCAGGCAAGGACCTGGGAGCGCTCCTCCATGAGCAGTTTCTCGGAGAGCCCCTTCTTCCTCGCTGAGCGCCCCCCGCGGTTCAGCCTGCGTCTCTCCCCTTCGAGAGCCGTCGGTGTGGCCCGCTTTGCCTGCGGTTCGGCGAACTTCCTCAGGGACCCCCTTATTATTCCTCAGAGAGCAAGCCCACGAGACTCCTTCCTTCCTCAGGGCCACGTTCTTCTCCCTTTGTGGAAGCGACCAGGGAAGACGAGCCCCGGGTGGGGGGCAGTGGCCGCGATGTCAGAAGCTCTGCCAGGCCCTCTGCAGGCCGGCTGTCCCTGCCGAGGGGTGCCCGCCTCCCCTGCCCCACGGTCTGCCCTGGCCTCGCGCGACGTGAGCTGGAAGTGGGGCCAGCGGGAGTGCGGGCCGCTTGGTAAGTTCCCAGCGGGCATTTTTGGTTTCCTGACCCCATCCGTCCCACGTTGGTTGTCACTAGCAACCCAAGAAAGATGTCCTCTTCCCTCATAGGAAGAGAAAGGGAGCCCGACCTGGAGAGAATCCCCTGCCAGTGCTGACTTGTCTGCTCAATCCGGGACGGTTCCGTTCGGCCCCTGGGGCTGCCCGCCACTTTTCTTGTAAATCATGGGGGGGCCGGTGGCTCTTCTTTGCCCATGTCCTCGGGACAGCGAAAGGGTTGCAGTTTGGGGAGACTTTCTGTGCAGCTCTGCTCACCGCCTCCCCGGCTGATGACCGTCGAAACTCGCCTGCGAGACTTGGCTGCTGCTGTAGACCTGTCCACTTAGGTCTCTTGGGCGCCCTGCTCCTTCCCAGAGCTTCTATCCCCTCAAAACTCATCATCCGAATGAACTGTGAGCTTCTGAGAGCTGCTTCCTTGTCAGCTCTTGGCCCCTCTGGAAGAAACTTTCTGGCTCTCAGTAGCCCCTGGCCCTTTCCTGGTACGCTCCTCCGATGGGCAGTCTTCAGTCCCCCTCGTTTTTCCGACAGGGCCCGGATGCGAGAGGCTGGGCCAGGCTTTCCTGTCCGGCCTGGCTTGTTCTCGAAGCACCTGGAGCAGAGGACAGGCCGTTAGCTCCTTGTCACGTAGAGTTTGTCAAGCATTGTTCTCGCTGTTGAGGTTTAATGAAAGTGACATCTGTCTTCATACCTGACGTCTGCGGGTTGTCTGCGGCGCTGAACCAGTGTGTGATGTCCGCGGCGCTGTGTGTGCACGAAGCCTTCACGCTCGGTTCCTCCCTGTCTGCCTCCGCGTTCCCCTTGAAAAGCCAGTTTCTCTATCCATCAGAGCAGGGCTCCACTTTTCATGTTCCGGAGAGGGGCGCCCGGGTTGCTCAGTCGTTAGAGCGTCTGCCTTCGGCTCAGGTCATGATCCCGGAGTCCTGCTCACCCTCCTCCGCTCCCCCTGCTTGTGTTCTCTCTCTCTGTCAAATAAATAAAGTCTTTTAAAAAATTAAAATCATGTTCTGGAGAGCGATGCTTGTGGTGTAGTTAGCCTTAAATCCAGGGATGGCCTTTTTTTTTTTTTTTTTTTTTAATGTCTTCGCGGACTTTTTATGCTTTCCATTCTTGTAGCAGCTTTGTGTGTGTTACTGGATTAGCCTGCCTGGATTTGAATTCTGAAATGGCTTTGCGTTATGCTCTAATCTTAGGCCAATGATTTACTTCTCGCATCACTTTTCTCATCTACAAAATGGGTGTAATGATAGAATTTCATGGATTGGATTTGAAGATTAAATGAGAGATTGCATATAAAATATTTTAAACAGTGTCTGGCCTATAGGAAGTCATCAGTGAATCTTGGGGCTCGTGGCTGTTGGGAGGGGTGGTGCAGTGATGATGTTTAATGCTCTGATTGCAAGAATCTGATTGTATTTCCATAGTCAGAGATTGCTTTGGTGTCTTTCATATAAATATTCTGAAAGGTATGTCTCCTTTGCATCTTCTCCTGGTCCTGGGCAAGATACTTGTGTTGATGTTTTCTCTGCTCAGAGCTTTTTAAGCTGGTATCGGTGTGTTCATAGAAAGGGGTTTAGGGGGCACCTGGCACCTCAGTTAAGCGTCTGCCTTCACCTCAGGTCATGATCTCAGGGTCCTGGAATTGGGCCCCGCGTCGGGCTCCCTGCTCAGTGGGGAGTCTGCTTCTCCTCCCTCTGCCCCTCTCCACCACTTGTGTGTTCTCTCTCTCTACTCTCTCTCTCAAATAAACAAAATCTTTAAAAAAAAAATGGGTTTAGGACTTTTTCAATCTGCTGCTCTTGAGGAAGGTGCATTGTTTTTGAGAAACCTTTCTTTAAGGAAGGGTCTAATAAGTACATTGTCGAGGACTATGTCCCTGAAGGCAGTGTTGTGCATTTTCGGTGGGCATCTTTTCTCACCTCCTTTTTACTGCAAATTCAGGTGTGTTCAGAAATATGCTCAAGCCCCTCTTTCACTTCCAAGTTAGTCAGATTTCAAAAAAAAAAACCCCAACAACAACAACAACTCCAAAACTCCACGAAAATCAGTAGTTGGCTCTTGTTCATCCCCACAGGGCTTTGTTGGCCCCTTTGGGTCCCTGCTGTCTGTTCTTGGGGCCTAACTCCAGTTGCTTCTTCCTGCATGTCAGTCGTGATTGCTCTTTGTTCTGGGGCATCATTTGGGTTCACTGGCTTATGTGGCTCTGCTTTCGCACATTAGAGCATCCCTGGGCATGCGGGATTCTTAATCTGCAGACCATGTGGGATTCCTAGTTTCTCAACACGTTTAGGTCAGGGTTAATCAGCCTTAGCGCTATTGACATTTTAGACCAAATAGTTCTTTGCTGTAGGGGCTGCCTGTGCATGATAGGGCGTTCAGGAGCATCCCTTACCTCTACCCATTAGATGCCAGCAACGTCACCTTCCTTCCGGTTATGACAATTAGAAATGTCTTCAGACAGCCTTAGATGTTCTCTGGGTGACAGAATTGCCCCCGATTTGAGAACCACTGGTTTACATCAGTGGGTCCCAGAATGTCAGAGAGCAGTACCTTGTCATATTTGTTGATAGAGTTTTATCTAAGTCTGGAAATGTACCGTTCTGCAATACAATTATGGTTAATTGACCTAAAAACCCATATGCATTTTAAAATACTTATTTTTGAAGTATTTAGGTAGTTAAATCTATATAAAACGAATTGTACCAAGTGGAAGTTTGTCTTAAGACACCTAATAGGTTCCCCTCGTGCTTTTCAACGTGCGGTTCTGAGACCTGCACATTAGCATCACCTGGAAACTTCTTAGAAATGCAGACTCCTTCGGGTCCCATTTGGCTGAACCGCAGGCTCCGGGAGTGGGGCTCAGCTGTCTGTTTTCACGAGCCCTTCAGATGATGGTGATCCACACGAAACTCGAGAAACTCGGGATTAGATTCTTAAGCCCCCATTAGAGACTTGTGGAGTAAGTCTTACCGAGAAATCATCGTAACTGTCTTCTGCAGGACTTTAGAATCTGCTTAGGAAAATGACGTTTCCTCAGCAGGTTGTGGTAGGTGTCTGCTCCTTCTGAGCCTGCCCCGTCTGCAGCTTCCTTTTGGGGTTCTCCTTCCCTCAGCATCCCTGTGCCTGGTACAGGAAACCCCACCCCCGACTGAACGAGGGGTGGTCGTGCTTGACTCCCAAGGCAGTAAGTCATCCAACAGCCCCACAGGGCTGATCTGTGTTGGACAGAGATTCTTCTTGTTCGGGGAGAGAGGAGTGGTGGGAGGGGGAGAGGCAGATAGACGGACAGACTGACAAAGACAGAGAAGGGAGAAGAAAGCTGAAGGCGCGGGCAGTAAGAGGCCCTGAGGAGGCAGAAGCCGTGGGCCGTGAAGAGGCTGTTAATGAGCCTGTTATGTGCGGCAGAAGAGCAGAGCAGGACGGGGTGGTTGGGGTGACTGAGCTCTGCCTGGGTGGCTGCTTGGGAAAGACAGCCTGAAGCTGAGCGAACGCTTGAAGCGAACATACCCAGGAACAGTGGTTTTTAGTTTTCTGCGATGCCCAACTGGGCAGCTGCTGATGGGATTCCTGCCTTGCTTCTCCAAAGAGCCTCCTCTGAGCCCATCATGAACCGAGACATCCTCCCTCCAGGTCTCTTCTTGGTCACCTGTAAGAACCCGACGAATAGATAACACGCATTAGGAGACCAGGTGGGCTCTGCGGGCAGGTTCACGGCCGGCGGCTTCCCCAGAGCAGAGATTCTCTGCCCAGCTGTTCTTCAGAGGCACTCGGGTAGCCCCCGCCTGGTCGGCCGTCGGCGTGAGATCTTCATAGGGAGTTCAAGTCGACACTGCAGGAAAGAATACCGCATGTGTCACGTTGACTTCCCCAAAGAAAGCTGCACAGGGCATATTTCAGAAAACTGTAGACCCTGCTTCACTTCCTTAAATCCAACCAAAGAGGACAACTCATTGTTAATTTGTTCCAGGGATCAGTTGCTTCGACTTGAGTAACATTTTCTCTCAGCATTTCCTGTTGAGGACTCGCAGTGCTATCTCTTTTAAGGGAGTCAGAGCCTTAAGAAAAAAGAAAAGAAATCACTAGAAGGATAAGCAAGCGAGTGTTGAAATCAGCCTTGAGAATCATTTTCTAGTAACTCAGTGGACCTCAAGAAATTTCTTTTTAGTTTGAATTAGTGGCACAGAGGCCGTTGTTCAGCCCCTCCCTTATTCTTCTCATCATCTCTTCCTCCCTCCCTTTCCCAGTAAAACCTGGAACGGAATACAAGTAGCTTCATGCAGTGTATTCACTGGATTCTTTCACACAGTCACGCCAGGGGAGGAATGTCTGGAGATGCAGAATATTTTACTGGTTGCTCAGATGGTTCGCCGACCCCACTGGGGTAAATGGATTATGGGAATTTAGGCCAGTGCTTGTTTTCAAGCCCAGTTTAAAAGCTTTGGGGCCTGGGGCACCCGGGTGGCTCAGTCGGTGAAGCGTCTGCCTTCGGTTCAGGTCATGATCCCCGGGTCCTGGGATCGAGCCCCGCATCGGGCTTCCTGCTCGGTGGGGAGTCTGCTCCTCCCTCTCCCACTCCAGCTCCCCCTGCTTGTGCTCTCTCTCTGACAAATAAATACAATAAAAGATTTGGGGCCCAACTAGGCATAATCAGGATTCTCTTATCCAACTCATATCCACGAGGAGGTTGTACACTGAGAGCCCAGGACTCTTTCCTTGTTGTATCTTTGTGTCAAGCACTCCTACCCCATAGTGATCTTTTCGTGGTATACAGGCATATTTGCCTAATAAACGAGCCGGGCCTGGAGTACAAATCTCAAGCCCGAGCTGGTTTTCCCAGAGTGCCTTTGCTCAGCACCCTTATCTGGCGTCACCCATCTTTAATTCAGCGTCCTGCAGGATGGGGGATCCGTCACAGTGGCGCGGCAAGGCAGGGGGCCGGGCGGCTGCAAACACTTGAACGGGGCTCTGTGCTTCGGTCCGTGATGAGTGCAGTGGAGAAAGCCAGTGGGTGCTCCCCGACTGGCGGGTTTGAGCGCGGCTGCCCATCGCACTGGCTGGTGACCCAGGGGCTCATGAGATGCTTTCAGGAGCAGAGATGCTTTCAGGAGCAGAGCTGCGGCCGCATCCCACCACATGCTCCCGGATGCTGTGGGTGCCACTGCCTCAGGAATCTGAGTCCTGGTGCACATGGTGGGCTTTTCCTCTTTCCCCTTCTACACATCGTTTCTGAGAGACTGACTTATTTCCTGTTTGTGAAGGCGTGGTTTCATCGTTTTCAGGGGAGGGAAACAGCACGTCCTTTCAACTTTCAGCTGGCTGCTGGATCTTCCCTTCCCTGGGAGGGTCATCTCTCTTCCCATCGTGAGAGCCGTTCCTGCCGGCTCAATGAAAAGATTTCTGAGTCTTTCAGAGATGACACTTCATTTCTTCTGTGTGATAAAATTATAATGTGTGATTTTATTTTCTTATTTTTTTTCTAAGATTTTATTTATTTAAGAGTGAGAGCGAGAGATCATGGGGGGGGAGGGGCAGAGGGAGAAGCAGGCTCCCCGCTGAGCAGAGAGCCTAGGACCCTGGGATCCTGACCTGAGCTGAAGGCAGACACTTAACCCACTGAGCCACCCAGGCGCCCCTGTTTTCTTATTTTTAAACAAATAAAGCTGTCACCTAAAATTTCACCTACAGTTATTGGAAATACCAAGAAAGCATCTCATATCCCATGGGTTCTACCAGCAGCCCCTTTCAGCGCATACACCGGAAGAAACCTTCTGTAGCTCTATGCCTCCATTCCCAAATTGGGGACCAGATCCTGCTCCTGAGGTAGGAATAGATGTGCCGGGAGCAAAGTGGCCCATGCCCGAGAACTTGGACTCTGCATTTCCCGAACTTGAACAAGTTTCACCATTTCTCTGTTCTTGGACCCTTTAGCATTCTGACTTAATATACATTGCACATTTCGTAAAGCACCAAGTCCCATCTCCTAGGACACCAGTGTTCTGAGGAACTCAGAGAAAAGCTGCCAACTCATTTCAGTTTTGTTTTCTTTGACACAAGGAACTGTATATTAGAATTTACCATCCCTTTGAACTGTTGTTGTATCTGCTTCTTACACCTTGCAGATTCGCCAATTGGAAAAAAAATCAGTCAAGAAGAGGCACATACTTCTAGGGAGATGATTGAAAAATTTTTTTTTTTACCAGATAGTTATTGTGCACTATCCGTGTTTTGGGGGAAGAAGGTGGTTACCTGGGAACTGACTGGGGGTAAAGTCAAGGAAGAAGCCCTTTTTCCAGGGATCTCCTCCGTTGGCTTTGGTTTGAGAAGACGTTGGGTCTGCTTCTTAGAAATGTTCAGTGTAATTTCAGAACACTTTGCTTTAAGAAGAGTATTGAGAAATGGGGCGAGGGAAGGTTTGTTAAATACATGAGTCTCCCTGATTGTGTGCATTTTCTGTTATGAGACTGCCCCTTCCCCCTCCCCATACTGAGCAGCCCTCACAGGTGGGAGGGGCTGCCACAGAGGAGAGGATGTAGATTTAGTATTTGTGGTCCTGAATTGGGGGGCAATGGATAAAAACTACCAGGGATTGAGGATGGTCTTGAGACTCAGAAAAATCTCCCCAACGGCCAGAGCTGTCCAGTAATAGAATGTGCTGATCTGTGTACGGGGTGGGGGAGGGGTTCGAGCTCCTCAGAGCTGGACAAGTTCAGGTATAGGTTGCTCAACCTCTCGACTGGGATGCCCTAGAGGACATCCAAGTATGAAAATGCCCCCTTTGATCTAAGATCCCAGGATTCAGAGTTTTCACTGCTAATATGTCAAAGAATGTACAGTTAGAGCATATTAAATATCACAGTTCTACTGTTATAAACTTAGGCCAGGCCAAAGCGGTTGCTAAGAACCATTGAGTCTCCACTGTGTGGATTGGCTCTGTGTTTTTGCACTTAAAGTACTTTATCACTTTGGTGAGGTTGAAAGCAAATTGGGAAGTCTGGCCCTTTGGCTTCTGATGGATTTGCTGCTTTGAGTTCCAGTAGAGATGTGAGAAGCTTTTTTAAGCATGTTTCGCAGGGTTCGATTTTGACATGTTTTCACACTTGTGGATCTTACCCTGAGCAGAATTCTCTGCCTGTTGTGACGGTGGTGGAAGAACAATGGGCATCGTCTGTCCGTCTAGATGGGGAAAGATGCTGGGGTCCTCAAAGAGCCATTTTTGGTTTGGAAGATTGGGAATCGGGAGACCCGAGGGTTAGTGCTCACGGCCCAGCTGGCCCAGCTCTGCTTTTTTTTTTAGCTAATGGTGTGGGGATGGCAGAGGGCCCTTCCAGGGGTGCGTGAGAGCCCGCGGGAAGCAGGGCTGTTGGTGTTTTAGAAGCAAAGAGCCCAGCTAGTTCAGTTAGTAATACAGGAAGAGTTTCCTCCTTGCAAGACCCTCATTTCTTTGCATTTCAAAAGGTAAGATGATGCACTAGGTCCTCCCTCCCAGCCTGAGGTGAAGTATTCTCATTTGTCTTAACTGACTTTAATTTTGTTGAGTAGTTAAAACAAGTGGCAAGTTGATGAGCCAGGGACTCTTGCTTCTCAGACAGGGCTGCCCCTGGAAGAACTGTATTGCTCTTATGCTCAACTTTGGGCTTCTAAATTTTATGGAGTGAGTTGCATCCAGCGGAGCCCGTGGATAATTTTTTACTTCAAAGTTGTTTTTGGTAGGGGGTCCCTGTCGCTCAGCTGGTAGTGCACAGAATAACGCAATACAGTGTTTCTCTCACGGGAGCATGGAGGTCATCGTCATCCTTTGTGAATGCGTAGCCATTGTGTAGGTTACGGTCCCAGGACTGTCTGTTGCAAGACCGTCAGGAGAGTGGGGCCCGTGCCTGTCTCTGTCCCTGACACCATCGTGTTCATTGAGCTGCTCTTTGCCCTGGCCATTGAGTTTTGTTTTTGTTTTTTTTTAACTTAAAAAAAAATTATGCTCAAATACTCATAACCTAAACTTACCATTTTAACCATTTTAAGTGTATCCTTCAGTGTGAAGTATATTCACACCAACACCACTGTCCATTTCTGGAACTTTCTTATCACCCCAAAAAGAAATTCTGTACACATTGAGCAGTAACTCCCCATTCCTCTCTTCCCGCTGCCCCTGGAAACCACCTTTCTACTTTGTGTCCATAAACTTGCCTATTGGTGGTACCTCCTAGAAGTAGAACCATACAATACTTTTCCTTCAGTGCCTGGGTTCATAGCAGTGTTTTCAAGGTTCATCCACACTGTATATTGGACTTCATTCCTTCTTTTGGCTGAATAACGTTCCATTGCATGGATGGACCACATCTTGCACACCTGTTCATCTGTCAACGGACACTTGGGTTGTTCCACGTTTCGTCTCTTGTGCTGTGAGCGTTGACGTACTGGTCTCTGTTTTCAGTTCTTTGGGGGTGTGTGCCAGACAGTGAAATTGCTGGTAGTTCTGTGTTTAGCTTCTCGAGGAGCCACCGACCTGTGTTCTGTAGTGCCCTGGGCATCAACGCCTGTCCTTGTAAGAAGTGTGCTCACATATTTGTCAACCATTTGCAGCTTTAAATTAGAGAAGTGATCAGAGTGTATTTGTCAGCACTTTTATTACGCACTTCTATTCTGTCATGAAACTTATTATTTGTCTTCCTTGCATGTCACTTGTTTGGGTCCCTGTGTTCCTCACTTAATTAGACCATTCCCTGACCTGATCTGCATTTCTCCACCTATGGCCACCTTTTTTGTACTTTATACAGCAATAGTTGTTTGCTGGTACATTGGTTAGCTGTGCAACATATTCTCTAAAATGTCACTTAAAAAAGGAGCTCAGTTTATGAGAAACACATTGGAATGATTTCCAGGTCCTGTTGTGCCAAAGGTAAGATCTGATATGTTTTGTTAATTTTGCTTGGTGGCAGAATGGGAAGTATTCTTGCTGTAAAAAATACATGGTTTTGTTTTTTTTTAATATTTTATTTATTTATTTGAGAGAAAGAGAGAGAGAGCACATGAGAGGGGGAAGGGTCAGAGGGAGAAGCAGACTTCCGGCTGAGCAGGGAGCCCGATGCGGGACTCGATCCTGGGACTCCAGGATCATGACCTGAGCCGAAGGCAGTCGCTCAACCAACTGAGCCACCCAGGCACCCTAAAAAGTACATGTTAAAGGGGCACCTGGGTGGCTCAGTCATTAAGCATCTGCCTTGGGCTTAGGTCATGATCCCAGGGTCCTGGCGGGAAGCCTGCTTCTCCCTCTCCCACTCCCCCTGCTTGTGTTCCCTCCCTCACTGTGTCTCTCTCTGTCAAATAAATAAATAAAATCTTAAAAAAAAATACATGTTAAAGAAGAAGGTGGTGAAACAGAGAAGTATTTAGATCCTGGGGAACAGCTTCCACTGGGAGCCAGAAGAGTGTGGGAAGAGAATACCGTTGGGGTGGTCTCCGTCTTTCTTATTTTGTTTAGACACAGCTTTTCCTTTGGCCACTCTACAGGCATCTGAATCTGAAGTTTAGAACCTTTTTTTGAGTGATGGACGTGGGTGAAAGACAGGTTTTCGTGATTGTTGGCTTTATTTTTAATGGACAACCAGAATTTTCACCTCTTGGGTCCGACTGTTACCACTTACCTGTAGCTGGTGGTGATCTGACAGGTGTGGCTGTGGATGTTGGCATTTAAACAGGCACCGCTGAGACCTGAACGAGGTAGCCATCCAGTGACGCTCAGGCTGAGAAAAATGGCTGTGTGTGGATTAAAGCTACATATTTAACACTCATGTAAAAATCTGACTTTTATTACCGGAAGTTCAGTGCACTCCTGTTGTGATTTTAGTTTCCCCGAGCCTTTATTTCTAATTTCTCTTGGCGGCTCACTGTTGTCCATAGCGGAGCCGAAACTGCCCTTGCAGGAACTAAGCTTAAAGTCGGCAGTTTGAGGTTGCAGCTCCCTGGGGGGTGTCCTCCCCCTGAGCAGCGCAGTTTCCCACATACCCCCTCCTCCCTGGGTCCCCCCGCGCGCTTTTATGAGCGGGATTTCACGTGAGGTTCTATGGGACAGACTCTTGTACACCTTTTTCTTTTTGAGACATTGCAACAGGAAAAAATGCTTTTCTTGCTCTTAAAACACCCCTTTAGTTTATGATCATAAAGGATTTGGACTTTGCACTTTGGATTGTCTTGTAAGTGAAGGTGGAAAAGGTCAGTTAATAAGAATGAAGCCCATTTCCTTCTTTGAGCGGCTGACCTCAGGCTGCCCGGAGGGGGGAGCGTCTACCTGAATTGGGAAAGCCCATCCGGTCGTGGTCTTGGAGTCACTTATTAACTCAGCAAATACCCCTGGAGCCTCTCACACACCTGGCCTTGTGCTGGAACCCAGGGGCAAAGGGAAAGTGAGGCAGATTCTGCTCCTACCATTCACAACTTGGGCCAATTCCCAGGTCTGCCTCTAGGTTCCTCCTCTTTGTTGTTTATTTATTTGGGATTCTATTTTTAAGTCATCTCTATACCCAGCGTGGGGCTCGAACTCACAACCCTGAGATCCAGAGTCGCATGCTCCGACTGAGCCGGCCAGGTGCCCCTAGATTCCGCCTTTTTTTTTTTTTTTTTTAAAGATTTTATTTATTGGACACAGAGAGACCGCGAGAGCAGGAACCACAAGCAGGGGGAGTGGGAGAGGGAGAAAGCAGGCTTCCCACTGAGCAGGGAGCCCGATGCGGGGCTCGATCCCAGGACCCTGAGATCATGACCTGAGCCGAAGGCAGGTGTCTAACTGACTGAGCTTAACGACTGAGTCCCCCAGGCGCCCCTAGATTCCTTCTTTTTAAACCACTTCATTGAAGATATAATTCAGGGGCGCCTGGGTGGCCCAGTCGGTGAAGCGGCTGCCTTTGGCTCAGGTCATGATCCCAGGGTCCTGGGACAGAGTCCCACATACGGTTCCCTGCTCAGCGGGGAGCCTGCTTCTCCCTCTGCCTGCTGTTCACTCTCTCTCTCTGACAAATAAATAAATAAATAAGATCTTTAAAAGAAATAAAGATAGGGCGCCTGGGTGGCTCAGTTGGTTGAGCGACTGCCTTCGGCTCAGGTCGTGATCCTGGAGTCCTGGGATTGAGTCCCGCATCGGGCTCCCTGCTCAGCGGGGAGTCTGCTTCTCCCTCTCCTGCTCCCCCCTCTTGTGCTCTCTCTCTCTCTCTCAAATAAATAAATAAAATCTTTAAAAAAAAATATAGAATTCTTATCCCATGCAGTGCACTTGTTTCAAGTGTACAACTCAGCAGTTATTAGCAGAGCTGTGCATCCATCACCACAGTCAACTTTTTGTTCTCTACCCCCCCCCCCCCCAAAGAAACTCCCAATCCTCCTGTCGTCCTCAGCTCTTGGCACCCGGCGATCTATTTTCTGTCTCTGGATTGACCTATTCTGGATATTTCACATAAAGGAAATGATACGGAACCTTTTGTGTCTGGTGTATTTGATTTCACATGTTTTGAGAGTTGGTGTTTTACCTGCATCAGCATGCCGTTCCTTTTCATGGCTGAATAGTAGTCCATCGTATGGATCCATCACAGTGTGTCTATCCTTTCATCCATATCCATCGGTGGACATTTGGCTTCTTTTTGCTTTTGGCTGTTGTGAGTCACGGCACTGTGAACATGTATGTACATATGTGTTCAACTCTCTTGGATCTCCTGCCCGTCCCACAGACCCAGGCCATCATCCCACCGGCTAATGGGGAAAGCCTGGATATTATGGGAGCCTAGAGGAGGAACATGCAGCCCTAATTTAGGGAGGCAGGGAGCCTTCCACTGAGGACATGGTGTCTGAGCCGAGACTTGAAAGGATGAATAAAAACATCTTCGGACTGGAGGCCGTGACCCACAAGTTGGCTGTGAAATCAAGCCTTGTGCATCGTGGCTGGATTTTTAAGACCCGACCTAAAATAGCGTAATAGATCTGGGAAAACTTCTACACATTATGTATTGTGTGAAATTTTTGTTTGCTCCATGTGAACATGTAAAGACTTTAGTGTAAAACGTATCCTGTACTCTAGGTTGTAGTCAGAAAACTGTGAAAGCCCACTCTGGGGAGTTTTGAAATGGGGATGAGATTAGTAATCTGGCAGTTTAAATACGGGATCACTAGAATGTGGAGGGACACAGAGCTAGAAAAGACGGTAACCCAGAAGTGTGAAGGTTCTTTAAAACCTTAAAGTTCTGTGATCTTTATGTTTTTAACATTATTCATGGATTCAACAGATACTAATATATCTGTCATGCGCCTGGACCATGCTAGGTTTTGTGGGGACACAAGACTTGAATGATCCCCATCCTTTTGGACTTTAGAATCTGGCGGGGGGGGGGGAGACATACAAGTAGAGAAGCAATCAGGATGACTGCTGGTAAAATCCAGTGCAAATCCTAGTCCTCCCAAAACACCTGTAAAATGAGAAAATAAGGGAATACAAGATATAGGAGAGTAGGAGGGCGACCCCAGCAGAGAAGAGCATCCCCCCAGGTTTTTGGAAGGAGGGGTCGCCGACTTGGCAGAGCAGAGGCAGGGACTCCAGGGCCTCCAAGAGCAATACTGGCGAGAAGTGAGCCCCAGAAAGGCCCAAGACCTACAGCCAGGGCTGTGGGGACGGACCTGAGAAAGAAGGGCATTCTGTGAAAGTGGTCAAACCCCAGCCACACTTCCACCTGTCAGATCCAGGTGATGACCCCTCCTCTCCTCCCCGAGGGTTCTGTAGTGAAGCTGTAGATCAGTAGCCACCAAACCCCACAAACGCACACACTGGATGTAAGACTCACACCCAGGAGACACCATGGCATGCTTAGGCGTGGTTCTCAGCTGGGTTGGGGGGGGAGGGAAATCGGCCAGACCCTGTGGGATCATCTCTGCCCCATCCTGTCCACACCTCCTCCCACCCCCTTTCATTTTGGGTGTGCCCAAATCCATTTTAAAGCACCAGAGATTTATAGGGCCCCTTAGAGCAGCCTCACCAAAGGCCGGGCTTCCTGTTTGTAATAAACTTAATGAAATGTTGTTGGACTGCTTTAGTATGAGGCTATGTATCCCCCAAGACAAGAGACCTGAGAGCTAGCTTTTCAGTGGTTAAGATACCAAGGATGACTTCTAGATTTTAGGCATCCTTCTGCTTATTCTGTCAAATTTTTTTTCCTTCCTGGGAAAATAGCCAAGATGATTACAAAACATAGGCTTTTAAGAAGACAAAACTTCATGAATGTGAGAATGTAAATTGAGGGCCACTCCCATAATAAATCTGGAATTTAAATTTTAATTCCTAACACATGTGTTTTTTCCCCTCAAATGTGTGATAAGCCTCTTTAAATGAAGATGCTTTCTTGCTTGGGAGGTTAATATTCTGATATGGAAACTTTCTGTTTAGAGTTATATCTTTTTTTTTTTTTTTTTTTAAGATTTTATTTATTTATTTGACAGAGAGAGAGATAGCGAGAGCAGGAACACAAGCAGGGGGAGTGGGAGAGCGAGAAGCAGGCTTCCTGCCGAGCAGGGAGCCCGATGTGGGACCCGATCCCAGGACCCTGGGATCATGACCTGAGCCGAAGGCAGACGCTTAACGACTGAGCCACCCAGGCGCCCCTAGAGTTATATCTTTTTTAGGGGGGTGGGGGGACACTCTTACTATTGGGGTCGCTTTTGGAATTCCCACGCCTCCTTTTTCAAATTACTTTGGTCTTCTCTAAGAAATGACTGAGGACGGTTGCTGGAAACGTTGCCAGGTTGTAAGGAGATTTGCATTATTTGAGGAAATGGCTGTCACATCTCCAGTGTCCCACCTCTGAGATTTCCCTTGGATGACTCAGTACGAAAAGTCCAGGGGAGGGGAGTGAGTAGAGAGGAGAAGAAACCCTTGTTTCCTCTTCTGAGTCGCCAAGGACTTTTCTGAAGGTTTTCATTTAACTGCGCCTGTTTCCTTCACTGGACCGCAGCCTGTGATGAACACAATTCAACCCTCCTCCCAGAGCAGCCTACGGGAACTCCGTGTCAGCTGGCCTGGCCTCCCACAATTTGGAGGAAACATTTTTTTTTTTTTATTTTTCACTTAGTGATCATCGTTCTCTTGCTCAGCACGGGGATGGATGATTAATTTCAGAGAAAAACAAACTGTTACTCAGATTTGCAAAATGAGTGACCAGAAGCTTTGCCCAGAGGGAGAGAAGGGCCCTTTCCTCCCCCACCCTTCCTGCGCCAGGATGTCTCCCTCGGGGCCAGGAATGGCTGCCTCTGGCCTGCCTCCCCTGACTGGTGTCTGCCTGATCAAGTGGCTTCTTTGGTCATTTTATATTTTTAGTGCCAGGGTGCAGTGGGGTCCGCAGGCTGCAGGTGCAGTGGCCAGAGAGATGTGGGGGTGAGGGCACTTGGCTTGAGGCCCTACCCCCCCCGCCCCACTGGATGGAAGAGACTGGTAGGGCGAGTGGCCAGCCTGCCAAGGACGAGGGGCAGGCTCTTTGCCCGGGGTCCCACCACCAGCTCTGTAGCAGTCCCATGAAGGCTGAGGACAAAGACCTGCTTGTATCCATCAATAGTGCGGGCATTTCTAAGATCTTCCGATCTTCTCCCAGGAAAAGCAGTTTTGTCTTTTAAAGGTTATTTGGGAGAAACCAGAGGGGAGAGAGAGAGAGTGTGTGCGTGTCGCGCACACACGTGTATAGTGTGTGTGTATATATATATGTATTTTTTTTTTACATAGATCCATATTTTTTTAAACAGAGGCTTTGAACTTTGAGATAAATGTGGTTTTGGGCTCACTTATTTGGACGTTGGCCAGTTCCTTCTCTCACTTCTTGCCTTTCAACGATTCTTTTCACTCCTCAGAGTGGGCGTGAGGAGCCCAAGGATGTAAAAACATGGAATGAATTTTGCTAAAATAAGCCCCAGGGAAAGTTGGAGGGGGAGAGATACTGAAGACTGCAGAGTCCAGTGAGATTCAAAAATTATGTGTTCCATTATGCTGTGTTTTCTTTCCACCCGATCTTTTTCTAATTACAGTGGTTCGGACATTTGAATGCAGGGAAGACTGTTCCAGGTAAAAGGACATAAAGGATCTTAGAGGAAGGCTAAACTGTGAGGTCTTTTTTGGCCTGATTTTAAAGGCAGCTTTTATATATATGTATATATTTTTATGTGTGTATATATGTATTCACTATGATAGTCAACCTAATTTTTGCTAATTTGTGCACCAGCTATTTTAGTCCTCTTGGGAACTGAGGTGGGTCCGTTTCACAGATGGAGAAACCGAGGCCACAGACATTAGATGGCCTCCCGGGTTCATAGCAGAGGCGGGATGTGGACGGGGCCACGTGTTGCAGACTCTCGGGACAGTGCTCGCTTTCTGTGTGTGGAGAGTTTCCTAGTCTGCTGTAATCCTGGGGACCCTGTGATGTCGTGAGGTTTTCTCCTGCACACCAGTTCCAGCCTCAGCTTTGATCCTTTGTTCTGGGAGGTAGAACCTCCCTCTTGTCATCCATTGCTCACTGTTTGAGGACGATTGGCATTCTTGAGTTCTGTACCTCCCCCTTGCAGACACAAGAGTTTGCACACTGTTGCCCACCCTAAGGGCTCCCCCAATACCCACCCTGTGGTGGCCAGAGCCAGACTGGGGCCTGAGCAGGGCCTAGCTCGGCACAGGTCCCTCCAGACTACCTGCTCCCTTTCTCCTCTCCCTCTTCCTCCCCTTTATGTTTCCCTTAAGCAGATTATTTAATTCCATCTCAGGTAATCACTTCTTCTGTGGCCAAATGTGTTCTTAACGTTCCACACCTTTGACGTATGAAGGAAGGTACCCCTTCCCCTAAATGGGGTATTTGCTAGGACTTGAATCAATATTCTGAGTTTTATTATTATTTATTATTATAACATTCTAGTTTTCTTTCACTGTGCTCACTCACGATTAGATGCGACAGAATTAAAAGGAACAGACCCTGTCTGGCCCCTTGCTGCTCAAATTGTGGTCCACGGACCAGCGTCCTTGGAATCAGCTGGGAGCTCCTTAGAACGGTCAGTTCAGCCCCTCTCTCACTTGCAGAACCAGAGCCCACGTGCTTCACAAGATGCCCAGGTGATTGCATGCAAGCAACGCTGAGGAAACACCGAGAATCTCCTGTTTTCTTTCCTTTTTTTTTTTAAGGCTCTATGTTAAGTCTTGGTCCCAGCTGCAAGCCTCCAGTTCTGTTGTTAGCGATGACGCCAGTACCGATGAGGTTTGTGGGTGACACCAAGTGGCGACAGGTTTCTAAGCAGGGAGCTGCTTCTAAAACCAGGAGGATAGGATTGAGAGTAGCCTTAATGAACTAGTGAGTGATTACTCTGAAACAGGTTGAAACTCCGCAGGGAGCACGGGCTGCCCAGCAGAGTGTTGTGCGGCGTGAGGTGTGTCCAGACTGTGCGGGTCAGGGAGCGCTGTCCTCAGGGCCCCCCGGCCTGGCGCCCACCTCTCCCCCACGGACCCGCAGGGGCTCAGTTCTGAATTGTCTTAGTTGTCTTAACCCTTGAACCGTGGTAGGTTACTCAAAGGCCCGGATGCGTGTTCCCCCCGCCCCACCATGGTTTCCCTAGAGGTCAGATTTATCCGGAGGCCCTTAGTTTGTAATCAGAAAGTTGAGTGGAGGAGAAAGGCTTCAGGACTGTTTTTACAATTTAAAAATGGAAAACGGCATCCAAGAATTTGCCTTCCCGTCCAGTTCTCGTGCTGCGCTTGATAGTAAAACTCCAGGTTCACATGGTAAAAAAATGGGTTTTGTTTTTGTTAAAAAAAAAAAAAATAAGTACAAACTAAAGCCTGTCACTGAGGACACTGATCATCTTCCTTCTCTAATGCATATGGTCTTGGGACAGGTGCCTCTCAGAGTTTATTAGGAACTTTCTGTCCCTCTGCTTTCTTTTATTAGTAACGAGAGCTGTAACTCAGTGTTCTTTTCTTCCAGGAAGCCCCGAGTTTGTCTGCTCTACTGGAAGCCCTCCTGTGCTTATTACGGCTTCGGATTCTCTTCCCATCCTTTCCTCGTTTTAATTCTTATCTTAATAATTAAGTTCGTTTTTGAGAATGTGCACTTTATCTTAAGTCATCTTGAATTCCTTCTGGGACGAATGAGGGAATAAACAATTACTGAGCAGCTGCACACGCAAACGGGAACCCGGGAGCATAGTGGTTTTGTTTGACTGTCTTCCGTATGCAGGACTCTGGGCCAGGTATGCGTCCGACCCAGTCGCTGATTTTGTTCTGTGTGAACGGAGGCGCTGTGGGGCTTTGGGCAGGGCAGGGGGGCCTGCGTGGGGTGGGGTGGGGCTCTGGCTGGCAGCCCGGCGCACAGTGGGTTGGCAGGGGTGTGGGGTGGGGGGCTGTCAGTCGGGCGGCTGCGTGGGTGGTCCGAGGCTAGAGCCTCTGCAGTCAAATTGGGAAGGGGGGGGATTGCGAGACCTTCTGGGACAAAGGCTGATCAGGGCCACTCGTTAGGTGCAGAGAGTAAGGAAAAGGAAAGAGTTCGTGTGACTGGTTGTCAGGCTTGGACTTTGCCTTGAGAAGGTCCTTTTCAGATTTTGGTGTTCTTAGGGCAACCTGATAAACCAAGCCTTGGGCCAGCTAGGGATGTTTTTTTGTTTTTAATCCGTCCTGAGCAGTTTGTCCTAAATGCTACCGTGGACACGAAAAGTGGCCGCAGAGGGCACCTAGCCTTTTCTGTTCCCTTGTGTCTGCCCCAGACCGCAGGTCGTCCTCTGCAGGGGGTTGGGTGGGTGGGCCCCTCTCATGCTTTGGGAGCCCCCTTTTCTAATAGAGCTAACCTGACCCACAGGAGGTTGCACGGGGAGTGTGAGGCAGTGTTTCGGAGATAGTCCCCCGGGGCGTGCTGTGTGGGAGCAGCGTCCCGCGCTGTGGAGAAGCTCCTGGGAGCTCAGTTAGGGGAGGTAATAGCAGATGGCCGACCTGGAGTGCCCGGATGGCAGCGCAGCCCCGTGGCCCAGAAAACCGTCCTGGGTCCCGGAGGCTGTTGTTTACCCAGAGGTGCCCCACGGGGACACCGGGACCATCAGGGAAGGTTGACCTGAAGGGGGACTGGACACACCCCATACTTAGTAAAGCCTTCCTCAGTGAAGACCAGGATTTGAACATTGTGCACCTGAGGTTGGACTCCTGCACTCCCATGAGCTCTGTATTCATGAGTCAGGGTTCGTAATGCTGACATAGAAAGGGAAGTCAGACGGGAAGGAGCTGCTGAGTTTGAAGCAGCTGAGACCGCAGACTCCTTTTAAAGCATCCTGCTCTGGCCCTAAGAAGCCTTAGCTTACTTGGTGCGTGAACGAACTAGATTAATTGTGCATCACTCTGATTTATTCATCAGACGTATCCTCGGCTTCGCAGCCTATCCTGGGCTTCACGAGGCTGGCTTCTTGTGACTCCTGTGAATGTTTGTGAGCCATAAAATAACTTTTTGTAATTTTGATTTGAAAAAAACCGAGTGTAATAATTTAGGTAAGGTTTTGTCATGTGTGGTAGCATGCATACCTCTTTTTTTTTTTTTAAAGATTTTATTTATTTATTCATAAGAGAGAGAGAGAGAGAGAGGCAGAGGGAGAAGCAGGCTCCCCGCCGAGCAGGGAGCCCGATGCGGGGCTCAATCCCAGGACCCTGGGATCATGACCTGAGCCGAAGGCAGACACTTAACGACTGAGCCACCCAGGCGCCCCATACCTCTTTTTTTTTAAGTTTTTTTTTCTTTGGTAAGATTTTATCTATTTGACAGAGAGAGACACAGCGAGAGAGGGAACACAAGCAGGGGGAGTGGGAAAGGGAGAAGCAGCCTCCCCGCCGAGCAGGGAGCCCGATGCGGGGCTCAATCCCAGGACCCTGGGATCATGACCTGAGCCAAAGGGACATGCTTAACTGACTGAGCCACCCAGGCGCTCTAAAAGTTATTCTACTTTCAGAGAACTAGGTTTCTTTAAAATGAAGGGAGTCTGTAATGTGAGAGCTGATTTAGGGGAGGACGGTGGTCCTTTCAGTGGGGGTGGTGGTGCAGAGACTTTAGCTTGTGTTTGCTGCTAACTTTCATACTCTAGGGCCCATGAATCTCTTGGAAAGTCCATGCAAACTTCATCTATTCATTTTTCTGGGGCCCATACCTTTTATTAGATTTTCAAAGGAGGAGATAACTCCCTAAGAAATGGGAATCTCTGCAGAGTGTTTTTTTGACTGGGATAACAGGGTTGCAGATTTGAGAAATACTGAATCTCTACAGTTAAGGCTCTCCGAGAGCGGGTCCGTTGATTCCTGTTTCCTTGTCTAGTAGGGAACCCACCCACATCTGTTCAGACACTAGCCTAAGAAGATTAATCAGTGAGGCTTAGTCAATGAGCAATGGCAATCCTTCAAAGATCCCAAATGTACCTGGAATATGGCGTTTTTCTGCTACGCGTATAGCATCGTTTCTAAAAGAGAAAAAGCACTTGGATTAGGTTAAATGTGAACTTATGTTCTTCTTCGTCCTCTCCCTCCTGCCCACCCCCCTCCGTGGTTACAGGTAGATTTTGGAGGCGGGGTGAGCACCACTAGGTAATTTCTAGCGTCGTCATTTTGCCGCATCAATGTGAGCAAAGGCATTGCCCTAAACTTACAGAAGAGGGTGTTCTCTCTTTTAGGGCTCTGGTTTCTCAGATCCATTTATTTGCCTGTGTTGCTGAATAATGACACAGTGGACACGTCACAGGACAAGGAGAATCACTGTCACTAAAATATCACAGTTTACCTTTGGTCCAACTACATAGAAAACACGTACGGTTAGAGCGGATACCGAGTGCTTGCCATTTGTCAGGAACCATTTCTAAGCTTTTTATATATAATAACGAATTTTATCCTCCCAAGAAATGGCTTGGTTTGAATGGGTCTTGTTCAGAAATGAAAAGGAAACAAAGCCCTGTAGTCAGTAATCTCTTCCTGCAGGCTGGTCGGGTGTTTGAGATAACATTCCTCCCCATGATGTTGCATTCTCGGGTGAAGTGGTGGAGACTGAGCTGAAGGCTGCCTCCCAGCCTCTCTGGAGTCTGGCTGGGGGCGGGGAGGGCTCTGCCTTGTCCCAGACTCTCAGGAATGGGAGGAGCCTGAAACATCACGTGGTGTGCTTTCTGCACCCTCTGCGTGCTCTGCACACCCCAGCTCACGCCTTCCGCATTCTACACATTCTGGTGGCCTGACGGTGCTTGCCATTCCTGCGGATGTCTAGAATTGAGACTTTTTGGGGCGCCTGGGTGGCTCAGTCGGTTGAGTGTCTGCCTTCGGCGCAGGTCATGGGTCCTGGAGTCAAGGAAGCCTGCTTCTCCCTCTGCTTGTTCTCTCTCTCTGGCAGATAAATAAATAAAATCTTAAAAAAAATAGAATTGAAACTTTTTAAAATTTTTTAAAGATTTTATTTGTTTGACAGAGAGAGACATAGCGAGAGAGAGAGTGAGCGAGCACAAGCAGGGGGAGGGGCAGAGGGAGAAGCAGACTTCCCCACTGCGCGGGGAGCCCGATATGGGGCTCGATCCCAGGACTCTGGGATCATGACCTGAGCCCAAGGCAGGTGCTTAACGAACCACTGAGCCACCGAGGTGCCCCGAAACTTTTTTTTTTTTTTAAGATTTTGTTTGTTTTACAGAATGTGCGAGTACACATAAATAGGGGGAGAGCGGAGGGGAAGGGAGAGAGAGAATCTCAAGCGGACTGTGTGCTGAGCTTGGAGCCCAACACAGGGCTCGAACCCATGACCCCGAGATTGTGCCCTGGGCCAAAACCAAGAGTAGGATGCTTAACCAACGGAGCCACCAAGGCACCCCTGGAATGGAACTCTTTTTTTTTTTTTAAGATTTTATTTATTTGACAGAGATCTCAGGGCTCATGACCCTGAGATCCTGACCTGAGCTGAAACAGAGTCAGATGCTTAACTGGCTGAGCCACCCAGGTGCCCCGATAGTGATTGTTAAAGTCCTCTGGACTAAACACACGTGTGTGTGTGCACGCGCACACACACACACACACACACTGTTCAGGCAGCATAAATGTGTGTGCATGTCGGTGAACCTACACATGATTTGTCATCATTCTCTTCTGCTGTGGGGGTTGTATGTCATCACGAGTTGAAGTGCTTGCCATTGTTAGGTGATTTTTGTAAATGGCAGGATGTCTTCCAGAGTGGCTAGACACCTATGAGGAAAAAGCATGAAGTAGATGGAAAATATTTTTCAGGTTTGGCCAGTGAGGTTGTTGGAGTAAAACAGACGCTCAGTGTGTCTGGTGGCTTCCACAGGCGCAGAGAAGCTGCTGGTTTCCTCGGGCTGTTGTTTGTTTTAGTTGTAAATGCCAGTTTCAGATCCGTACTGTACGGATGAGTATTTCTTCTCTGGGAAAATAACTGGGTCAACGAAAGGTGTTGGTGAGTGGGATTGCTGCCTAATCTCCCGGGGGAAGGGTCTTCCCAGGTGAGCTGGCCTGAGCCCCTGGACTGCAGACACCCCAAAGGCGGGAGCTCGTGTGGCCCCAGGACTTGGCGCACTTTGGTGAACATTTGGGGACCGAGCTCCCCTTTGCTTCTCCTGGCAGTGGGCACTTCCTTTTAAGCTATCAGCAGTGGAAAGAGAAAATTGTCTTATTCTCCCTAAAAGTGACGCAGGAGAATATGGCAGAAGTACGGTGAAACTGCATTCATTCTCCTCTAACTCTTTCCTCAGCCCAGCTGGGCGCTCCCTTTGGTGTGCTTGGCAGACAGAATCTTCGATTTTCCGTGATCGTATAACCTCTCCCTTGCTAACACGGTCTCCGCATCATAACCACTTGAAAAGACACCACCTACACACTGCAGGGCGCGTGCTTTGATCCAGCTGCCTTTGGAAAGGAGTTACCTGGTTCAGAGGCCTCGGCTGAAGGTCTCCAAAGAGCAGAGTGGCTGTTCAGCTCGGATTACTTGTTGGTGTCACGTAGGCCCCATCTTTACGTCTCTGTCCTCCTTATCCACGTGGAGACGGTTCTCAAGGTCTGTCTGCTGAGTGTAAAGCCAGGATCTCCTCTCTCGACAGGTCAGCATTCCACACCTTCCAAGGCCAGTCTCTCTGGCTGGGCCCCTCTGTTCAGTTTCGAAGATGAGATGATGATTGATGGTCCATGTGTACCCAGGGAGGAGTTGCCAGGGAGGGCTGAAATTGGGGTAGTTGGATTAATCCCCCTGGAGCACCCTTTTTCCCCTCTCCCTTTGGTGATTTGCAAACATCCCAGCTAATTCCAGCTTCACCTGGAAGGCCTCTCTCCCTGCTGGCTATGTAGCTCTTGAATTCCAACAGAGGGAAGCAGAGACAGAGACATCTGCTGGGTGGATGGGATGACAGTGGCTGCCACCTTGGGCGTCTGACCTGGATCGGCATTTGGAAAAGCATTGGTAGGAAAAAAGTGTTCTCCGTGCGAAGGGGAAGGAATGGCTGGAGAAACGTGGACTCAGATCATTCCGTTGTCTTCGTCGAGGCTGTCCTTACTTACGGAATTTGTCAGTGGTTGCAAAGACTTTTTTGAAAATCACCCAAGTAGTTCCTGGCTCCTTTTTCTGGTTTTTGTGACAGCTCATTTCACGGACCATCACTGGATGAGACCTTGGGGATTGGGCCTGTTGTGTGAATCTTAACATTCCCTGCTATGCAGAGCACGCTTTCTTCCTTTGCTTCATTTCTTTTTCCCTCTCGGCTGTCGTTGTCACATGTTAATGGTCAGATTACAAGAGGTTGGAGGATGGTTCGGCATTTAAGGCCACTTTGGTTTTCTAGGTCAGAATAGAAAGAGGGAGGAGCAGAGACCAGGTGTTGTGGCTCTTTTGGCAGACAGAGAAAAGAGAACAGGAGACAAAAGCCAAGCCAATGCGGTGCCACTGTAAGTCTTCAGGTGAGCAGGATGGGCGCCCCTGGCTCAGGTGATGCTCCAGGGAGTCATGAGTCCAGGAAGTTAGCCCCTTCCAGTGCCCTACGTAGGAGCGGGCTGTAGGGTCGCTTTCTCAGGTCTGTAGCTGCCACAGAGGGAAGCCAGCCCCATGCCGGGCAGCGTGCAGGGGAATTTGGTCACCAGGGAGGGGGACCCTGCCATTATCACTTCCAGAGCAGGGGACACCCTGACCAAGGTCCTCGCGTTCCCAGCACAAGGTACTGATTATGTTGAAGAACCTAATACCTCAAGATTCACAACATTTTTTTTGGCTCGAACACGTATGTGCATCGACGGAGGGACCATTGGAACAGAGTTCTTCAGATCGTAACCACCCTGGTCAGAAGAAAGTAAATTCCTTGTGTCAGGAAGGGGAGGACCCTTTCTTCAGGATGGTTAAGTATGGCACGGCGATCCTGAGCATTACATGTCCTGGCTTCTCATGGTGTCTGTGATGTAGGCCTGAGTATTAACTTGCTCCTCATTTACTTGGCAGGTATTTTAGTGCGAGGACATTCTGGGTATTGGGAATGCAGCAGCAAGCAAAACGGGTCCCTAAACCCCAGACTCCTGTGGGGCGGTGGACAGTGACCGACCGCTGACACACATGCTGAAGTATCCAGTGGTCATCTGAGCTAGGAGGACACGGAGACAGTGGGGTGCCGGGTGCTGGGACCTGTGCGTGGTCAGGGGGGTCGAGGACGTCTGGGAGGCACCTCTGGAGTGAGGGTGAAGTATTCCCTGAAGTGGACGTGTGCTTGGCCTCGTCAAGGAGGCTCACAGGAACCCTGAGAAGGCCGCAGGGGGAGAGAGGAGGGGGGAACCAGCGGCCAGGCCACACAGGGCCCTGTAGGCCCCCAGCTTGCCCAGCGGTCTCCTCTGCGTTTGTGTTGGGGCCTTAAGTTTTTTGTGGCAACGTGACTTCTAGCTGATAAATTCAAGTGGGAAGACAGAAATTTCTGTATGGGATTTCCTTTTCCGGAAACTGAAGGATTCTTGCTTAGACCTCAGTTGTTGATAGGATGGGCGGATACAAGTCTCTTTCCTCAGTTACAGCTATGCTTGCTCTTTTTTTTTTAATTGTTAAAAAACCCCACATCGCATGAAGTTTACCATCTTTACCGTCTGTAAGTGTGTGGAACAGAATTGTTGTCCACATGCATGGTTCTGTGCAGCAGTCTCTGGAACTTTGTCCTCCTGGAGAGCTGAAACTCTGTCCCCGCTGCCCGTCCCCCGCGTCCCCGGAAGCGGCCGTTCTGCGCCCTAAGAGTCTGACTGTTCTGGATACCACTTTAGTTGATGTTAGTGGAATCATTAGGTATCTGTCTTTTGGGGACTGGCTTCCTTCATTTAGCATAATAAGGTTTGCTCATGCTGTAGCATGTGCCGGATTTCCTTTCTAAAGCCGAATTACGTCCCCCTGCACGTGTAGACCACACGCACTCAGGCATCACGGATACGGCAGTGGCTGCCACGTGTGGCCACTGTCACTCTCTGGTGAAGCTGCTTGTGTCAGGCCCCATGTGGGGCACGGGGGCAGGACACGCACACGGCCCAGACCCTCCCCGTGGCCTCGTGCAGTCGAGGAGGATCCGCTTATCCGTAGAGTCCGAGAAGAGCTCCCGGGGCGGGAAGGTCCGGACGGCGTCCACGTGCCTTACAGCAAATGAGGTTTTGAGGAAGATCTGAAACGAGTTAGTTTAGGATGAGGTGGTTGGTGCAGGGTTTGCTGGGGAAGGAGGCTTCATCGGAGGGCGCACAGATCTGGTTACAGAGTCTCGGGAGGTGAGAACGTGGGGAGTGGTGAGAATGGGAGCCGGAAGCTGGAGCAGCAACCAGGAAAAGCAGATAATAGGGTCCCCTGTGCCAGGCCAAAGAACATGGGGTCTTTCTGGAAGGCCTCTGGGAGCTCTTGGGGAGTTTTCAGCAGGAAAAATGGTAACAGACGTTCTTTTTAGGAGGAATATACTCGTGGCATGTGATTATAGAGTATTGCTGGAAACACCCACCATGCACTATTTTGCTTCTTGCTCAGTAAACATTTGCTTGATGAGCAAGCACGGAGTAGGGATCAGAGGAGAGCGGACACTATTTTGGAGGTTGGAGGTACAGATTCCTTGGAGTGTCATGTTAATTTGCTTGATTTCTTGCTGAGTCTCTCTGGAGACCAATCCCCTGAGCTGTGCCCCGGCATGAGGCTCCCAGCATCCGTGCGGTGGAGCATTCATTGAAACTTGAATATTTGCCATTCTGGAGGCGGGAATATATATTCTGTGAGAGGGTGTTGACATACTGTCATATACCAGGAGCTGTTTAATCTGGAAGTATTTGTGGAAGTGTCATCTGGTGTGAAGGATGATATCTAATTATCTTGGAAACAAAAAAAGGACTGGAAAAGACAACCGGCTTCCAGATTTTAGGGTTCTGCTGCGGGTTTGTTTTTGTGGACATGATTTCTGTTCAGTGGCATCCCCCCCCCCCCCTGCTCACTGCTCTCATATGGTATTGTTTTGACTTGTTTGGAAGATAATTTACGTATCTTAAAGAGACCGACTCAACTAATCTGGGAAGTGTGATTATGTGCGGTGGAAACTTGAAGTCCTTGCATTCTCCTGGTGCAAGTTTCGTGTTTATTCATTGGTTTGTCCGTCCATTCACACAATAGAAATTTATTCAGTATGTGCTGTGTCACATGCTGGGATGTGGCAGATACGTCAGACTGAGCTCGTCTAGCCGTCTAGGCAGTGAGGGAGACAGAGCAAATGTGTACCTACACACACACTAATTGTGCAAACCTAGAAATTATCGAGAAGGGTATAATGGTAGGGAATTTGGAGTGGGGTGGTGGGGGGGGGTCAATGTAGGGTCGTCAGATGAGACACTTTTGTGATGGGGACATTTAAGATGAGGCCTGAAGGAAAAGCGAGCACAGTCATGTGAAGAGTGCGGGGAAGGGGTTTCTAAGCAGATTCAACAGAATGTGCAAAGGCCCTGAGGAAGCGCATGGTTTTGGTGGGACTAAAAGGACGGTGAGGCCAGAGCATGGTGCGTCGAAGACATCATGCCGAACCACATACACTGCGGTAACTAAGGAGTTTGGGTTTCATTTTTAAATAGAGAAATAACATAGTCTGTGATATGTTTAAAATGATTGCCAGGGCTTCTTCAGCAGAGAATAAGTTAGAGGGCACTGAGGCCTTGGGGAAACCAGTAGTTAGGTGTTGCTGTGCAGTGGATGAGAGCAAGAATGGCTTGGTGGAGGGCAGGGGTTCTCAGAGTGACGGCTCAGGGTCAGCGGCATCAGGCCGGCAACGCAGATGCTCAGCCTTGTCACAGACCTGCTGTTCCAGCAACTCCAGGGCTGGAGTCAGCTCCCCCTGGGCGACCTGACACCCAGGAAAACTTGACGGTGTGTGGACTGCAGAGGAGATGGCGGGGCTGGGGTTCTGGGATGTGTCTCAATTAGAGAAACGACAGAGCATACGTGTGCAGTTGAGGAACAAGGAGGAATCAGAGGTGGGCTCCGGAAGTGGGTAAGTGGAGACTGGGCGGGGGGGCAAGGTCATAACTCATAGATGCGCTGAGTTCGGGATGCCTTCAGAACATCCAGTGAAGATGCCGAGCTGTCGACGGCAGGGTGCGTGCACGGCCGGAGGAAAGGTTTGCCCCAGAGTACAGGACTGTGTAAAGCTGCTGGAACAGGGGGGATCCCACCCAGGGGCAGAAAGAGTGAGAGAAGCTGCAGACGCCCCCGCGGGAGGGACTGAACGTTCCGAGGGGCATGAGCCAACAAAGGAGCCAGAAGAGCCCCCAGCGGGCAAAGAGGAGAACCAGGACGGTTTCGAGGGTAGAGTGGCCAACTGTGCTGATGGCTTCTGGGTTCAGTAGATGAAGCCGGGGTCGTGGCACCGAAAGCATTAACGAGCATCCGATGTGGGTCTTCAGCGAAATTGAAATAAAAGTTCCAGCGTGAACTTGATTTGTGTCAGGGATCTCAGATGAGAAGAAACCGGGGAAACAGCCCCAGCGTTCTACGCACTAGATTCCCCAGGGGGGTTTTCTCTGGCTTCTCGGGCTCCCCTCCGGCTGCTACTTGGTGTGCACACCCAAACTCTGAGTGAGCATTTTGTAGTCCCGAAAAGGATAGCATATAGGCCTTCACAGCTGGTCATATTTTCTTTTATTACTATATTTAAAACAACATCCAAGATTAGGAAAAAAATCTCCTGGCGACTCGCATAACAGGCTGCAGTAAAGATCATTACTGACTGTTGATATGGGCTCTTGGGTACCTCGTGTTGGGGTTTTGAGTCCAACCTCTTGTAATCTGTCACTCGGCAAATTCACGTTGATGAGGAAGAAGAAAAAGAGATTTATAGCTTGCGTATCTCTTCAAGCTTCTGTTTGGTATGGTCAGGATTCCAGAACTTTCTACTTTTGACATTTGGGGTCACAGGCTGTAAAATGTTGGGGCTTGCATTGGGAGGCCATGGACTCGGGGAGAGAGGGACCATCGGAGCACCATGTATGTCTGAAGCGTAGAGCTTGGGTCTTGATGTTGATTATTTCATCTCGTCCCCACTGGGAGGGAGGTGGTATTTCCCTATTTGTAGGCGAGGAAATGAGCCAATAAAGAAAACTCCCGTTTAAACCCAAGGCGAAAGTGAGACTTTCTTGTGCGCCACGCTCATGGGACAGAGTTCTGTGGGGCTGGACCGGTGGGAACAGAGCTCACAGAAGGGTGTGTGTCCAGAGAAGCCAGAGACCTCTGAAGGGGTCAAAGGGCTCACGGGAGACTTTGAAGGGGACCGAGCCACCGCAGGGCGCCTACGGTTAGTTCTCCTGACAAGTACTGGACACGACAGAAGGGCTCTTCAGATGCCCCGCGTGGGGCGGGCTCCTTCAGGACTGACCTGCGAGTTTTCTGGATGGCCCTGTGCGTCTCACCGTAAAGCGGCTGCAAACAAGGAGTTCCTTGGGGCAGGTCACTAAAAGCGTCCTTTCTACTTTGGTGTCATTTTTCTCCCTCTCGTGTGTGTGTGTAATTTATTTACATTTCTTCCCTGCAGACCTGTAGGCCTTGCTGCTTTTCTGGAGAAGTTCCGTGTCTCTGAGTCACATGCCACAGCGTCTTGCCCACTTTTCTCTCACGTTCCACTGTCCCTTCCTCCCTCACTTGGTCTAGGTTGTGTAGGCCTTTGGAGCGCTTCCTCAGAGATCCCGTTTGCCTTCACCTCTCCCCGGGGTCCTTGTGGAGACTGGTTGAGGTGATGAAGTGATATGGAGGAGTGATGAGCCAGACAAAACTCCTGTCAGCGAGCGGGGATGTATTACCAGCTGTTGGTGAGCTTGGGCCTCGAGGCTTGGGCTCCACAATTGGTCCCAGTCTTAGGAGGGTCATATGTACTTCCAGTCACAAAAGATCTTTCAGTCATGAGAACCATTGAGCTATTTAAGATGACAATGGGCAATTGGGACCTAAAGCAGATGTCACAAGCTAGTGGCTTGCAGTCTGTTCTGACGCGCTTTCCATAAACTGTTTAAAAAATCCAAGTTGGGGGCGCCTGGGTGGCTCAGTCGTTAAGCGTCTGCCTTCGGCTCAGGTCATGATCCCAGGGTCCTGGGATCGAGTCCCACATCGGGCTCCCTTCTCGGCAGGAAGCCTGCTTCTCCCTCTCCCATTCCCCCTGCTTGTGTTACTGCTCTCGCTATCTCTCTCTCTGTCAAATAAATAAATAAACTCTTTAAAAAAAAAAAAAATCCAAGTTGGTTACCAGCATTTCCACATTCGGAGACTTCAGTCCTAAATCTTGATTCCAGCCGCTCTTGGAAACTGAGACATTGGGACGTGAGGGCTGCATTCGTACCTCAGGGGCCGGAAGAGCTAGTGACGGCTTTCCAGCCGAGGCGTGCTCGCTCCAGTGTCCTGCGATCCCCAGGGCGCCCCTGCCCCTGGGACCCAGGGTTGGCTGCCATTTATTGGTATCCGCGAGGCTGTCGGTCTTCCATCCAGCTTGCTTTGGTCTTTTTTTTTTTTTTTTTAAAGATTTTATTTATTTGACAGAGAGAGAGACAGCGAGAGAGGGAACCCAAGCAGGGGGAGTGGGAGAGGGAGAAGCAGGCTTCCCGCGGAGCGGGGAGCCCAATGCGGGGCTCGATCCCAGGACCCTGGGAGCATGGCCTGAGCCGAAGGCAGACGCTTAACGACTGAGCCGCCCAGGCGCCCCTTGCTTTGGTCTTTTACATCGTTGTGGCCTCTGTACACACGTGAGCTTGCCGGCCCTCATCCTAAATGGCCAAGACGGGATATGTTTAGAAGTTTGTCTTTTCTTTGCAAAAGCAGAGATGAGAAAAGTCTTCTTCCGTACTCGGAGGCATTGCTGGAGTTCAGGTCAAGGGAGGAGGAAGGGGAAGGATATACTGAAGTGGAGCACGTAAGGGATCTTTCGCAGAAGTTGAGTGAGAGATCGGATTAGCTCTTTAGTCCTGCCTGAAGTGCAGATCCCTTCTTGTTTCAGACAGAATTTTTCAAAGATACTGAAAGTATCTCGGCTGTTGTAGGTGTGTGTGTGTTGGAAGATGGGTTGAGGAAAAAACAGTGAGATGAGAACTAGGGATGTCCTTACCCCAAAGAAGAGTTGCTCGGGCTGTTCAGTGTAGATATTTGGATAATATTTGGATAATAGAGATATTTGGGAAGTTTCCAACTCCAGTCCGGCGTTCGCTTGTGTATCATTCGTGGAAGCAGACATTCTGTGGTGGGAGTTGTTAATGACCAACTTGCGAGAGTGTGGGATCCTGTTCAGCTTGGAGATGATGGTTAGAATGACCCATTTGTGCACATCGAGGCGTACTGTGGTCGGTCAGGAGTACAGGGCAGGTGGAGAGTTTTCATTCTGCAGTTGGTTCGGAGTCACTGACGGAGCTCCCGAGATGTGTCTTAATGGTGCAGCTGCTGGGGGTGGGAAGTTTTGCAAGAAGGAACGTGCAGACTCTAATAGATCATTTCAGTGTCTCGTGATGAGAGGTGTGCTCCCAGAGCTCTGGGTCACGGCTTGGCCCTTGGCCCTCGTCCTGGTTGCAGGGATGCTCCCCCAGGAAGGTGATGCCCCATTGAGCCTTGGAGGCTGACTGGCAGGTGGCCAGGCAAGGGCAAGTGGGGAAGAATTTGACGTGTGAAGTGCGGTTGGGGGAACAGAGGGGTTGCATCAGGGCGGGCCGTGCTGAAGCTTTCGGGAGCCTGGGAAGGAGGGGAGACGTGGTGAGGTTGACGTTTGCCTGCAGTGTGACCACTGGGCCACAGCACGGCGGGACTGCCCGCTGGGACACCAGGGAAGTTGTAACCAGGTCGAAAAGGCCTTTTGATTTTGGAAGGCAGGGGAGGCTGGGACCTGGGATGGCCTAGGCCTTGATTGAGGATGGTTGGTCAGTGTTATCATTTTGCCAAGCTCTTAGATTATATTTTATAAGTTTCTTTCTTTCTTTTTGTTTTTTTTTGAGGGGAGGGAACTTGTAATTTTGCGAAGTTTTGCGGAAGTAAATCGTGTTTATTAAGATAAATTGCACAAGAAGTTTGCTTGATTATAACCTCGTTTCTATGGGAAATCACTCCCTGAGAAGATGGAAACCTCCATGAAGGGGAGGATGCATGCAGCCGCGGCTTCTGCCCGTGAGGACCCTGAGGGAAGGAGCGTGGCTGCCACTCATACTCAGGGACAGGCTTGGGCCGGGGATGGGGACAGGTTAACTGGGCCCCGCCCCCCTCCTGCTGTCAAAACCCTTTTCTCTTGCTTTTCGTGTAGGAGCTGGGAGTCAAATGTTCTGTGCTGTATGCAGGGGCCTCACTAGCGGGTGGGGGGCTAGCCCTCCACAGAATATTCGGGTAAGGGTTACCTGCTCCTGGGGCACCCCTGCTGCAATAGAGGCGTGGCCGATGCGGCCTCCCCTGGATGCTAGGGAGACTTTGTGGGTGCAGGCGAGGCTGTCCTCATGGCTCTCCGGGAGAATTTGAGTAGCCTCCTGCCCAGCCGCGCGGCCTGTGGCCTCTCTCTGACCCCTTGTCTGCACGGCTGCTGGGGGCAGTCTGTCAGCCGCACACCCGAGCCCATCATCCCCTGCTCAGAATCCTTCAGTAGCCCCCAGAGCTCGTCGGGGGAGGCCGGAAGCCAAGGCCGCTCGCCTGGCGCCCCCGCCGCTGTGCTCTTCCCACCGTCCTGCTCACGACCTGCAGGCCCGGCCCCCCGCGCCCCTGGCCCCCCTGCTTGTCCGTAGACCCCCGCACAGCCGACCTGGCTGGGCCCGCCCCGAAGAAGCGCCTTCAGCACTTTAATTTTTCACGTGGATACAAGAAGCCGAGTGCGAAGGACGTGTCCGGGGTTTCTGTTAAAGGAATCATCGGTTCGTTTTCTTCTTGCGTTCCACTTAAGGGCCGCTGAATATTTGTTGAACGAATAGCTCATATGCTAGATTGCTTGGAGCATTTGGTGCCAGGAAAAACGAACTTTTCTCATTTAAAAAACTGACCTCTTTCCTTTAAAAAAAAAAAAATCAATTAAAATCAGACTGTGTTTGTGTTTTTTTTTGCCTCTGTTGCCAGGAGCCCCAGAACTGGAGTTTTCGGGCCTCCTCATCGCAGAATTCTAGGTGGCAGCCCCACTGGCGGACTGCTGGTTGGGTCTGCCCGGCACAGCTGCCCTCTCCTGACTTACCCGTGTGTTTGGAGATATTTACTTGGTGGTCGTCATGTGTGGGGCCGAGGCCACGGTGCTGGGCAGGACGGGCAGGCGAGGCTGGAAGTGGGGGGGCCGAGCTTGTCCTGCTGTCGGGCGGGGAAGTGGCAGAAGAGTGGGGGGGAGTCAAGGATGACCCCCAGGTTCTGATGCGGGTGGGGTGCTACGGGGTGGCCAGTTTCGGGGAGGCTGAGGGAGGAGCAGGTCGGGGAAGGGGCTGGTGAACGGAAACCCTGTTGGACTTGTTCATGGACGTGCCCAGCGCACATCCGGGCGGGGTGTCCTTTAGGTGGCCTGGCGCTCAGGAAGAGATTCTGCTTCTCCTCTCCCTCCGTCCCCTGCACACACGTGCTCACACACAAGGGCTCGCATTTAGGGCATCTCTCTTGCCCACTGCAGCCTTGTGATTCTCACGTGGCTTTGGCCTCCCTGGCCACGGGAGAAGGCCTGATGACTCTGTGCGTGCTGGGCCTTGTGCCCCAGTCGCTTGCCCACAGTGATTCATCCCGGGGAGGGGGGTGGACATACGACCCAAGCAGGAGTCCTTCACTGGGGCCTTGGAGATAGTGCCTTGCAGGGAAAGGCCGTCTTTTTCAGCAGGAGCCTGGATGGTGGCCCCGAGCCTTCTGTGCCACCAGGCCTGTTACATAGAGGAAGCCTCTCTGAACAGTAGAGAACAAGGCCCTCACCCAGAAAAGCAGAGATTCGAGAAGTGTGGACAGATCCCTTCCCTGCTCTTTGCCGTGCTGAACCCCTTGGAATGCCAGGGTTCTGAGGTGTTAAATGAAAAGGCTTTGTTTGGTCAAACACCTCGAAAGAAAGAGGACACGTTCTCAACAGCACAGCTTGTCAGAACCTTTAAGAGCGAGATGTGCTTTGTGCCTCTTCAAGAGGGGGATCAGTGTCCAGGATTTCCCAAATTGCATGGTGTGTGGATTTACAAAAGGAAACGGAGCACCTGTCAGCACCCACCTTTGCAAATGAGGAGACCAAGTTCCACATAGGTGAGGCTACTTCCTGAAGTCTCACGTATAGGAGCTGGTCTGGAAGATAAACTCAGACGCCTGTCTTTCCATTCATTTCACTGTCCTGTGTGGTTGATGCTTCTTTCTGTTTTTGAAGTGTGGGAGGCTTGTCCCTCTCTAATCACCAGCGTTGTGGGGGGGTGTGTGTGCGTGCACATGCTAAACTGCACTTGAAGTTCTGGTTCCTATATTACTCAGGCATTCGCTACAGGTGGGCAGTTAACCCGTGAAAATACTGGAAAATATGCCGTTCTGTTGATGTGATTTCCTTATAAGGTAAGAAATATGTAGTAACTCAGGGTTTGGGGCTTTAAATTAAAAAGGTGTGTTAAAGTATGAAAATGATAGGAGTTCTGTGGACATTCGACGCTCTGGAAAGTGACCTTAAGAATTTCCATGTTGGGGGCGCCTGGGTGGCTCAGTCGTTAAGCGTCTGCCTTCGGCTCAGGTCATGATCCCAGGGTCCTGGGATTGAGCCCTGCATCGGGCTCCCTGCTCCGCGGGAAGCCTGCTTCTCCCTCTCCCACTCCCCCTGCTTGTGTTCCCTCTCTCGCTGTGTCTCTCTCTGTCAAATAAATAAATAAAAATAATAAAAAAAAAATCCATGTTGATGCAGTGGCTGTTAAAAAAGATGTCTTTTCTAAGGGTTTGGTTGTGCTGTCATTTGTGATCTTTGTAATTTTTTCCCGAAGTTGTGCTTGATTGGGAACAATTGTTTAAAATAAACTAAGAAAGGAGAGCAGTAGGACGAGCATCTTACTGCTTCTGACATGTCCTCACTGAGAGACGGTGTTCAGACAGTAGCTGATGAGGAGACTTGGAGTTCGTTTGTAGCCTGACGAAGAACTGAGCCTGTGTGTGACCACGTGGGCTGTCCCAGGTTGGCCGCTGCGGAGCCATGCTCCGTGGGCTCATGCTCGGTGCTCTCTCCCTCCCTGTGCTGACATATGTATTTTACTGTATCCTCCCTGGGTTCCCACATCACCTGCAGGCAGTTGAAGTCCTTTTCTGTGGAAGAGGCACCTCCTTTGTATGAAGGGTGTGCGTGTCTCAAACTTTGTTACTGGCGGACCCTCGTTCTGCTGTCGCCATAATTGTTGTTCATGGGCCCGGTCCACCGCCTTAGTTTAGATGCTCATCGCTTCTCACCTGAATTGTAATAATCACTTCTGAACTTGCCTCCTTGCTCCCTGGTTTACCCCTCTGCCGTTCTTTACCTTCCCAAGGAGAAAAAACCCTTCGTGGAACCTCCGGGACCTCCGCTGTTACCCGCCAGCTCTCAGGATTGTTTTTGGGCCCCTGCCTCTCTTTCCAGCCGTGTTTCCTGCTCCTTGCTCCACCATTCCGGGCTCTGGCCTTAGAAACTGCTTGCTCCGTGGATGATGAGGTTTCAAGCCTCCATGTTCCCAGATTGTGCTCCCTTATAACTGAATACCTCCCCGGTTCATCCAGGACTCAACTCCCATGTGTTTCTTTAGGAAGCCCTTCCAGACACAGCCTCTCCTTACCGCCCTCCCACCAGCCAGTAAGCAACTTAACACAACATGATGGTGAAGAGTGTGGACAGTGGTTCAAACCCCTGCTGTACCAGCTCGGTGCTGTGTGACGTTTGGAACGTCACTTAACCCCTCTGTGCTTCAGCTCTGTAAAATGGAGTTAATAATAGTATTTATCTTCTAGGATTGTTGTTAGGATTAGATGAGTTAACACATGAAAATCAGTCGTGAAAGTGCCAGTTTGTAAGTCCTATTATTATTTATATTTTAAATCTTATTACTAGTTTTTATTAAGGGTAAAAAAAACCTAGTCTTCCTGCATTTTTATACTCTCACGCTCCTTTCAAAGTGCATGGTACATCATAGACACTCAGTAAATACCGCTTATATCAGTGAGTGAATTGAAACGATCAGTAAACACAGAGCACTTATTTAGTGTTTGTCGAGTGATGCCCTGCTGTGGTTACAGAAAACAATTCATCACCATCACCACAATAGATGTGCCCTTTTAGGAACAATGTATAGATATCAACTAAAACTCACCGCCTAGTTCAGACTCGGGAGCCATTTAGAATTTCATTTGAAAATTCTGCTCTTTCACTAACAGTTGTAGGGTTGGGCATAGTTGGCCTTTAAAAGTGTGTAGACTGGGTGTAAAAATCCCGTGTTTAAATAAATGATATGTCTGTTCTAATACGTGAAGTGCTTCTCCGTGAAAGCGGTCATTATGTTGGGTTATGTCAGCCTCAGGGAGTCAAATGCTTAGCATCTATTTGTGCTTTCCAAAAATGGATCGAGATAATCCAAATACATTTCTCGACTTCCTCGTTCTACATCACTGCTTCTGAGTTAATCAATGTCTCGGTGCAATTTTATGTCTGCACAAAATTCACATGTTGGTGGTTCAGTTTCCGGTATTTGCTCCAAAATGTTTGCACTCGGTATCATTTCTCCAGAACTCTTTACAGCCCAGGGAACACTGACAAACTCAGAGACTTAATTTCTTTATTTGTACATTTCTGTTTCTTTATTTGTGTAATAGTAATTGGGCACATTTCTTCTACCTTGATGATCTCACCTCTATTAGAAGGAGGTTGGAAGGAAACTGAGATCCAGACCAGCTCTGGAAAACGGGGTGTCAAGTGAATTGTCTTGTCGTACAATGGTCTATGCAGCCAGCATCCTCTGAAGCGCCCGGGTCCACAATGACATCATTGACATCTGAACTGTGTGGACTTGTTCTCGGAGAGGTGCCCTGGAGAAGGCCCAGTGTCAGGGGTGGTGGTGGTGGCTCCGAGGCCCTCCGACTGACCTGAATGAGGCCAGCCGGGAATGAGGACAAGGCCGTGAATGATCCTTTTGTTCCATGGTGGAATGAACTGCTAGAAAAGGTTCTTGTCACAAAGACTGTTGTTTGGTCAGAGTGGGCATGATGGAGTCAAGAGTTTTTGAAAACTTTCATTTAGTGACTAATATTTTGACTCAGTGACGATATTAAAAAGACACTTCTGTACTCAAAAGGCCGTAGAATGTGAAGAAGGATACCGTAGCAATACTCATCAGCGTTAACGTGGAGAGAGCATGACTGTCTGCTGTGGATGTGGGTGGCGAAGTTCTGTCCGCAGAATTTTGTCCCACGGTAGGATCTACTTTGCATGCTTACCTGTCCCATTACACTGTCATTTTCCATGCATACGATGGAAATAGCATGTAGGTGTATTCCACTGATTTTCCTAGGAGGTCTGTCTTTATATATTAATTTACTGAAAAAAAGGTGGTCCTTCTCTATTTCTTGTCTGGTTTTCTTAGGAGACTCTATACTTTTGGCAGTGGTTCTGCCATGATGTCATTGCCTGTGAGCAAGTATAAATTGCTTATTTTATCGGGCCGGTTCAGAGAATTTCATTCGAGTGAAATCTTTGTATTTAGCACTTTCTCCCATAAGTGGGCCATTGACTGGGTTTTAACAACTATTTTGATGGATGAGTTGTTCTGTTATAAAAGGATTTCGCGCTTAAAGTTTGCTTCTTGGGTTGTGCTATTTTTGTCTTCTGAAAGTTATTTAAAATGAAAAGAATCCGCACCTAAGTCTTACAGGGTGAACATTCAGGAGTGATCCCATGGTTTCAGAACTGGAGTCTCCACCAGCATCAGTTCTTCCATGAAGAGCCCCTAAAAGGGTATATTAGCTTTGATGGCATTTGTATAGTCCGTGAATGCAAAAAAAAAAAAAAAAGTAAAATAAACTAAAATTACCACAACAAACTGATGGAGGTAAAAAGTCAAGAAGTTACTACATGGGGTCTAGGAGGGGTGTCCTGCTGCCGTGCCCACTATCCCTAAGCCCAGCCTGGGAGGGGAAAATGTTTTCCCATCCTCATCTGTTTGAACCCTCTTGGGAAGGCTTTTGAGCCTGTGGCTTCTGGCCATTTTAGAGGACTACTGGCTTCTAGCTCACATCCGAAGCTGGGGTTAGGTTTTCCCCACCCCTTCCTCCCTCTCTTTCCTTTCAGTGGAATTTATGGAGTGGCTAGTGAGAGTCTTCCCTGCCATGAGGTTCTTCTCTTAATGTAGCCTAGGGGAGGGAAACCCTTTTCCTTTTATGAATCCTGCCTGATCCTTTTCTGGGCGTAGTTTGATTTGTGTCGTGGAGTCTGTCCAGCTCTGCGGTGGGTCTCCAGGAGGGGATATTTCAGACGTTCTTCCTTGAGTAGAACAGCAACTCCTAGCAGCGTCTCTGTGGTCTTTCGGACTGTGGTGTCCAGTGCTGGTAAAACCACCAAATGGAGGTTTTTTATTGTCACCAGAGTGAGGTCTGTGTTGGGCTGGGAAGTCGGGGGCCAGGTGCAGGGTGTTGGCACAGGCGGAGGACGGGGATGGAGGGCATGGAGCGGCTTTGGATCTTGTGCATGTTACGTACTCTTGTTAGACCTCGATAACTTATGTCATAGGGGTTCTTGTAAAGGCTAACGAGGTGGGGTGGAAGGCACTCCTAGTGTAGTCATTTACTAGCATACAATCGGTAAACAGTGGAGGCGGTGGTGGTGGTGATTTGATTAAGAAAGAATGGACCGTGGACACCCCCTTCCCGCCTGTGTTATGCAACTTAATGGGAACTGTCAACTTCGTTTTCTGCTTGGTTCATTATGACTCTCCCCTCCTTATAAATTCATTACTTGTATTATTTTTACGATGTTTTCTTCAGCCTTATCATAGTCACAGACCAAGTTCTAGGTAGAACTAAAATGGAAATTTGATGGAACGTCCGAATCTGATGCCCCCTAGTTAACCCAGGTGGGCCAACCTTCCTTAGGAGTGTCATTTATTTTTCGAGCTGCACAGTAAAGAAGCCGAGTTTCTCTTGACTTTTGAAGTCAGTTTCCTTGAAAATCTTCAGTGTTTAGTGTGTGGCTTAATGTCTTTTGAAACGATTGCTATTTTTGAACTGGTGTGTATGTCACAACATTTTGAGTATAGAAAACTCATTATCTGACAAATCCTCCACTTGTAGGATTTTGCAAATAACTAAGAACAGTCTTGGCTGGAGGCCAAGAATATTGGCTCATTTGTTTAGAGTGTGATATTTAAAGAGGCCAAAGGCCAGAGGTTTAATTCCCAGATGGACCAATTAGTGTAGCTTTGTTCCACAACATCAGGTTGAACCTCACAGCCCAGCCATCTGTCTTTGAAAATGCATGCCGTTGGCCACAAGGATCATGGATCGCAATGGTCAAAGTCAGGATGGATCAGCAGAAGACTGTGGGCCACTTGCTACGCGGAGAGACCCAGGTGCCTCCTGTGTGCAGGATGGTGAGTCATTAGAATCAGGTTACAGTGCTGGAGAAGGGAATCCAGGAAGCTATGAAAAGGCTGAATAAGAATTGTTAAGGGATGGATCAGAGTCCGGAAATTCTGGGAAATTCTCAGATGTTTTAGTTCTGACCCTCTATTTATGAATGATTCTACTGTGCAAGATAGGGGGAAAGTACCGAAAGGAAGGAGTATGGCCGTTTTCTAATGAACATAGGTCTTAAAAGGAAGTGTACCAAAGACAGAGGGCGGACGGTCAAGGGACCAGGCAGTAAGCATACCTCTCCCATTTACAGGCTCTGTCCTGAGTACTCTTGTTTGACCTCACTCTAACTTTATGAGGCAACTGCTTTTTACTGTTTCACAGATGAGCAGATTGAGGCAGGAACTTTGAGGTATTGCTGTGAGTCACGTAGCTAGCTCAGGGATGTGGAGAGAGGCAGTCTGATTCTGGAGGGATCTGAGACTTGCAGAGGATGCCATGCACAATAATAAGGTTGTTAATGGGCATTCAGAGCCAGAAGAGAGGAACATGGCTACCTCTGAATGGCCCCAATGGAGGACTGTGATAGAGCATAGACTTTCCACTCATATAGTCTGTCTGTCTTTTACGTACATATTAAGGAACTCAGAGTGTTCAGAAAGAGCTAGTTTTTCTAAATGAATTTCAGCCTCCCAGCCTAACAGAATTCCTTCCCAGGGCCCTGAGGACACTTTGGATAGAGGTGGTTCCACCATCTTCATGATCTTGGAGGAAGCACCGAGAAGAGAAAGGATGCGGGGAGGTGGGGGAGGGCAGACGTGTGGCTTGGTGTGGAGAAGTGGGGAAGCTCTGCTTAGAAGGAGCTGATATCTGTAAATAGACCTTTAAATAGATCTCATTCCACACTTGTTCCAAATGAGCCTGTAGGATAAAAGCCAGAGTCTGAGAAAGGATGTTAAATGGGGACAAAGTGTAATTGATGTTAAGAGTAAATTTTTTCATTGGTTAGTGAGTAACCCACATTTGGAGGGGTTCAGGTATAGGATGGGTGGGACTTGGGTGTGGGGACGCCTCAGCTGGGGGGATTGGACACCCTTAAGATTTCCTCCCACCTGTTTCTGAGAACACGACCTGGTGTGTATGAACCCAGGCCAGAGGCTTCTTTGGCTCTTTGGTTTTCCCTCTGTGAGGAGGCCATTTACTCTCACTCCCGGAAGAGGAAACTCTAGGGAGGATGAGAGAGTGGGTTTCCCAAGGCCAGTCGGCGGTGTGGGGGCCAGAGGCAAGCCGGCGCGTGGCGGTGCCCTCATCTGACCCCAGCCCCCCTGTGCACTGGGCCACGGACAGAGAGTGTCCAGGAGGCAGTGCGGGCTGTGCAGGGGTGAGGCTCTGCCCCATTCACTGTGACCTTTGATGACTGGATTGCTTGCTCCCCTGGAGGAACGTGGTGTTGTGAGGACCACCGCTGGGCCCGTCGGAAGGGCTGGGGGTGTGTCCTCTCTGCCGTGTAGGCAGGCCTGACATCTTCCTCCATTTTACTGGTTGGTACCGGTAAGTTGCCCAGCATCTCTCGACTCAACACCAAGAAGTGGCCTTTTTGCCTCACTTTCCTCTGTGGACCACGTGGAATTTTGCCCGGGTATTTGTTATGGTTTCTGTGTGTGAGACCTCTGCACCTTCTCGGGCGCGTGGGGAAGGATCCTACCGCAGGGCCCCTCGCACCCCTTTCCAGCTCCGAAGTCGAGCAATTTACTCTTTTTGAGAAAGATGCCTTC
Source organism: Leptonychotes weddellii (assembly GCF_054177405.1). NCBI lineage: Eukaryota > Metazoa > Chordata > Mammalia > Carnivora > Phocidae > Leptonychotes > Leptonychotes weddellii. Next base: position 2,199,431 of record NC_138376.1, on the reverse strand, counting down.
TAACTCTCCTCCTCCAGCACTGTCAGCGGGTCCCTGGTTACCGTGGTAACCATCCTCTAATAACCCTGTCAGGAAATACGATGTAACTGTGTGTCTAATCTTATTTTCCACACGTAAAGCAAGCACCCAGCTTCCTTCGAAGGCTTCTTCCCGAGCGGTCGGGGGCCGCGTGCTGCTGCTGCTCGTTCTGATGTTTTCTGAGATCCGTACTGGCGGAGGAATGCCCTTCACCGGGTGTTTCCGGAGCCCCCACTGGCCAGTGTGTCCCTGTGAGGGCTTGGCGTGCTTTCATATTCACGCTCCCGCAGCTGGGGAAATTTGGGGTATTTCGAATTGTAATTTAAAAAAAAATGCAGCACTGTGTTTCGAGAGGATTTACATTTATTTTGGACACAAAGCATCTGTGCCGGGTAATTGAGAGGATAGATCAAGTCAGTATTTTCTGCATTTTTTTTTTTTTTTTGAAGAGGCTACTTCTACAGAACCTCTCTTGCCCAGGAGTGGGGGGAGTTGGCCCCTGCTTTCAGGGGTCACTTGGGACAGCCCCACGCTGTCAGTCTCTCCACCACTCTCTGCCTGCCCACGAGGACCCATGCACCACACCTCTCTCCCTCGCCTGTGCTAGTCATCACGGGCAGCCTGGACTCCCAGGGCATCCGTCAAGCCCGCGTCCCAGGCCTCAGGGACCCCTTTCCGGCGCCACCTCTGCCCCTGGAGCTCACAGAGCCCACGCAGTCATCAGGAAAGCCCCTGCTTCCCGACCTGGTCCGTAACGTTTTTGGAAAGCCCGTCTCCCCTGAAAGTACCGCTCCTTCTGCAGCCCAGCGGGGTGGTCGTGCTGTTCCCTCCTGACCCTCCAACCGCGGCGGGTGGCAAGGCGGTACCCTCCATGTGGTGTCTGTCCCAGTCCCCCTCCTCCCGAGAGCCCGTGCTCTGAATCCGGGGTCTCTCCCGGCCCCTCCACCCCCCGTCGCCCTCCTCTGCCCCTGGCTCGTTGAAGACTCCTGTTTCTGGTTCGCGGTCCCTGTCTGAGCACCAGCCCGCCAGGCGGGCTCCGGGCGCCACAACTCCTGCTGATCATGCTCCCCACATCTGCCCAGCCTCCCCTCCCGGGAACTTGTCTCCCGTCGTCCTCAGCCTGTGCGTCCCTGGTCAGGTGTCTGATGCTGCGACCAGCAGGGACCTCGGTGCCTCCACGGCTCACTGCTCTGACCACCTCCTCCTGACGTCGCGGTCCCTCCAGCCTCCACAGCGCTCGCACCATCAGGATCTGTGGTTCTTCATAGTCCCGCCCTCACCGCCTCTCCCGACTGCCATCCTTTCCCAGCTTGACTCCCAGGCTCAGCCTCTAGAATCGCTACGGAGGTGCGTGTCCTCATCACCCTCGTCCCTCTCGTCGTACTTGGTCGTTCTCCCTCGACTCGAGCGCAGTTCTGGAGAAGGCCGTGTCTCTCCATCCACTCTGCACAAAGCACGTCACCACGTCCATTGTCTCCCTAGGTTCATGGTCATAAGTCCCGGTGGGCCCTGGATGCTGCCCGGCGCTCACACTCTTTCTGCCGGCCACTCGACCCCACACTCTCTTCCACGACTGTGGCACACTTTGTCCTTGCTCTTCAGATACCCATGGCCTCCTTACTTTCAGCCACTCCCTTTTTCACTAACAGAACAGAAATAATCAGAGGAGAACTTCCACAGGCTCTGGTCAGCACACCTGCCACCTGCCCGTGTCTGTGCCCACGCTCCCAGCTCCTCGTGCGCGACATCCTACCTCTGTCTCAAGGACATTGTTCCACAGCATCCCCCTCTCTTCCTTTACTGAATTCCCACTAGCATGCAAGTTATTATTTTTCCCATTAAATAAGAACATCCTCTCTCAAGTCTGATTTCCCCTCCAGCCACTAGCCAGCTCCTTTTCTTCCGCACACAGCAGAAGGGTTTGAGTGAGTCGTCCGTATTGGTCGTGTCTGAGATGTCCCCGCCCAGTCTGTGCTGGACCCGTTGCAGTGGGGCGTCTGCCCCTCGCTCAGCCTCCGCCAGCTCTGCCCTCTGCAGCTCCGCGGTGACATTTCCCTGCTGCCGCCCACAGTCAGGCCCACGGTTAGGCCCTTGTCTTCTCTCAGCTTCACCTCGCGGCCACATTTGACAGGTCGATTACTCTCCTCCTTGAAATACAGTCTACACTTCACTGCCTGGGGCCCCCCTCCGGGTTTTCCTTTTCCCTCTCGAGCTGGTCTCTCTCAGTCCCCTTTGCTGGTTCCTCGCCTCCCCATACTCTCGTGGAGCGCTCTTCCCTATGTACGCCCACACTCTAACTGTCCTCTTTGTGAAGATGTCTGCATCGACATCTGTCGCCTAGATCTCTCCCGCAAACTCCAGACTCCTACGTCTGACTGCTTGCTAGACATTTCTATTTGCATGTGTCTAATAGGCATTTCAAACATCACTGTCCGTGGGACCCCGCGAGGCTACTGACGTGTCTGTTTCCCCAGGCACTCGTTTCTAGGGGACCCCTCCTAGGAGACTGCTTCTGGGGGGTTGCACGAGGAAGTGTGGTTGTAAAGAGCTTCTAGAGGGAGAGCAAAGGGAAAGAAGGTAGTCTGGGGCCAAAATTGCCCAGATAATTGCTTTATCTTAATCAGTACTTAAAATGGTTGAGAGGTGCTCGAGGTTGTGTGGGGAGGGGCGGCGGGGGTGTGTAGGGTGTGGGGGTGGGACGGACTTTCGAAAAGGCAGATCATGGCAAAACCAAGAGCCCATGATGCCTTTTCTGAATGGATCTTGAGACTATCCTGTCAGTGCTTTGATTATAAATTCAGAATGCTGGAATAAGAATCAACTGCTTGAATTTAAAACAACAACAACAAAACCAACCAACCAACCAAAAAAACCCCGTAACATGTCCAAAAGGGGGATCCTTACTGCCCCCTTATCTCCAACCTGCTCGTTCCCACAGTCTTGCCATCTTGTTGAACAGCATGCCCTTCTTCCATGTACTTAGGACAAAATATCTGGAGTCATTCTTAAATTATCTTTCTGTCACACCCATTAGCAAATCCTATAGGCACTACTTTCCTGCTGTGTTCAGAATCCACTTCTTATCACCTGTCCTGCCCTGGTCCAAGCTGCCATAATTTTTTTCACCTGGAATTGATGGCGTGTCCTTTTACGTGGCCTCTCTGCGTCCAGCCTCATCCCCCGAAGTGCTCAGATCATGTGGCCTCCCTTCCCATCTCAGACTGCAAGCGAAGCCATCCCTCTGCTGACTTACAAGGGGTTATTTACGTAACCCTCCACTACCTTCTGATGGCATCCCCTCCTCCTTCTTTGCCTGCTCCATGCTCGTCCTTGCTCTTTCTTGAAACAGTCTCGGTGGCTTCCATCGCAGAGTGTGTGCATTTGCTCTCCCCTCTGCCTCGAATTCCCTTTCATTTCCAGCCATAAATCCATGTGGCTAGCTCCCTCACTTCCTTCGGGTCTTTCCTCAAATGTCGCCTTTTCAGAGGGACTTCGCTGACCCCCCGGGTTCACTTTGAACACCTCTGACACATTCTGCCTCCTCTTTCGACTTTGATTATTCCTTAGCGTTTAGCGTCATCTAACGGAGTGTCTGTTTTGCTTATCTTATTTCTTGTCTCTTCTCTGTCGGGCTAGAGGGTAAGTTCCAAGAGGCCAGAGGTCTTTGTTCTGCTCACTGCTTATTCCCAGACCCTGAACATAGGTTGCTTCATGCATAAATATTTGTTGAACAGAAGAATGACTATTTCCTTTCTTTTTTTTTTTTAAGATATTATTTATTTATTTGAGAGAGAGCACAGGCAGGGGGAGCTGCAGAGGGAGAGGGATAAACTCCCCACTGAGCAGGGAGCCCGATGCGGGGCTCGATCCCAGGATCCTGAGATCATGACCTGAGCCGAAGGCAGACGCTTAACCCAAATGCCCAAGAATGCCTATTCTTGCTGCATTTTTTAAAAAAAGATTTTATTTATTTATTTATTTAAGAGCGGGACCAAGCATGGGGGAGGAGCAGAGGGAGAAGGAGACAAGCTGACTCTGAGCTGAACATGGATCCCAACACGGGGCTCAGTCTCAGGACCCTGAGATCATGACCTGAGCCCAAACCAAGAGTCGGACACATAACTGAGCCACCCAGGTACCCCTCTTGCTGTATTCTTTTAGCTTGAAGTTATTGTAAATTTGTTTGCCACAAAGCTCTAATAAAGCTAATTATTTTATTTCATGTTTCCTCTGAAGTATATTTACTGTATGTGTCAAGTTGATTTAAGACCATAATAATAGAGGGCGCCTGGGTGGCTCAGTTGGTTAGGCGACTGCTTTCGGCTCAGGTCATGATCCTGGAGTCCCTGGATCGAGTCCTGCATCCGGCTTCCTGCTCGGCAGGGAGTCTGCTTCTCCCTCTGACCCTCCTCCCTCTCATGCTCTCTGTCTCAAATAAATAAATAAAATCTTTAAAAAAAAAAAAGACCATAATAATAGGAAAGGTAGACAATACAAATAGAAGAGAGCTCCTACAGATTCTCATGCTGCCTCTACATACGTTTGGAAATGTGTCAGTTTATGTTTCCCGCCTGATTACAAAAACAAAAACAAAACAAAAAAGATTTAAAGGGACTGATTGGAAATGTGATGATGTAAGGATGTTGCAATCTAAGGTGCTGTTTCAAATGCTGGGTGATTTGAATAGAATGTATATTATTTATGTGAATATTCTCCTTTCTAAGAAGTACTGTATAGATTGTGTTATTCCACGCCAAAGCTGTTGTATTTATTACTTCAGTTCTGCCTCTCTTGTTTGGGTAACGAGGTCTCTAGTCCTCCAGTTGTGAGCTAATTTATATTCTAAGGCCAGAAACCTATTGAGTGTTTGGCAACTTTCTTGATTCGAGTCAAATTAATCATTCTTACCTAAATTCAGCCATTTGGTATTTTACTAAAAGTCCTTTGATTCTGTGCCCTATTGCTTATTGCACATAAGCTATAAAGCAAAGGCCAGAGCCTGTTCTGGTCCATTCTGGTTTCTATTAGTCACTCAGTCCACCAGCGTGAAGATTCAGGGCAAGTTTTAAAAAACATTTCATGGGGCACCTGGCTGGCTCAGTTGGTGGGGCGTGCAACTCTTGATCTTGGGGTTGTGAGTTGGGTGTAGATACAGATGACTCAAAAATAAAATCTTAAAAAAATTTCATTTTAGAAATGAACATACTGTAAGATTAACATTTTCTGGGGGGTACAGTTCAGTTTTTTTTTTTTTTAAACATTTTATTTGGCAATTATTTTGAGTTTGTGGAAGCTCACAGCATTCCCATGGGCCCTTTCCCTGGCTTTCCCTAATGTCAGCAGCTTACTTAACTGGGGTAAATTTACCAAAACCAAAAATTAGCATTAGTGCAATAATGTTAATGAGACCAGACTTCATTTGGATTTTTACTCATTTTTCCACGACTGTCCTTTTTTGAATTCCAGGATCCAGTCCAGGATACCATGTTTCCTTTGGTTGTTTGTCTTCTAGTCTCCTGCAATCAACAGCACCTCTTTCATGGATGGAGAAAGGGGGTTAAATTGATGCTGTCGTGACTTTGTGACAATGTACAGTTTTAAAGCCCCTGGAATGTTGGGGTGGTGGGACTTTGGAGATGTTCTGACCTGGGGGCTACAGTGGGGTGGCCCTGTAGGCTGAGTTTGGCTTACACGGTGTTGGAAATAGGATTTGAATTAGCTGTTAAAAAGTAACAATTAGATTTTCCAGAAAAAAAAATCTATTCTTTTTGGCTTCTTTTTAAGAAATCGGCAGGCCCTGCTGCCCCAGGTCTGTTCACTGACTGGGACGATCACATGTCTCAGGAGGTGCTGTTCCTTCTCTTTGGGCAAGTGTATCCCGGTTCACATCAGATCATGCCCCTCACCTTCTAGACGCAGGTGCTCCGGGGGGAGGGGTGGGGCAGGCTGCAGCAAGCAGATGATGGCAGACAGAGGGTGCAGGAGAATCCCCCTCAACTCTGCCCCCCATCTTGTCTTCGTGTATCTTTCCTGTGTCCCACAAACACGAGTCTGCAGCACAATTCCCCCAAATGGCGTCTGGTTTGCAGTTACTTCCTGTTCAGCCGCACGTGCTTATCTAAAATAGCACATGAGTTGCTAACACTTAAAGTCAGGTGATTAACCTGGAAATCCAGATTTACGACTTCTCTTGGGAAATCAGATCATCTGGCAACACTGGGGCTGCGTTCCCACCTGGCATGGTGTCCTGGGCTGGGGCAAGGCCGTCCCCTTGGATGAGCTCTGTGGGGCCGGTCCCTGAGGGCATTTGAGTTTGCAGTGCTGCCTTAGGTTCTTAGGTTGGAAATCAGGGGAGCCCCAGTGTTTCCTTCTTGTGTTTCTTGATGATAGTTCTTCTTGACAAGCAGTTACTGAAATAACTCCTCCAAGTTACTGAGGAAACGGGACTTCGGGACAGGGGCTTGTGACAGAATCAGAGAGGGTAGGGGGTGCTGAAAGCCTGCCATCTTGTCCTCTCCTCTGCGCCCCACCCCATCTCCTGGACGTGCTGTCCGTTCCCGTCTGCGTAACCTCGGGTTTAAGGACAGATGTAGCGGGGTGTGTTCCTCCATAGCTCAAAGCACTGTGTTTAAAGAATTACCTGGAAGCTACAGGGGTGAATTTCAGGCAGTCCCTGATTGGTATCCCTGTGATCTCATCCCAGGAAGAGTGTAAGTATAGGGAGGAGAGGAGAGTACTCCCTTTTCGGATCATTATAGGAACAGGGGACAGATTATTAAAGGGGTGTTGTACGTGTGTGGGACTCTTAGGTTCTAGATGTGTGTGGCCAGCATGGTAGCTGCTGGTCATTCACAGCTGCTCAGCCCTTGAAATGTGCTGGTCTGAACTGAGATGTGCTGTAAATGTAAAATACACACTGGATTTCAGAGGCTTAAGATGCAAGAAAGAGTGTAAAATGTCTCAATAATTTTCATGTTGGAGGCACCTGGGTGGCTCAGTCGGTTGGGCATCTGCCTTCGGCTCAGGTCATGATCCCAGCTCGATCCTGGGATTGAGCCCCGCAGCGGACTCCCTGCTCAGCGGGGAGCCTGCTTCTCCCTCTGCCGCTCCCCCCAACCCCCCGCCACTGCTCGTGTTCATGCACACGTGCTCTCTCTCCCTCCCTCCCCCTCAAATAAATATAATTTTCATGTTGGTTATGTGCTTAATTGATAATGTTTTGGATATATTTGGTTAAGTAAAATAACTTATTCAAGTTGCTTCCATCTTTCTTTTTTTAACTCTTTAAAAATGTGACCTCAAGAAAAGTCAAACTGACACAGTTCATGTTTCCATTGGACAGAGCGGCTCTAGACTCTGCTGGATTTGATGGTGAGAAAGGGCGTGCAGCCTGTTTTCCAGGGTTCGATAAAGTACAGAGAACAAATGCGGACAGACTATAAATGGTGAATTGTTTTTACAACCCTTGGCTTTAATCAAGTTTATGCTTTGTTAATGTACAATATTGTTCCATTAGTGGTGTGGCCCTGTAATCCAAGCTCCTCTCCTTGACTTTGGGATCACTTAATTTTCCTCCCCGAGCCTCAGATCCCTGCCCTGTGAAATAGGGACAGTGGTGATCCACAGTATTGAGTGAAGACTGGGGAAAGAAACATGTAAAATGTCCAGTGTTATGTTGGGAACACACTATCGTTACGGTAAATTATGTTTCCTTTTAATTATCATTCCTGGTAGTAGGAAAAATACCTCATGTATCGCTTCTGTGGTTAGGAGTAAGGCTGCCCAAAGATATCAGAAAAGGGCACCTCTTTGCTTTGTGACATGATGTTTCTTCTACTAGAAAACATTAAATGGATTTTTTTTCTATTCACTACTTGTGAATATATGACATAGATTGTTATTCCCAGCACATCAGTCTTTTCTGTTGTTGGGGCTCAATAATTATTGAAACCCAGCAGTGGATTAAATGGCAGATATGCTGTTTTGGAAAATATTGGACCCCTTGACTGTTTACAGACACTGGAAACGCATCAGGGGACAGTATGACGTAGTCTGTGTGTTACTGCAGAGATGATCCCAGGGTACGGGAGCTGGTGGGGTGAGGATGAGCATAGGACCCAGAACCATGCCATGGGAAGGTCTGACCTGCTCTTCATCTTGCCCTTCCCTTTGTGGTTTTCAGGCACACACAGGGCGTACTTTGTGATTTTTTTTTTTTTTTTTTTTTTTAAGGTCAGGCTAAGTATTCCATGTCTTCAAACGATGACATGTGCCTTAGGAAACTTATTCAACTTAGTAGGTAATGAGTGTGTATAATCCTAGGGAGCATCTGTACAGAGTTAGCTGCTGGAGAAACCTTGAGTGAAGACAGGGCACCAGAAAAATTGGTAATTTAGTGGGTTTTTATTCCTTTTCCTTTGGTCATAAAGGAATCACAACCCAGAAGCTAGGAGTTTGAGATTCGCAAGACCCACAGGTAAGGATGCATAGATTGGAAATGTGTTTTGTTTTGTTTTGTTTTTTCCTTAGAGCTTATCTATTTTCTCCTTAAATCTACTAAAGATCCTACATTCATTGTTCTCTGACTGACATCCATGTCCCCTGTGCTACAACTAGAAAGCAAGTTTTGTATCTCCCACTTTACACAGTTCGACTTTGCTTGGCAGTGACTTTTAAAATGATTACTAGAACTCCTTGTTGCTCGAGTAGTTCTCTAGCAGTTACGGACAGGCTTGTGACATGCACATTACTCAGATTGTAAGTACACGTTGAAATGCTTTGCAAGCTGAAACTCCTTTGTAACATGGAAAGTCTTATTACTAAGCTGGCCATGGCCACTGGCCATGAAGTTCACTTGAAGTCGCCCACGGATCCCAGCCAACCCTCCTGCCATCCCATCTTGGTGGGTGTGGGTGGTGCTTTTGTGTTGGTTCTCACGCTGCCCCACCTGGATCTCAGCCAGCGTCTCGTGGCCATCAGGAGCCTGACTCTGCCCCCCAATCACACAGTCTGGTTGTTCTGCCCAGGATACCACAACCACTGTGAGAGAAACCCTCTGATTTCTGATAGGTGGCCTCTCTTCCTGAGTTCTTCTTATGTTAAGTAATGTATCACATTGTGACTATGTAATAATAACAGTAATAATAGCAGCTAACAATTGATTGCTTAGTATGTGCTGGATACTCCTGTAGTTAATTTGCTCTCTTTGATCCTCTCAACCCTAGAAGGTGGATGTTGGTATTGTCCTCATTCCACAGATGATACAGCTGAGGTGCAGAGAAGCTAAATGACTTGACTGTTTTCAGGCATGAGTCTGTAAGAACCTAGCTCAGTCAAAGAGTAGCTCCTGAGCTTTTGACCCGCTCGCTTGGTGAGCCTTGCTTCTGTTGTTTTCCTTCTCACCTGCCGCTTGTCTGAGTATTTCTGGTCTTCAAGCGCGGGCTATACCTCTGAAGTGACATTTTCATTAAGGACTGCAGGCGACTCTTGTGTGCTTTTCTCTCTCCTGATCTGAGCCGACTGAAAGATGTCTTGCCTGTCTCTACGGTTTAGCCCTTTACAATGTATTTTTTCCTGATTGTTCCTTGTGCATCGATCTTGATGTTTCAGACTTTGTCAGTACTTCTAATATGGGGGCATTTTGTGTGCTTCTCTAGAATTTTCCAAAATACTTGGTAGAGTAGCAGGGGAGCTTGTTAGAAAACATGGAAGAAATAGGGATACGAGCATTCAGGGCAGAAACACTTGGTTGGCTGACTAGCCCCTTCACTACCCTCTTTGCCTTATCCTATGGAGTGGTGACTAGTCTAAGAGTGGTTCTTAACCACAGGTGATTCTGTTCGCAAAGGTACATTTGGGATGTCTAGAGACATTTCCGATTGTCACTGCTAGGGGTGGGGTGGGTTGCTGCTGGTGTCTGTGGGTAGAGGCCAGGGCTGCTGGTAAACATCTGTAATGCACAGGACAGTCCTCCCAACAAAGAATTATCGAGCCACACTGTCATTAGGGCTGAGGCTGAGACACCTTGGCCTAGAAATATCCATACGGTACATTTGGTCAATTAAATAAAAGTGAAAAGTACACTGAGGCTTTCTGTGAACGTTCTGTCTTTCTGACTCAGGAGCTGTCCCTTCCTGTTTTCAGGTTTTTTGCCTTCAACATGGGCTTGAACCTGAAGGTAGGGCATCCGTCCTGTGACCAGAGGTTAACAAAGGTGAAGATTAAAGTCAACACACTAAGGATGGTGGAATGAAAAGACAAAAAGTGATTGGGTTTTCTCTTATTTGTAGCCAAACGCATTTCTGACTAACGTACCACAGAAACTTGGTTGAGGAAAGACCTAAACCCAGTGTCTCAGCTGATCAAGAACCTCTACTCCACATTTCCAGTGACGTAATTCATTGCACAGGGAGGAGATTCTACTATTGTTGCAGACTTTTAGTCATTTTAAAGTTCTCCCTTACTTTGAAATCTGACCCCTGGAGTTTCTACTGATGGACCTAGTTTTAGGCTTGGCTGGAATTTTACTGTTCAGCAGACTCCCCCGCGTTTTCATAGATGTCCATGGGAAGCCATCTTGGTCAAGTTGGCAAGTCAGCCGACAGACAACCTCTTACAAATATTCTGGAGGGGTGTAGATCTAGAACATAATACCCTCTTCTTGGACCAGTCTTCAGAGCCAGAGTTCCAACGGCAAAGCTGTTCGTAAGAGGATGTCACCTCTAGGGCCCTGAGCCCTTTCGGTTCTTACATAGAATTCAGAATCAGTGCAGATACCCTAGATGCTTCTCATGTTATGGACTACATAGATGAGCCAAGGAAGGAGCTTTCAATGGCTCGAGTGCCCCATTCTGTTGTTCATCTTACGGACAAGATGCCAGGAATACTGCCTTCCTCTTCATTACCTTTGTTTTCTGTCCAGTCAGCAAATAAGTAAGTGCCTCAAAACCTTTCCGAGTAAACACCTGCTACCATCTTGTCTTTTCCTCCTTGGCTTTCTGTGCAATGTGGGATGCTGCTTCGGCTGAATATCTTTTTTTTTTTTTTTTAATTTTTAAAAAATTATGGTAAAAACATAATTTATACTAACCACTTTTAAGTACACAGTTCAGTGGTAAATATATTCACATTTTTGTGCAACAGGGCTCTAGAATTTTTTCTAGAAGTTTCTAGAACTTTTTTGTTTGCTATCTTTCTTGGTGGTGTAGGGTGGGATGTATCTTTATTGTATACCTGTTCATTTACTGTTTGCCCTGCTGCTTGTTCCATCCTACAAAACACTTCTCCTGAGGCTTCTAGTACAGGGAAGAGGCTCTTCTGGTCAGACCTTTGGCCTGTAACACTGTTGGACCAGCCGCTCGGTGAGTACACTCAAGCTGTCCTCGTCTTGAGAAGCT
>NC_138376.1:2178847-2187517 GCF_054177405.1 Leptonychotes weddellii | reverse complement strand
GCTAGCTGGGGGTCTGAGCAGACGTGAGAAAAACCAGAGATTTGGTTTAACGAGAGGGTGTGTCGGCCAGCAAGTCTTCTCCGCTGATAGGATATAACCCTCACTAAATAACTCCGCTGAAAAGATTCTCCGTTCAGTACCAGGTCCTACACGGAAAGATATACAAGGTGGTTTTTCCTGGCACTTCTCTCTCCCAAAGATCCCATATGGTGGCTCCCTTAGTTCTCAGCACCTCCTGGCAGCCCCTTTCTTGTCTTGCTGAATCACAGGTGTTGGGTGCTGTTTAATTTTGAGTTAATTGGGCTTTCTGCTACTAGACTCTTGTGGTTTCTTGAATTCATGAATTAGTCATTAAGTTGTGTTTACCAGGCAGGCACCCTGGCAGTCTGCGGTCTGTCCAGCTGACCTTTCTTTAGAAGGATGCTCTTCGTGCAGGCTCTTGGAAATGATGGTGGGAAAGGCTGAATTCTCTTCAGGGACCCTTTGCAGCCTTTTCTTTCCTTCCAGCTCTTACCTGTGTACGTGGGTCCACGCCTTACTGCAGAATGTGCATTTCTAGTGGGCTGGGGTGGAGGCTGTCTTTTGAGACAGCAAATGCTGTAGCAGCCTGTAAGAGTTGAGGAAAGTCAGTTATTGGATGACTTTTCCCCAGGAGGGCTAACCTCTAGAATAAAGGAAATTAAATTGGATAATGGGATTTCCTGGTTGAGGTGATATTGTCAGGTTCTGTTTCTTTTTTACAGTTGAGAAAGCACTTTTGAAATTACAGGTTCACAAATACGTAACATAAAACTCAAAATAGTCTAAAAGCACATAGATATTCATGGTGTTATTATTCTAATTATTTAATGTTTAATACACCTGGAGAAGCTTTTGCTTATTGTCCATCCTCAGCAGGGGTGAGTTCCCCAGTTCAAGGTAAACAACATGTAATTATGTGGTTAACAAAGTAAGAAGCTCCAACTACTTCCTTAAGTTTGAATTGCTTTTCTAACAAGCAGGTGGCAAATGAAGTGAAGTCACAAATATTTCAACTTTCCTTACTAAAGATGGGCTAACGTAGTATAATGGGCATGTTGTTTTTGGTGGGAGGTTATGAATGCTTCAGATTTCTAGATGTGATCATCTCAGAGTTTGAAATCGTACCCTTTGTGACTTATACCAGAGAAGGATGAATTTTTTCAGTTAAACTGATTTTGATTGTAAGCTTTTCAGCCCCCAAACTTGGACTAACTTGTCCTATTCACTGATTTTGTCCATATCAGGAATATCAGAGATGTGTCTTCCATGCATTAAAAAAATTTTTTTTGATAATAAAAATTCATATCAATTAAAAAAAAAAGTTTAGCTAATCCAGTAGGTGAATTAACTATTTCTGAACTAAATGGTGAACACAGCTTAGGTTGTGTTTTGCCTGTTGCCTTAAAAAACATCAACAGACAGTATCATATCAGCTGTAATTTTTCTTCTATGGAATAAAAGGTGGTTGTCATTTTTGGGTGAAGCATTGCAACTGTCTTATACTTTTATTTCTGGTCATATTTGATAGAAACAAAGGGAGAACATGAAGGTAGGAGATGTGTGACTTTATTGTGAATGTGTAAAAAATACATAGGGTTTTCTTTTTGCTAGGGGTTGAAGCACATGCTATAGATCAATAAGAGTAAAAATTAGAAAATTGATGAGTCAGGGGCGCCTGGGTGGCTCAGTTGGTTAAGCGCCTGCCTTCGGCTCAGGTCATGATCCCAGGGTCCTGGGATCGAGCCCCGCATCGGACTCTCTGCTCAGTGGGGAGTCTGCTTCTCCCTCTCCCTCTCCCCCTGCTTGTGCTCTTTCTCTCACTGTGTCTCTCTCTTTCTCAAATAAATGAATAAAATCTTAAAAAAAAAAAAAAGAAAATCACATAACCTCCTATCTATGATATTGAAACATTAAAATATTTACGAAGCATGTCATAGACAACACAAGAGCCGTCTTACTGTTATAAGGATGTGCTATATTTCTGAAGTAAGTATAGGCAGTTGCGGGCTGCTTCTATGGGAATCCATAGCTTGTTCAAAGTTGGTCCCCTAGCACACGGTGGCGGTGTGTGCCATGCATTTCTGAGAAATAATGCCAGGAAATGCATGGCACACGGTGGCGGTGTGTGCCATGCATTTCTGAGAAATAATGCCAGGAAATGCATTGCAAAACAAAGGAACATAGTATATAAGCAGTGTAAGAAATACGATGACCCAAGGAGGGGCCCAAGATGGAAATAGCAGTCATGTGTTAGTCACATGCATTTCATATAGACACGCACCATGCTGTGGCCATCTCTTAAGGTGGCAGTTTTATTATATGGCTGTCGCCAAGAATACCGATGGTTTCACCCAGTTTGGAAACTAAATGGGAATGTATAATCATGCTACGTGTGATTAGTTCTGTGCCGTGTGTGCATTTATTGGGCTCACGGTTTGTCCTTTGCTGCCAGGACGAGCTTTGGGCACCTTGATTGGGACTTACGGGGTGTAGTAGGGAGAAGGCTCCCTCTTGGCTTGCCCCACTGGGCAGAATCTCTGAGTGCCGCCGTGGCTGGGACCCTCCATGCTGGCCAGCAAGGGAAGCCGGAAGGCCGTGGGCTCCATGATGGGTGCCAACACCATTCCGGGCTGGGGCTCTGCTGTCTGGGAGCTGGGGTTTCAGAAGGGCGGGCTGCTTTCCATACACACACCTCTCTGCTTGCTGGCTTCCCCTTGCTCGCTGAGGCTCTTCTTCGGGTGGCTTGGGCCTCCTGGCCGGTGCGCCCCTGCGCCGGGTCAGGCAGAAGCATCAGTCGGGGAGCTGGCCCAGTGCCCAGAGATAAACACGGTGATACTCAGCAGAGCGAGACTCGGAGGCGGGCACTCAGCCTCTTGGCTCAGCCTCGCACTTCAGGAGTGTGGGTCTGTGTTTGGAATTGGAGGGGAGGCACTCTGATGATCCAGCAGGCTTTGAGCTCCAGTGGCATATTCATTTTTCTTACCCCCTCTGATCCTGGGATTGCCTTCCCTTGACCACCGCACCGGAGAAACAGATGGGGATCATTTCCTGTGTGCGCTCTCATGGGCACAGTGGGGGGACCAGGAAGCCAACCTGGAGGCTTTTTTTTTTTTTTCTCTCATTTCTGGAGCCCTGAGTCTGGCTTTCCCCTTAGGGGAAATACCCCTTAGGAGTATTTGGGCCAATTGCTGCAATGTTTCCCACTGTGTAAATTGAAGGTTTGGCCAAGCCTGGCCAAAGAGTTGAGTTTTTTACAAAAACAAAAACACTTTTTTTTTTTTTGAAGTGAAAAAGTTTAACTTGTTTTTGAGTATGGCATTATTGACCTAAATGAATTCAGGCATGTGAAAGGAGTAAAAGCGAGAACTTTTCCCTGCACTTCGGGAGGGTCTGTCACTTGGCAGATAAGAGGACATGCAGCCTCGCTGAGGGCTGGGGCAGGGTTGGGGGTGGGGGTTTGGAGGGCTACAATGCGGTCATTCATTGTTCACTGTCTTCCCACCTCAGTTATTTTAAAAGTGGCACAGCATTTAAAATTTTATTAATAGAACATTGGATTAGGAATAAGGGTTCCTAGGCTTTCCCTCCTTCCATCCACATTAAGAGGAATTTGGGAAAGTCCCTGTTTCCTGTGTGCAGGAGCCAGGGAGAGAGAGAAGGAAGGAAAGAGACAGCCTGGCTTTCTCCCTTTGAAATAAGGAACCAAACATCTGGCAGCAAGCAGTGAGAATATAAAAGATACTGAGTTTCTTGTAAGAAAACTTTCATAGACCATGAGGGGCTTTCAGTTTTTTAGCTCACACTTAGAATTTTTCTCTTGACTTTCTTTTCTCCAACTTGTTTAGTCTGTGGGGGCCCCGAGTTCTGGGAACTTGCTGGGATCTCTGCAAAACCATAGACACTTTTTTTTTGTTATGTCGAATTCCACTCAGCTGCCAGAAGATATTTTTTTTTCCCAAAATACTTATTTTTTTCCTCCGTGCTATTTTCTGGGCCAACGAGAGCAGGTGGGGACAGCCAAGGTGAAAGGTGCTCCAGTGGCCTCGAGGAGAGACTTGGTCCTGTGACACTGAGGGGGGCCACTGGGGAGGGGGCCACTGAGAGAACAGAGCGGAGGGACGGACTGACATCTGTCGGTGGACGTCTTTGTTCATTTGAAGGGTTGTGATTAGACCCAGTCTTACTGAGGAAGGGATCGGCCTGCCAGCCATATTCCTGTGATGTTAGGAAGATCGACTATAATGGAATATCCAAACCATGGCTTCATTTTATATCGTAACCTTGAAAGGCTGGAATGCTTGGGTTACACTGAGGTTTTATTTGAAACCCTTACGTTTTCAGACAGGTTGGAAGTGTTCCCAAAATGCATGATTGCGCCTTTGGAGCAGAATACTCAGTGAGTTTGCTTTATTATCTTTTAGTGATTGAGACTTTATTTATTTATTTTATTTTAGATTTTGAGACATTTTTGTCAGTATGTTAGGGGGTTCATGATAAACTCTTCTAAATCTTTACATAGAAGATGGATGTAATTAAGCTCATTTTGAAGTGTATATTCTTCCAATACTTTGTGTGTTATATATAAAAAAAAAAGCCCTGATTTTTTCCCCCTCTCATTGATTATTCTGATTCATTTCATTCTTCTAAAATTGTTCTGATTTCTTTCTTTTAATTTTTGAATTAGTTCATGGTTCTTCAAGTTGGGAGTATAGGTTATTCCTATAAACAGATATGTGTTATTGTAAAGCAGTGTCTTTGGCTTTGATGGACCCGCGGATTAAGTGAAGTTTGCTTTTGAGAACTTCTGCCTCCCCTTGTTTCTCTTTCTTCCTCTTCTCCTTCTTAGGAGGCTGGATCTTCATCTTTCTCCCCTCTCTCCATCCGAGCCTGAGCTCAGGAAATCTGACATTTGAAATTCATTTTTATATAACTTTAAGCTTAAGTCATCTTCATGATACGACTTTTAATTTAACTCATTAACTCAATTTTCCTCTCCCAGGAAAAATTGTAGTTAGACCTTTTTCCTTATGTTTGGTCCGAAACACTCTGTCCTGCTAAAGGACTTCCAAGGCCTGTAGTTTGGAGTAGGGAAAAGGTCATGAGCTTCTTCCTCATGATCATATCACGATGGAAACTGCTGTTTTAGTTGTGAGTGGCTGCCACTTAGGAGGAGACACGGGCATAATGGAAAACTTTTGCCTCTGAAAGTTGGAGAAACTTTCAGACACTTCTAGAAAAGGAGCACTTTCATTTTCGCAACTAAGTGGGGTGCTTCAAAGAAACCAGGAAGAGCCGTTTCTCCTGTGCCTGAACTTGTCATCTTGGAATTGTACTTGCGTTGACTCGAATTCTGCAAACATTTACCGAAGGCCACGCAGTTAAGACCACTGTCCTAGCTGGAGAAAAGCCATCTGTTTCTCTTCTAAGGTGCATAATGGGTGGAGAAATTGAGTTGTGAGTAGCTGACCTATCATATAGAATGACTTCTAAAATTCTAGACCTTGGGAGTTATTTCTCAGGATGCCAGTAGGTATAATAAAAATGATTTTGTGAACAAGTAAATTCGGGGAAAGACAGAGCAAATGAAGTTAGATAGGGATTTTCTTTTTAACTGGAACTCCCAGAGGGAGGCAGTGTAGCAGCATTTCCCAAATTTATTTGACCATGGATGATTGATTGATTGATTGATTTTTATTTTTATTTTGTGGAACATCTCAGGGAACTAGTGTTTCTTGGACAACACTTTGGAAAATGCTGCTCGAGGCCACACAAGTATTTTTTTTTTCTCTCTCTTTCCATAGGACTCTTACATATATAGTGTATATATGTTTATTATTCAGAAACAGAATAAATAGTTCCTGCATATTGTGGTAAATGGATTTCTGTAAGTTTCTCCATTGGTTACATAAAAAACGTGTGTATTTCACTTGGATATCGGTGAGATTTTAAGGGGCTGGGGTCCAAAGATGATGGCCGTGACGACTAGCATCGCAGCAAACCCTCACGTAGTGTGCTCACTCGGGCACAGTGCTTAGCATTTCCTCTCTGATCGATTGCATAACAATATTACACTATCACAATCAAGAAATTAACATTGATACAATCGTCAACCTTGTTTAAATTTCATAGGTTTTACATGCGTGTGTGTGTGTGTTCTATGCAATTTTATCACATGTGAAGGTTCATGTGACTGCCAGTGAAGTCAAGGCTCAGAACAGTCCCACGATGAGGATCCTCACGGTACCCTTTCATAATCATAGCCAGCGCTTTCCCCAGCCTCTGCCCCCAGCTTTTGACAAACACTAGTCTGTTCTCCATCTCTCTAATTTTGTCATTTCAAGCATGCTCTGTAAATGGAGTCACACTGGAGTAACCTTTTGAGATTGATCTTTTTACATGCTGGCCACTTTGAATCCACTGTTTCCAGTCTTTGCAACAATCTTACACTGTAGGGATTATGACCTCTCTTTTGTAGATGAGGAAGCAAAGCTTCTGAAAGCAGAAGTGGCCCCCCCAGGCTGCATGGCGAGTAGACTGGGGGTGGGGTGGGGGGGAGGGCAGGTGCACCTCCCTCTCAGCCTTGGTGCCTTTTACTCTGGCCTTGACCTTCCTCTGGGTTCTCGGGATTCACATTCTGTTCTTTGACATACACAGTTCTCCTTTTTCTCTTCCCAATTCTCCTTTTTCTCTTCCCATGTATTCCAAATAAGGATTTTAATGCCTTTTTCTCCTTTTTTTGAAAAGAAAATTGTTAAGTTTGAAGAGAGAAGGTTGGATCCCGTTATTATTTTAGAAGTGCAGAGATTGGGTATTTTGTCCTTCCAGCTCTGATTTGAGCTCATTACCATTTTCAGTTTTCGGGCCGACCTGAGCATGGATGATGATGATGGTTATGGCGTAGGGGATAAAGGTAGAGCTTCTTGCACACCATTTCTTGAATCCGTATATAGGCATCTGTGACTTGCAGCATATATAAATGCTGTACTTGGTTGTTATGATGCTAAACATACTCCCAGAGCCCTTGGGACTTAACTCACTGCAAACAAGAAGCTGTCAGCGCAAGTAGGGATGGTGGGAAAGCAAAACCGATGGGTGTCTCTGAATCACAGCGGTGTCAGATGTTATATATATAAGAGAAAGCTCGAATACCGGAAATAATGAAGTCTTTTGATATCTCTCTGTGGGATACAGTTTTTAAAAGTTTATGAAACAATTAACCAAATGTAGATTTCTGTTGATCACTGACCGCCCCCCGCCGCTTGCCTCTCTTTCAGGATCTTCGAGCTAGCTATTCCCCTTTGCCAAGATTTCCACCTGCTATGGCTCACTCTCTCACCTTCTTCAAGTGTCTCGGCACCATGTTCCCTTCTCCCTGTAGTCTCCTCTGATATTTAAAATTGTAGCCCCTACCCCATTCTCTTTACTTGCTTTAGTTTTTCTCCATCACACTTTCATCAGCGTCTACCAAGCCCCATGTTTTATATATGTGACCTTGGTAGAATGTAAGCCTCCTGAGAGCAAGGATTTTTGCCTGTGTAGTTAATTGCTGTATCCTCAGCATCTTAGAATAGGGCCTGGCACATACTAGATAACAGATTTTACTCAAATAGGTAAGTGTTTTCATGAGTAAAGATTCATTTGAATTAGGTTGTTGGACACAGTGGAATAATCATGTCTAGACAGGTCAGCTCCTGACTTAAAAATGTCGAGGCAGTGGAGTACAAAAGTACTTTATTCTTGCCTGTGGAGACTGTGTTTCTAGAAGTGACTTTTTCTGTTGGACAGTGATTGACTTTGGGGGAGTTCTTGCAGATGTAAAGGAAATTAACCAGCAGATCTAGGTAATTGAACCTTGCATACTATCCTAGAAATGTTTATCCTTCTGCCAAATTGAAGCATGAGTTCAGTGTTTGCATAACCACCTGTGTAATTACTCACATTAGCATTGCGGCGTGTCTGTGCTGAGCTACACTCTTCAATTTTGCAATAAAAGTATTTTCACATGTTGGCTGCTACTGTGAAAATTGGTTTTCTTCATACATTCGGGAAGCTTTTGCCACTGTTTTGATTTGGGAGGCGTGGTGTAGCGCTGCCTACCGTTGGTTTTCTTGATGGAAGAGAATTTGTGACGGACGTAAATGTTTGGTTTCAGTTTTTCTTTTTTGAGCTCTTTTTGTGAGGGCTGGGAATGGAAAAAACAAAAAAGAAATATTTCTCTAAGGATACTTAGGTAATATATACTCTGGTTGCAGAAATGCCGTGTTGCCTGTACACGTTAACAGGGGTTGGGCTAGGAGCTGCCAAGCCAGGTGAAGGTCTGGTCTCCTTGGGACTGGTGGTTTGGGAGTGGTGTGCAGGATGGCTGCCCCTGAGAGGCAGGAAGGGGGTTGCTGTGCTTGGAGAAGGCCTCCCAGGGCGGGGCCAACACCTGATCTCCCGCCAGTGCCCGAGGACTCCCCGCTCTTGGTAAGGTGGCTTTGTGGGCGCCTCCTGTTCCTTGGTCCTAGATGAATTAAGAAAGCCAGGAGGTACAGATCTGTGATTTACCTCGGAAACAAATAATGCAATATATGTTAAGGAAAAAAAAGAAGAAGAAGATAGCAGGAGGGGAAGAATGAAGGGGGGGAAATCGGAGGGGTGGACGAACCA
>NC_138376.1:2157910-2178747 GCF_054177405.1 Leptonychotes weddellii | reverse complement strand
GGAAAGGAAAGTGTTAAGGGAGGACTTTCATGCCCCAAGAAAGGAATGCATATTTTGAGACAGGCCCCCACTTGTAAACACTTGGCTTCCAGACATCTCACACTTTCCTTCATTGTCCACAGACACCCTTAAAACCCCTCTCTGTGCTGGATTCAGACTTTTCTGTGTCCGCTGAATGGGAAAGAGAATTCTGAGCACAAGTATGAGGGCAGCTGAGACCCAGTCGGGTCGTTTGGTCCGCGGCAAGCGGAGAGTCCCGATGCTCACCGGAGCTGACCGGAACACCTCCTCTCTGTTCGTAAAGATATTGCTAAATTTGAATAACTGATAGAGGTCACACAGCACTTCTTTATTTTCTGAGGATAGTCAACTGGCTGTCCTTGTCCTGAGGGAAACAAGCTCAGAGTTACTGATTTCACACTTTTTCCATTTCTTGAAATAATTTCCATTACCCTGCCCTAGAAAAAGTAGGTGGCTGCAGAGAGAAGGTTGAGACAGAATTATAAAGCCATTTGGGTTAAATTAGCTCAGTACATCACTCTTAGAACTCATTGAGCAGACAGCTAACACCTCCTAAGAAGCACCAGCTGCATACAGATCAATGTTTTCAAATGAAACCCAAGGTGGGTCGTCACTTTAGGGAGACAAAACAGACAGGACTTGAGAATCTCCCAGAACACCAGATGCAAAATGATACGGCATAACCAACGACACAATGGCTATGTGCTTGGTAGTTCTGTGGATCTGCCTACTAGAGTGTTTAAACTGCGCTCTATACTCTCAAGTCTTCTGCCTACCGTTCAGAAGTGGTGGAAATGTCCAGATGTGGAATTGGTAAGATTTTTGTATGTCTGCAACCTTGCTTATGTATATAATCGTCCCTTGTCCCAAAACACTCATGTTTTTTGAATCAGTTAAAATAACGTCATATTGACTGATACGTTCTGTAGAATGATGCAGTTATTGGTTTACAGTAAGGAATTATAATGAAGCAATTCCAGCAGGGGGGTTTCCTTTATGTCCTTCTAGCAAGGAAAATTTCCTGTGGTCCCATTTGCCAGTTATTTTGGCTGAATTAGAAAACCCGTATGTGATTAGGTTGTGTGTTCCTTCTATTTTTGCTGTCATGGAGGAGTTCAAGTACACAAGTTTATCTGAATTTTTGGGAGTCTCTTCTTAGACTCAAATTACTAAGTCTGATGTCTATCCAGGTCTTCGTTAAAGGCTGGATTTAACTGTTGGGTGGATCTGTCTTGGACCCTGTTGTAGGGAATGTTTCTTGGAAGTTCCAGAGAGGGACTCATTATAATCTGGTTCTACCTCTAACAGCCCTGGGCACGGGGACACCAGGAGAACACGGCTGAGTGTCTCCGGCTTTGGTGTTATTCCCAGCCCATTGATTGTTCTTGCAGCCTACCTCACAGTTGTGTATAAAGCTGTATTTTGATTTTTATTTTTTTCCCAAGTTATTTCAGAAATTACCACAGCTGCTTCTCGGTTAATCAGATGCTTGGAACTCTGTGCCTGCTCTGTTGGCTGCTACGTTTTTCTAGCACCACAGCTGTCTGGGTGTAGCTTCGGCCCCCACCCTCACCCCTTTCCATCTGCCACCTCTCACTACCTCCTTACTGCTGTGCTTGGAGGTGGCAGATTCCCAGAAAAGCTGCTGACTTCCTGCCCTCACGGGGGCTAGGCCTTCGATTCATAGTAGCTGCTTTTACCCGGAGAGTTTTTCTTGCTGGGGACTCTGAAGGGCTCGCTTTATTTCCTAGGTGTGGATTCTCCCCCTTGTCTGGGAATCTTTTGCAAGGACATGGAAAGGTGCTTTCAGATGAAACAGCTATGGTTCTCCCTCCCACTCACCTTGTTTTCAAAGCTCAGAATCTTACCTGAAGGTAGGAAGTTGCAGTCAAGCGTTCCCGTGTATGAACGGTGCTTACCTTGGATAACCCTTTGTCGTCCTAATGGAGTTTCTTTCTGGTCCTGGCCGTTTTCCACATGGGTGATATCCGCAGGGAGCGGTTCTTCCTTGCCACCTCTCGTAAAGCCCATCCGACTCTCTCTGCAGTGCTCCACTTGTTACAGTAAGCATAAAAACAAGCACGTTAAACTAAGAATAAAATGCCAAGTTTCTATCCCGTTGCCAACCTCATTAGGAAACAGTGATAAAGTATGTATGCATATAGTTACATTATGCGTGTATTTAAACATTTGAAACCAGCGGGATAGGGGACCTTCTTAATGCTTTTCTCCGGGTGGAATTTCCATCTCCAAGTGGGAATCTGGGCACTTCTGGTTTACCTAATCCTTTGTGTCTTTGGGGGTAGGAGGGAGAAGGGAAAGGAGAGAGGTGTGTGTGCTTTGACCAGAGCTGCGAGGTTCTTTCTCATGTTTGTTACAGTGGAACTGCCCCCACTTTTCCGTAGTTGTGTTTACAGCTGAGGATGTGCAGCCTGATGAGTTTAGTTGTCGGCCTGGCTGTTAAAAAGAAGCCTGGGAAATAGTGGTAAACTGTATGATACGCTTGCTCATAGCGGTTTTTGCACCGTCCTGATGGGAGTTCTCCAGCTGCTGTGTTCGTGGGGAGGCGATGGAACACCAGATTTGTCGGCCCCCTTGGCCCTCCCACCCTGCGGGCGTTCTAAGGGAGGAAGCAGAGAGATGGAAGGGCCGGCTCAGAGTGCAACCAGAGTTTGGGGTCTCTTTTCATGCACTAAAGAAGTTTTGTAGAGTACCTTCTGGGTGAG
This sequence comes from Leptonychotes weddellii, assembly GCF_054177405.1. Lineage (NCBI taxonomy): Eukaryota > Metazoa > Chordata > Mammalia > Carnivora > Phocidae > Leptonychotes > Leptonychotes weddellii. The sequence goes on along the minus strand of NC_138376.1, from coordinate 2,176,000 downwards.
AGTTAGGATGTAATTTAAGAACACGCTGCAGTTGGAATCCCGGCTCAGCCGCTTTCTCACTGTATAGCCTCCAGCAGATTGGGCATTTTTGTCTCAGCTTCCTCATCTTTAGCACTGGGAAGTGGTGCGATGCCCACCCAGAGGACTGCTTTGAGAATTAAATAAGATAATGCATACAACGCATTGAGGACAGGGCCCGACTCGCTAAATGCTGTTTCTTGTTAGTGTCACTGTTGACTCAGGTATTGGGAAAATGTATAGTGCATGTTCTGCCTTCTAGAAGCTTAGAGTCCCGTGGGGGCGGTGGGACACATGCGTAGGTTTAGAAAGGACAGAGGGGTATTACCCTGCTGTGATGTGGGTGGGAGACACTTTACGGAAAAGTCATGCAGCATGGTGGCCCCAACGTGATGGTCTTTGTGAACGGATCCCTCTCAGGTGCAGTCTGGTTGAGATTTTGAATGCGACTTTGAAGGACAGGTGGAATTTGGGCAGATGGAAGAGGGACGAGGGTGGACCTGGTAGTAGGAATAAACCTTCTTTCAGAGGAAGGGCAGACCTCCCAGGTGGTAGGAGAGATGTTGGCACTGAGGATGAGGAGGCAGGCTGGAAAGCTTGAGGTGGCTCCCAGGCTTGGCTTCTTCCCAATCACTATAAGCTGGGTGGAGTGAACCTTCTGGTATGATGGGTGCCGGTCTAGGTGAACTGCCTCTGTTCCCTCCGTATCGTCTTCATTGAGTCTCCTTTGTGGAGGGCTGGGATTGCCATATTCCCAAAAGGGCACTTCTCTCTCGTAGCCTTCCAGTCTGGATAAGTGAACCACAACGTTACTTGTTCTCTCTGCCATTTTTCCCCCCTTTTTCATTAATACTGCACAGACCCCATTTCGTTAAATCACATGTACTCAATATGTGGAGAGATCAAGATTTTGTGTGGCCTTATACCCTGGTTCAATCTGTATAGCCTTAATTTCTTTTAAATTATGCAATTTTTTCCTTAACTCTGGAATTTATTCTGCTCTTTAAGGGCTCTAAATGCTTTAAGTATATCACGGCATACACCAGGTGGCAAGAAACAGTTTTCCTTACAATCTGACTCTTCTTAGTTTTTGAGGCATGTCTTTGGTAGATTTCGGTTTTGATGATGTAAATAAAGCCATAGTGACCAAAAGTAAAAAGTGTATTCAGTAGCTTGTAAATAACTTAAGGTCAGTAAATCATCTGAGTTATTTTATAAAACACATTTTATTTGGCTATTCAGTATTCCATGATGCTCTAAAGCAGAGGTCAGCAAACTTCTTTTGTAAAAGGGCCAGATAGCAAATGTGTATATATTTTTTAAAGATTTTATTTATTTTTTAGAGAGCGAGCGAGAGAGAAACAGCATGAGAGGGGAGAGGGTCAGAGGGAGAAGCAGGCTCCCCGCTGAGCCGGGAGCCCGATGTGGGACTCGATCCCAGGACCCTGGGATCATGACCTGAGCTGAAGGCAGACGCTTAACCATCTGAGCTACCCAGGTGCCCGCAAATATTTTTTTAAATACTCAACTCTGCCTTTGTGGTATGAAAACAGCCATAGACAATAGATGGATGTGGCTGTTTTGCAACAAAACTTTATTTACGAGAATAGATAGTGGGCCAGCTTTGGCTCTCTGAAGTAGTCTGCTAACTCCTACCCTAAAGAAAGAGATTGTGTTAGATTGGGAAGGTAAGTAGGAAATTAAAATGAGATAAATTATGACATCTTCAGATAATGAGCTCCACCAAAAGCTTAGAAAAAGTTTTGTTTCTATTGTTTGAATTAAATTTCCAGCTTAATAAGGAGTTTGTCAGTAAGCCCTAAATACCATTAAAGGATTTGTTTTTTAAATCTAGGATCTAAGGTTCAAAACAAGCCTCTCTTTATTAGGCAACCATTTATTGAGTGTTTTCTTTGTGCCAGGCACTATGTGAGTCTTTGGAAATTCACAAATAATTTAGGCATGCACCTTTTCCTTTTGGGAGCCACAGTCTAGACTGTACATTCATTGTTGCCAAATGTGGCTGGTGTCTTGGACCACAGCGAAAATATGGCACAAGGTACCAAGGAACCTGCGTTCCAAAAGGGACTTTTTTGGGGGGTACACTTCTCTTTCCTCTCTACTTCAAATGCATTTGGGACTTGGGTACTTTTGTTTCTCTTTAGTTGTATATTGTTGGAGAAAGACAGCTTGAGGAATTTACAAGTGGTGAAAATATTTTGGTAACTTAGTTGCCAAAATTCTCAGTCTTGATGATTCAAAAAGTTATGTGTTTTCCTGCACTTTGTGGTGTTTACTTAGTCACCCTAATTCACTTTTTGTTTTGTAAGTTCTCCGTACCAAATTCTGGACCAGCTCCGCCAGACTGCAGAGGATGCTTTTCCAGGAGTGTTGGAATGCACAGGTATAAAAGATTGTCCTGTGTCTACAGCGCTTCCAGAGTGTTCTCCAGACCAGAGCCATTCTAACCCTTGCACATTGGGTGGAAATGTTGGGTAGCCGGGGTGGGGGGGGTGGGGGGGTGGGGGGTGGGGTGGGGCAGGGGAGGCCATTCCTGGAGGAGGAAGCTCTCAAGTCTGAATGGGTGTGGAATGGGAGCTCTGGGAGCCCAAGGCCAGGGGGCGGGCTGTTCGGCCCTGAGTGGTGACTCTGACAGAGGAGGGCCTTGGGAGCCAGGCAGACATTTAAGTGTGATGGGATATAGCAGACAGAAGATTGCTCCCTCAGTAGAAGAATGCCAGGAGAAAGCCGGGCTCTGGAGGGATTGAGCCTTTGATCAACAGAATGCAAGCGAGTGGGGACAGAGAGGGAGGGAGAGAATACATGGTTTCAAGACGAGAAACATTTGGGCTCAGGTGATGTGGAAAAGCCTTTGAAAGAAGAGGGGCTTTCACCTTCTCTTTCTCCACATAATGATAAAAAATATCCCAAACAGAATAAAAAAAAAAATATATCCCAAAGGACTGCTTTCGTGGAGTTTATTGAGGTGAGAGGAAGTACTTTGGGTTGAGATGAGGGAAGACAATTAAAAAGGAGAAATAAAAAGGTACATTTTTACAAATACGGTCGGCAGTGATGACAGTGTGAGGGAATGAATATAAAGATATATAAATGGCAGCCATTTATATATTTATATATTCCTCTGTACAAAATATAGAGGAAAGGCCTTCTGCCCCACCCCCTTGTTTCTTCTGAAGTAGCAGCTTGTTTTGAAAGAGAGGGCAATTCTAGTTTGTCCCTTTGGGGTCTTGAAGGGTCAGCTGGTGGTATGAAGATGGGCTTGAACTATGGTATTTGAGAGTACCAAGAAGTGTCTGCATTTCTGTTTATACCTGTATGGGTATACAAGAGAAGCATCCTGTCTAGAGAGCATCATGCCTGTCTAAAGTATTTTGGAAATGGAAAGCAGAAGTAATAAATTCCAAAGGTGCGAGTAATTTCCACAAACATGTAGCGGTTCATAGAGAGGAGTGTATTCGGCGTCTGGGGACATTGATTGAGTGCCTCTGTAGCAGGTGGGATGAAATCTGTGTTCAGATCTGTTCTCTTGTTAGTATTGTGCTGTTTTCCCTTCAACAAGATAATCTGGACAACCTTGCTTTCTTAACTTTTTTGATTACCTTAGAATGAAAGTCCTAAAGTAGAAAACTAGGGCTTATTTTTTTTTTCTTAAATTTATTCTGGAAAATTCTTGAGAACAAATTATTATGGGATATTTGAAATATCAGCAAGAATAGAATAGCATAATAAACCTCCCATCTACATTTTGTGTTTGAGGTAGAGAATTGGAGACTTTTTAAGAAGTTGAAGGCCAGTTGTCCCACTACACAGTCTGGGGGCAAAGCTTGAAGGGCGGGAGCGAGGCCCAGGCCCGGCTCACATGCAGCAGGAAGACTCCTTTTTCATTTGTCTGTTTTCGCCGGGGTTGATGCTGGGACTCCCTGTGGCCGGTAATAGCCAGCACCGGTGTCCGAGGTGATGCCTCAGCTGAGACAGAAACCAGACACTTCTGGGTGGCGTTCTGATTCTAGCTGAAGCTCCAACACCTGAATTCTGCCAGCCCAGGGCACACGGGATCGCGAGGCTTCCCACAGCTCTCCCTCCGGCAGGAAGGTGGGCTTGTGCTACTGTGTCCATCGGTGGGGGTGGGGGGTGGTCGAGGCTGCTCCCAGCCAGCCCCAGGCCCCTCTGCGCTGAGTGGAAGGAAGCCGTGTGTCTGTGTGCATGCTCGGGCATCCGGTTGCTTTTCCTTGGCGCTGGCTGAAAATCCTCTCTGTCTTTGGATCTGCTTTGAGAATGTTCCCTCTGGAGCAGAGAATCCAAGAATGCATAGCTACCACATCATCTGTCCTGGTTCTTTGGGTTATCGGCACCTCATTGCCCAGAGACATTCAGTGACCGTCCAAGCAGGGACTGCCTTACGTGAGGAGTCTAAGTTCTGTCATCACGCCTAATAACGGCGAGTGTTTTGTTGCACAATCCATTTCTATTATCTTTCCTACTTGGCAGGCCTGATACTGTCATCTTCCAAAAGCATGGCTGCCTATGACTTTGGTGGATAGATGTAATGCTATTTCGTTTTGTCCATCCAAGATCCAGGAAACATTTATTGATGCCTACCATGCATTGAGTATTTTGTCAGGGGCTGGGGCTACAGTGATTACTAGGGTAGTTCACAGTGGGTGGGGGCAGGTGGACACCAAATAGTCTATAACAGTAGCTAAGTGCAGTGATGAAGATATGTGGGACCTGTAGGTGAACACAGCCATGGGGCATCTGGTTGGCGGAGGAGAGGGGAGGGCTCCACCCAGGTATGGCAGACTTCACTGTTTTTACCAGAGTCAAGGCCGAGGGTGGTGAGAGAGCGGGCTGGAGAAGCAGCATGGTTGGTCTGTGACAGGCTTGCTCCTCAGCTTGCTGACAGGTGTGGAGAAGTCTGTGAAGGGGATGCAGCTGAGCAGCTTAGGTATATTGCGCTCTAGAAGAATCCCTCTGGAGGCTGTGTGCCGTGTGGTTTCCAGGGTCAAGGACTGGACACCGAGAGTAAGAGGGTGGGAACGCTGAGGTACCGCAAGTATTCCCTCCTGCGCTACATTGAGTAAGCTATGTGCCCTGGCCCTGTTCTAGGCACTCGGAATATGTGTTCACGCGGGAGAACAAAAGGGAGAAATAGTAATGAGATTTTTTGGGGGGGAGTTATTAATACCAAATAAATTGCAGTGTTTGCTGGTTAGAATCAGGACACACTTTTGAAGACATGCGTGTCTATGGAGGAATACGTTGATTTGGGATATTTGATCTTGGATTTTGGATCAGCACTAACAGAATTGGTCTCTTCAGTGGTGCAGATTAGTAAAGCTCTTGAGGTGTCAAGGATTGATGATTCCACTCTGTAGATTATTCTGGGCTTGAGACCCTCATGTTTCTGCACACGAGCACTTCTCCCAGAGAGAGGAGAGTGAAACATCAGTCTGACTTGCTGCTTGTTGGGCAGATGTGGTAAAAAAAAAAAGGTGATGAAATTAGTACTTCATCTTTGAAATTGGGTTGCACATTGTCCGTGGGCTTGTTCTAGTCTATAGTTCTTACTTTGTCCCAAGCGTGGGTGACTCAGGGTCTGGATGCATCTGGTGGGCGACATTAACCTTGGAAACCTGGTGTAGGCTAATAGCCCAGTAGTGAACACGCTTAGTTAGTTTACCAATGACAGTAACTCTTTGCAGTTCCAAGGAAGTTACTGTGGTCTGAAATAAAGATGTAGAACTTATTTTGTTATTTATTTGATATTTATTTTTACTTGATCTTTGTTGATATAGTTTAAGAGTGGGAACCTTAAAATCGTAATGAAAACTACCCGGGGCACTGGAGAGGTATTAAGTACCCACCTCATAGGGTTGTTGTGAGGATCTTATGACTTAATAAAAGCAAAGCTTAGAGTCACTGCACAGATTAAGTGTCATATAAATACTTCCCATTATTAGTGATCTAATTTTGAAAACGAATTGGAATTTGCATGAAACTAACAACAGGTGAGAATCATGATAGTACTAGATAATGCAATATTTGGATAATGCAAGACAATAAAACATAATAGACTAGATGATACAATATTATAGCACCTTTTGACTTCACTAGCAACACATTCAGTGGGCAGACTAGTAATTTTTAAATGCTTAGATTCTAAGAAAGTTAAGTGTTGATAGTTGTAGCCTCAAGTTTGAAAAATACTTAAGAACTCGGGACTAGGCAAATATAGTATTTGGGCTGTGACTTTTTTCCCTCAGTCCCCAGTAATCATTGTGAAGAGCATGTGCAGAGATATAAAAGTCTGTGACTAAGGGGATAGCTCAGTCTGTCGAGCACTGTGCTCACCATCCCTGTTTCGAGAGGCATGAAACATTAATGTAAATTGTTCTGGATTTTCTGAGAGGTCTAAACTTCCTTAAACGGGATATATCAACTCTCAAATAGCAGTATATATTCTGCAATTCAGTAGCTTTTCAAGCCATGATTTTTATAACCACTTTTGGATTTGAAAATGCAGAATTTAGAATTCCTACTTGGGGACATTTTGTTCAATTCAGTGAGCCATTCATGAGATGGAAGCAATGAAGATCCCGAGCCAGAAGCCTGCTTCTTGGCTGCCATGCCTTCTCATCAAAACGAGACAGCTCTACGTGTGGATGGTGATGACTTTATAATTACAATGAAGATATTTTCAGTCCAAGAATGAGGCCTGGGGGGGCAAGCAGTCAACATATGCATTGAATGAAATGGACACTCATCACCAGATGTGGCTGTGGACCTCCTCTCCTGGCGGCTAATCACTTCCTCGCCTCCGGCTACGAGTTGGCACATGGACTCTGTCATGTTGGATATCTTTTGGAAGAACCAGAAGGGAACAACAGAACTATGAGTGAAGCAGTTCATAAGGAAAAAAAGGAGAAAGGACGTTGAGCGGATAGGCAAGTGGGAGCACGTCTCCAGTGCGTGTCCCTAACGTAGGGACAACCAGCCAGAGGGGAATTCGGCTCCTGCTGCGTATGGCGGGGCGTTGGCTCCTTCCACTGCTGGCGAAACCCACAGGCCGCGATGGCAAATGATCGTCCAGCATTTCCAGGGCCCGGAACTGTGCCCTGCACTGTGCTTCTGTCCCCCCCGCCCCGAGACCTTCCCTACTGAAAAGGCAATGGTTTAAATTCATTTGGAGCCTCCTATGGACTCGGTGTTTGTGTCTCCCCCGATTCCCATGTTGAAGCCCTAATCCCACTGCGGTGTTATGGGGAGCTGGGGCCTTGGAGACCGGCATCAGGTAATGAGGGTGAGGCCCTCGTGATGGAATCAGTGCCCTAATCTTCTGCCTGGGAAGAGACTAGAGAGGTAGCTTGCAGTCTTTGCTGTGAGAGAAAGAGCGAGACGCATCCGTCCGCAAGCCAGGAGGAAGGCCCTTAGGAGGAACGGAATCGGCTGTCACTTGATCTTGGACGTCCAGCCTCTGGATCTCTGAGAAATAAACATTTGTTGTGTGAGCCACCCGGTCTGTGGTATTGTTAGTGCAGCCCGAGCTCAGATACGATCTGTAGGCCGACTTTAAAAGAATCTGCCCTGCATTCGTCCCTTAAACATTTAAAAGTTATGGCACTGTCCATGTTTTACGAAACTTCAGATCATCTTTAAGTCTTGAAAAAGTGTTAGCGGCTGAAGATTGAAGTCAGCCGGAAAGGATTTGATCGCTTTTCTTTGAAGTCTAGAACGGAGTCATTGCTGAAGTTGAATATCAGTGTGTTTTATTCCAGACGCTTTGAAACATGAATAATGGTGTTGGGAATACTTGAGTCAGCATGTGAAGAGAAAAAGGCAGCGCATTCAGTGTCTGCCCAGTGATCAGAGCCAATTAAGCTGGGGGAAAGCAAGCGAACGCTGGTGTGGGCAGGAGCGGTAAAGCTTTCGTCTGCCCTGTTCTCAGGATGCAGGACTCAGGATAATTACAAAAGGTATGCAGTATCAGCAGAATGCAGCTTAGGAATTAAGAATCAGCAAGCAGACCTCGGAGTTCTCTGCCCAGGAAAATTTGCTCTCTGAGACTAGCCGGTGGTGTTGCCCTGTGTGCTAAGAAGCTTTCCATGCCGTGGTTAAACAGATGGCTGGCTTCTGAGATTTTTCTGGTGGCTGTTGCCTAGTTAAAAAAAAAAAAAAAAAAAAGTCTTAAAATACTGTAGAAGTGCAGGACTGCAAAAATAATAATTTCCTAGCTCTCCTGTGAACTTTTCCCTAAACTGATTGTTAGGATTAGGCTCACTTTTGCTTTTTTGAGGTCTTCTTCTTTGGCGCTGTAACTCATGACGCTACCAATGTATGTTAGGAGATTTGTCTCCAAGGCAATCTCTGGACTCTGCCTGTTATAAACATTGTCTGGCAATTTTTTTTTAAAATACTTTATTTATTTATTTGACAGAGAGAGACACAGCGAGAGAGGGAACACAAGCAGGGGGAGTGGGAGAGGGAGAAGCAGGCTTCCCGTGGAGCAGGGAGCCCGATGTGGGGCTTGATCCCAGGACTCCGGGATCATGACCTGAGCTGAAGGCAGACGCTTAACAACTGAGCCACCCAGGCGCCCCTGCCCCTGTCTGGCAATTTTTTAAAAGGGAGTTTTTCTGGACTCTTTACGTTTATTAAAGAAGCAACCTAGACCGCTCTTTCAAAAGTCGTATTTCCTGGCTTTCAACTGTGTGTTTTCAAACTTGTGAAAGAGATTTTGGGGTTGGTTGTGTAACTGGATTTGAAGTAAATACATAAATACATAAAATACATAAATCTGATAGTATACTTCGTAAGAGATATTTTAAGTCATTTAGGGGTGGCTGTTTGTACTCGGCAGGGACCGTTGTGTTTCAGTAATGTTCACGAACTGTTCACTAGTATCCACTAATAATTCACCCATGTCTTCATATTAGGGGTAGGTGGCTGGTGGTATTTCCCACAGGGCACTGTCCTTCACAGGTCATCTTCCCAGAGAACTTTGATAGTTACCCTGCCGTACTTGGATGTGGAGCCCAGCTCTGGACATTAAAGGACAAAGGGCCACCATGCTGTCCATCCCAGCAGGTCAGAGCGATGATGGACTGGAGAGGCAAAAGCTGGGAGCCCAGAGGGCCTTCCCTTGTTGGGCCTCGGATTCCATCCCTCTTCCTTCTCACATAGCTGTCCATGTGCTGTTGAGATTTTCCACAAGCTGATGGGTTGAAGTTGGTCTAGAATTTGATTCTTTCACAGACTTTCCAGGAATCATTAGAGCTTTACTATTCAATACTATAGCCACTAGCCACATGTGTGGTTGTTTAAATTCAATGAATTAATTGTGAGATATAATTAAACATTATATTTAAATTAAAAATTCCTCTGGTGCCCTCACCACATTGCAAAGGCCTGAGAAGGCCCATGTGGCTCGCAGCTAGCATATTGAATAACACTGCATGTTCTTTTGCACACTGGTCTCTACAGAGAGGCCGTGGCGTGCCTCAGGCCACACAGCTGGGCAGTGCAGAATCAGGTGGTTGGACTCGCTTCCCAGCTGTTTCTTCCTGTACCATGCAGTCCTTCAATTTTGGGCATCACAGCTTGAACTAAAACGTTTGTCCCTGGAGTATCCACATCCTTCTTCCAGAGTCTCTGGGGAGGGACTTAATAATTAGAGTTAGAAATTCTTTCTTACTACATAATTTTGGTTTTACAAATATTTTTGATTCGCCTTTGGCAGTTTTGTGTGAATGTGTGAGACATCGCATGTGGCACAGTGCCATGTGTCAGGAACCCCGGTGTATATGATGCCCGTCACAGAGGTGTACATGGGGATCTGGAATCACGTGGGACAGGAGTTGGTTGTTACTTTTGAAGGTATCTTAGTTCAGTTCTGCACACTTGTGTGCAGCGTCTTGACGAGGCTGTTGATTTTGAGAGAGCTTCTCCATAAATGAGTTTCACCTCTTCCCACAGCTGCTCACGCATCTAGGGTGTTCTTCATATCAAGCTAAAATGTTCTTTCCTTTAATTTCTACACATTGGTCCTCGTTTGCTCACAGAAAAGGTTTGCTCCCTCTGCCATGTGCAGCCCTGTTAATATGTGAAGACTTCTCCTGTCAGTGTGTCTTCTCCCCTGTGTGGTCAGTAGACCTGGTTCCTTCAGCTGTTCCCTATGGCACGTGATTTGCAAACCTCTCACTGCTTTGTTTGCTTCTGCGGGACTGACTCCAGGGCAGAGCTCAGAACTATGTTTGAAGTTCTACTGTTCATCTGAATGGAGTTCCTGGATAGATACATTTGGAAAATCTCAAGTCTTTCTTGAGAGGAAAAAAAATGTCTACTCTCATCCACATGTAGGAAATATATTAACTTTGTTTCTTTGGTAAGAAGTAATACAGTTGTCTGTAATAAATGTGTTACTTTTATAATAAAAATATTGTACAATTTTAATAAAAATAAAGCTTCTCTTTACAATCACTGTATTGGGTAGAATTTGGATGTCATGAGTGGAACAAAAAACCATGTTCCCAGTCTCCTTCCCACCCTTCCTTCCTTCCTTCCTACCATCCATCCATCCATCCATCCATCCAACCAACTACCAATCTTTGTGTGCTTGCTGTGTCAGGAACTAGGCTCTGGGGACACAGTGAGGAACAAGAGAATGATTTCTTCCATGAAGACAGGCACTAAACAAATGGTAGAGTCATTCCTGCAGTGGGAAAGATGTAGTAGAACCGTGTTTAATTCTCCTTGATGACGCTTGTCAACCGTATGATCCTCGGCAGGTTTTTGAGTCTGTTCTTGCCTTTGAGTTTCTGAAATGGGAGTGCTCTTTGGAGTAGCTTTCTGATGGGATTGTTGTAAGACTTCAAACGTTTGAGCACAAAGGTGAGATTTCTGTAAAGGTCATGCTGATACTGTGCATTGTCATTGTAGGTGAGTAACATTTGGCGGGAAGTAGAGTTGGCCAATCTACCATGCTAATGGCCCTTTCTTTTTCATCTATTTCTTCCCCCTATGCATTTCTTTCACCGTCTTACTATGACTTTTTTCAAACGTACAGAGAAGTTAAAGGAACGTTACAATGAGCACCCACATACCACCTCCTGGTTTCTGTCATGTACTGGGTCAGGCACCTGTCCAGCCTTCTGCCGTCATCCAGTGTTATTGAACTTGTATTCACAGAGAAAGTCGCGTAATGGTCATGGTGATGAGACACCATTCTGCACACAGTGCTACTCTGCTAACTCACTGAATGTTCGTGACAATGCTAGGAGATTAATCTCCATTTTACAGAAGAGGAAACTGAGGCCTACAGCCGGAATGTTCATTCAGTATCACACAGCTGGTGAGGGGTGGAGTCAGAGAGCTGGTAATCCCTCGGGGTAGGCCAGGTTTTTACATGTTTTTAAACTGTAGAACTAATAGAAAAGAGAATCGAGGTAACCTGTGGATTCGGTTTAAGCTGCTGCTTTGTGGGAGGCGCTGTGCCAGGTCTCCTCGGAAGGATTGATGTTGTAATAGAAACAGCTTCACTGGAATAGTTAGAAACGGTTAGAAGGGTTTTAGTGAAGAAAAGTTGTATTACATATCTAATTTTACTTCAAAGGAAACTTTGCACAAAAGTAGTTGCTTCTTTGGGGTGTTTGTGACAAGATAAGTGATTCCAGCAAATGAAGACACTATCTATAAGGAAGTGTCTTACTGTTTGCAGATTTGTTTCCTTTTGCCTTAGCAGAGGAAAGTGGTTTGGGAGAAAAGGTATCAAGGATAGTTCACGTTAGCCATAAAACATATTCTGACTAATGGTAGTTCTTAGACGATTTATGGCCAAGTGTGTCTAATTACATTTCCCAAGACATCTTATCATTTTTTAAAAGATTTTATTTATTATTTGAGAGAGCAAGAGAGAGCACAAGCAGTGGGGAGGGCAGAGGGAGAGGGAGCAGGGAGCCCGACATGGGGCTCCATCCCAGGACCCTAGGATCATGACCTGAGTGGAAGGCAGACACTTAACTGACTGAGCCACCCAGGCGCCCCAGGCATCTAATCATTAAAAAAAAATACATTGTTCCTTCAGTATTTTTTCCTTTTTACCTTTTTCATCATTTTGATCTAAATTAACTGGCACATCACAAAAAGTGCAAATGAAAACTCAACAAGGGGCCAAGAGCTCAGCCAGGAGGCTCCCATCAGTGGGAATGTGTGGACACGTTTCTGTGTATTGCTGCCCCCAAGTCCCTTGCCTGAAGAATATGCATTGTTGGGCAGGGTGGGGTGGGGAACTCATCAGGGAGGGTATCCAGGAGGCGGACAGGGGGCTGCCATGACACCATTAGTCAATGGGTTGAATGACAGTAAAAAAAATGTTTATACATCAAGAACAAAGGCATCCTCGGTGATATATGTTTAGCACCACTGAAAATTTAGAAACTTCTCACTCCAAGCTCATTGACTTATTTGAGCAGGAAAAGGCTTTTTAAATAATAATTTTAAAAAAGAATCCAAGTTACAATAAACTGTTTTCACTTGACCCTCCTTGTGTTCATTCCTTGATCAATGTCTCTGTGAAGAAGATTGTTAAGAATGCCTCTTCTAGTAGAAAATGAGATAATGTGAGGGAGTTTGCAGTTTTTCCTGGTTTTCCTATTTGTCCTGTTAAAGAACTTGAAAAATACAGCATTTAAAAAAATGCCTTTTTATTTATACATAAATAATTTATTTTGAGAACCTCTTTAATGGTCATTCATATATTGTTGTATTTACTTTGGGAATCTGTGATCTGCCAGACCATTGCAAGTCCCCCTTATCAGCATTACTCCAAAGTTGCTGTTCTGGATGATAGTTTTGTATAGAGGAGGGAGGAAACAAGAAAATGACATTTGTGGTCCCGTTGGGGTAAGGCACATGCAAGTGGAGAGAGAGTTTCCAGCTGGGTGGTGAAGCCTGTTGCTCATTGCTTTTGTGTGTTGACTTGGTTTCCTGGATGGCTGCCCTAATCGTGGGGATCCTCGTGACTCCCACATGCCACAGAGTCGAGATATTCTGTGCCCCACCCTCCTCTCAGAGTCTTTCCTGCGCTGTGGCGATTTCTTAACTAAGGGTAACACTAAAGCTGCTCTGTATTTGAGGTTCAGCCCCTTCAGTGTGTGCAGATGCTGTGTGTTAAGGCTGAGCAGATTGATTTTGACAGCACTGCCTGAAGCGCTTGCCCCATTTCTTTCCAGGAAAAATGAAAATCTTTCTGCCTTTTTTTTTTTTACACTGTCTATTTTATAAAAGCCACAACATTATAAACATCTTAGCAGTAGTAGGATTAGAACAGTGTTTTCAAAAGTCCTCACTTGGTCACGGAATTATGGAACTGAAAGGAAGAGGTCTGGGATGACCTGTCATATGTCCTTGCTTTCTAAAGCACTGAGGGCAAAACCATCCCTGGAAAATAAGGAAATATTTTGATCTCTAGGTTTTCACTAATTCATAGTAACTCAATCAGTTTTTTGTTTCAACAGGAAGTTAAAGGAACTTATTCTTAAACCTGAAAGCAGAGCCCGATAGAGCCACGGGGTCCTTTAGAAGTGGTCTTGTTCACGGGGCGCCTGGGTGACTCAGTTGGCGAAGCATCTGCCTTCGGCTCAGATCATAATCCCTGGGTCCTGGGATCAAGCCTCGCATTGGGCTCCCTGCTCAGCGGGGAGCCTGATTCTCCCTCTCCCTCTGCCTGCCACTCCCCCTGCTTGTGCTCTCTCTCTCTCTGACAAATAAATAAAATCTTAAAAAAAAAAAAAAAAAAAAAAGAAGTGGTCTTGTTCATGCTCTGCGGAGAGGAGGAAGTGAGCCCAGAGAAGCTAAGTGGTTTGCCCAGCATTGAACAGCCAGCCAATGGCAGAGCTGAAATTGGGACTCACACCTTCTAACTACCAGCCTGGTGTTTGCTCCACCCAAGTCTTGTCCCTAGTGGTTAACAGTTGTCATGTAGATAACCAGCTGCTGAAAGGGGGTCACCAAGGGGGCTGTCCTTCAGCCAACACTTTGGAGAAGGTATACACCAGGATAAGGATGCTGAAGTCATGATCCTGCCCTTGAAGAGCCAGCAGTCCAGAAAAGGGTTTGCTGGCATGTGGTACAGTTTTTAAAGTTCCTTCTTGCTCCGTGATTCTAGCTGCTTTAAAAAAAAATTTTGATTTCCACAAAAGCAAGTGCCTTGTGTTTAAACCATCATGAGAAGTGAAGTTGTGTGCGGTGTCTAAAAGGGGAAGGGAGGCGGGGTGGCCGATCGTCACCCAGGTCTCTCATCAAGAGGGTGTCGGCGAGCAGGGGGTCGGAATAGGAATCTGGATGGTTTGGGCAAATGGCAGCATGTAGAGCTTGGGAGATCAGCGGTCAACAGGAAGGGGGACATTCTGAGCTGGGGGCTGGGGCAGATGAGGAGTTTAGAGGCGGAGGGTAAGTGATGAAAGGTGCTTCTGTCACTGCCAACCGAAGACGGGGGTTTTCACGTGCATGTTTGCCACTGGCTGTCAGAGAAGCACTGGCCCTCACGGGGCCCCGTGTGTGTGGACTTTGGCAGGCTGAGCTTTTCGGTCAAGCGCACAGTGTGGCAGGATTGTCCTGTCGGCTCAGAGAGGTGCTGAGTGTCTGGGTGAAGGGTGGCTCCTTGTCTGGTTCTCCTCTAGTCCTTTTCTTCCCTGGACGTTATCTCTTTTCCACCGAGAGCATCCTTAGCTCTCAGCTCACTCAGCCGTGGTTTTCCTGGAGGATCCATGGGACCCGAAATCTTAAGTTTAGGCCCTTAAAATTGGGCAATGCATGGACTTTAAACACACAGATTTGAGATGAATTCAGGTGTATTTCCTTTTTTCCAGATAGTTGTGTGTGTGGCTGCTCTCATTTAGTGGAAATTTGGATGATTTAAGAATATTGGGGGGTAAAAGAATATATTATTTTCTAAGCAGTCAGAAAAGAGGGCACGTCTTCAAATATCGGATTACTACAAAAGGGGAATCGCTGGAAGAAGAACTGTTTACAAATTAATGAACAAAACAGTTATGACATTTTTCTAACACGGATGGGAGTCTGTGCCTCCGGTGGGGAGACCCAGTGATACTCATGATCAGGACCTCTTCCTCCAAGAGCTCTCAACTGGGGATAATTTACTTGTTTGTGCTTAGAATTCCCTTGCTTCTCTGATGACCCAGTGGCAGAGGGACATCTTTATTCACAAATAATGAAATCGGCTTGTATGTTAAAGTAATCTCTCTCCTCCCCGCAAGATAGGGAAGTGTCAGTAGAGTCCTTAATTTGAGGTAATCCTTTTCTTAATGTGAAGTGCTTCGGATGATAGGCCGGTGCATCTTCTAATTACTGACTAGCCCGTTACTTAGTGGAAAGAGGCTTGTTTTCGGAAGCTCGATGTCAGCGAGGCCCATTTATGTGATAATCACAAGCACACAGGCTTGCTGTATTCTGGTGTCCAGAGGGAAGATTTACATCAGGCCGTTGGCCCCGAGCCGCCAGGCACTGCGCTAAGTGAAGTGTGACACGGACAAGCCCTTGGAGGCGCAGAGAAATTATCGCCCGACATGGGAGGACTTTGAGGCTGAGTAAGGTAACGGATGGGGGGAGCCCCACGACTTGCTGTGGGGTGGTGGCGAGAAGCACTGGCAGCGAGAGGCTCACCTTGTTGGGTGCTTGTAGGGGACATGGGTCTAGCAGCTCATGGACGTGGGTCCGGATTCTGACTCCTAGCTGCGTCCTTGGGGCAAGTGGGGTTGAACCTCTCTGAGTCTTGGTTTCCTCGTCTATAACCTGAGGCTTGGGGTACCTTCCTCACCCCGTTAAGTGCAGTAAGGTGAAGACGGAAGGCGTCCCTTTTGCTGTTTCTCTGAGCAGTCCAGAACGTGAGGCCTGCGCCTGTGGCGTGAGAAGGCCCGGGGCCCCTGGCTAAGTGAGCATTTGTTCCAAGCATGTCTGCTCACGCAGACTTCAGGCTCCCCAGCTTGGGGCTCTGCTAGGACGTGGCTGTCGTTCTGCCCTTGCACTAGACAAGACCCTCCCTCAACAGCCACGGGCCCTGTGACCAGGGAGGCCAGTAGGAAACCCGAAAGGCCTTCTGGGGCGATGGGTGTGTGCGGATGGGACGTGAGTCAGGTTTCTGGAAATCACTGTAAATTGGCAAGTTTTGTAATTGTGTCAGAGCTACCGAAACCAGAGATCGAACTGGCCCTTGAACATTCAGGAACTCTAACACGCTGGCTTCTAATGAGTTTAGAAAATGAACACTCTGTTGACTTACTGAATTTGAAAAATAACGTTAATGAATGTGAAGGGATGGTTTGGATGGGGCCTGCTCTGCGTACATCCTTCGTGCAATCGTTAGAGAACTCGAAAACCAAATTAGGTCCGGAGGACGTTTTATTTTCTGCTTTCCCTGTTGATTTACTGGTAGGTCAAGGAGTTAGAAATTTATTTAGTTCTGCCTCTCAGAGAGCCAGTGTGACCGTTTGAACTATGACTGTTATTGTCCTAGTCATCGGCCGGCTAATGTGTGTTGAATTGTTGGCTAGGCTCTCTGCCGAGAAGCTTTCGCACACATCCCCTCATTTCATCTCAGCATGCGTGAGAAGTCGATACTGCTCTGTGTCCGTTCACAGCTGAGGATGGGAGGCTTGGGGGAACTCGATAACTTGCCCAAGACACAGCTAGTACTTGGGGCTGGTGCAGGCATGCCCATGTTGAGAAGCATCCCACCACTGGCCTGCGATAATGTCTGCAAGCTTCTTCGGGCGTGCAGAATTCACGGGGTCTGTCCCTGCGGTTTCCACTGCTGTTCTTACGCTCTCTTCCTGTCTGTCTTTACCTTTAAATCTCCATGCAGATCCTGCAAATTTAGCACAGTCTGTAATGAACCCACCTAACCTTCTCAGCGAAAGGAAAGAAAGCCTGAAAAGGTGAAGTCCACCCAAGTCCCTGCCCACCCCGCCGGGCCCGTGCTCAGTGCTTTAAGTTCTCGGTGTTAGACCAACACGCATCTTCCTGGATGCTTTCCCTTTCTGCTTGTCTTTGGAAGAATTAGAATCTGTTTTCCTGCCGGGAAGGTTTCTCAGGAAATCAGAAAGACATTTTGAGTAGAATGATGGAGTTTTGGCTAATCCCCCTTTATTCTGAAATGCTTTGCCCCAATTGTGTTCCGGCCCCTGGCTGTGCTTAATGATATTGGCAAAAAATTTTTTTTCAGGATTAAGACTTGGAATTTTTGCACTTCTGTCTTGAAAGTCCTTCCAAAACTTACAATTTGTGGATTTTGAAAAACACCACTTGGGAAGGAAATGTGTTTTTCTGTAGCAGTGGCTATCGAAATGACAAGCCAAGCGATACAGCACCGCTGGTGGCCTTCTTGGGGCAGGTGACCTGCTCTGCAGGATGGCCTTCGTCCACCTGAGGATGTGAAACCCCATCTTCACTGTCATCAGGCAGCATAAAGGCCCTGCCTCTAGATGGCATATTGAGTTATCACTCAGGCAGGGGAACGTTTGAATGTCTCTGCTCACGGGGGGGGACACAACAGTTCAGACTTGCCCAGACTGTATTTTATTTTATTTTATTTATTTATTTATTTTTTTAAAGATTTTATTTATTTATTCATGAGAGACAGAGAGAGAGGCAGAGGGAGAAGCAGGCTCCCAAGGGGCAGGGAGCCCGATGCAGGACTCGACCCCAGGACGCTGGGATCATGACCTGAGCCGAAGGCAGATGCTCAACCATCTGAGCCACCCAGGCGCCCCCAGACTGTATTTTAAAAGACCAGGCTAACTGCGCCATCCTTAAGAAGCCCTTCTAAATTTCCAAGAAGCAAGATTTATGGAACAGTTCTAATTTTATACATTTCCCAAATAGTGAATAGTACTTTTCATCCCAAACATAATATATTTGGTATATTTATGCTAATTTCACAGGAACTAACACATACTCAGACAATTTTAAATAATTTTAATTGTTTATATTTGTTTTATCTTTGCCTTTATGTTGTGTCTCAGCTCTGATTTAATGATG
>NC_138376.1:2092045-2157410 GCF_054177405.1 Leptonychotes weddellii | reverse complement strand
ATTTGCACGTAATTATTATTATTTATTTTTAAATTTTCAACAGATTTCCCTCTTTATGTCTTCCTAATTCCTGCTCCTCTTTCCTGACCAACCTATAGATTTACACTGTAAAATTTAGGACCGCCATTAATCTTTCTGTGCCTTGATTTCCTCAGCTGAAAGATGGTGATGCTCATAGCAGGGTGATCTGGGGGGTTAAAATGAGATAACCACTACCGGAAAGTGCTTCAAACTTAGAGCAGGAGGGTAGTGCGGTTAAAATAAGAGTGTCTTGTCTGTCTTTATTCTTCTGTGACATTTAAAATGTTAGCATCGAATATGCTTCAGGGAGGGAGATCTCATTTTGAATGTCACTGATAGAGTGATGGCCTGGAAGGTATTAGAGTTGCAAACAAAAACTCAGAAAATGTGCTTAAAAACTGTTAAGACCAAGCCATCCACTGTTTGTTTTCAAAGAATCCGTGCAGACTTAGGAGAAGCAGTTGGTAACTGTGGGGCATAATGAAAAATTAAGATCTCACAAATCTGGGACCTCCTGGGTGGCTCTGTCAGTTAAGTATCTGCCTTTGGTTCAGGTCATGGTCCCAGGGTCCTGGGATCGAACCCCACGTCAGGCTCCCTGCTCAGCGGGAGGCCTGCTTCTCCCTCTCCCTCTGCCTCTGCCTGTCCCTTCCCCTGCTCATGCTCTTTCTCTCTCTCAAATAAATTTAAAACAATCTTTTAAAAAAGGTCTTACAAATCTGTGTTGTACGTATCCTTTTAATTTAGTTACGAGAGAAAAAGTGTAACGTATAGGTCATAAAGGTGAAGTGATTTTTTTTTCCACTAGAGCCGTAGACTACAGTTCAATATGGTAGCCACTAGCCACAAGTAGCTATATTGTTTTTTTTTTTTTTTAAGATTTTATTTATTTATTTGAGAGAGAGAATGAGAGAGAGAGAGCAATGAGAGGGGAGAGGGTCCGAGGGAGAAGCAGGCTCCCCACTGAGCCGGGAGCCTGATGTGGGACTCGATCCCAGGACTCCGGGATCATGACCTGAGCCGAAGGCAGTTGCTTAACCAACTGAGCCACCCAGGGGCCCAGTATCTATATTGTTTAAAATTAAATAGAATTCAATTAAAATTTCAGTGACTTAGTCACATTAGTCACATTTTAAGTGCTTAATGGCCACATGTGGCTAGTGGAGTGGGTTGGAGAGACCAGATATAGAACATTTCTAGAAGGTTCTATGAGATAGTGCTGCTGAAGAGCAGCTGTGAGGAAAGGCAAAAGAACACCCCCATCCTCCTTCTTCCCAAGGTTGCTTTTTAGAATTCAAGCAGAGTCCCTGGCTTTATGTCATTCCATCTTGACTATACATTTGAAATTATTAAAGAGAACACAAGGTAGTTGGGCAGGAAATCACGGCTCACTCCAAAACATCATTTGTTTCTCTACTGGGAACAAACCTGCCCTTCAGAATCACATTTGGAAAATCCTGGAACCAGTTCTTTGCTCTCAACTTGCACTTCTATAAATATTTTCTTATTTCACCAGATAACGTATTACCTAGACCAATCCAGTAGTCACTTAATCATGTTCCATCTTGAATTGTTAAGTAATTATTTCATGGGTATAAACCAAATCCTTACCTTTAGCAAAATAATCTCTTATATTCCAAATTCACTCTCTCCACAAATCCATTTGCGCTCCACTATCAAAGGGTATCCAGAATCCAGCCACTTCTCATCACTCCCACTGACCACTGTGGTCTCAACCACAATCATCTCTCGGCAGTTATTGCAGTTGCCTCATGACTGGGTTTCCTGCTTTCACTCTTGCCTTCTTACCTGCTTCCCAGTCTCTTCTCAACATGACAGTCAGAGAGCTCGCGTCAATCCTGTGCCCACAGTCCTCTGGTGGTTTATCCTTTTATTCCAAGTAGAAACTAATGTGTGGGCGGTGGCCTGTAAGGCCTCTCAGATCTCACAGCCCCCTCCGCACCCCTTGTTACCCCCTGACCTCAGGCATGCTTGCTCTGTGCGAGCCACAGTGGGCTCTTCTTTATCCTTCTGTTACCACAGGCATATCTTGCCTCAGGGCCTTTGCACTTGCTGTCTCCTCTGCCTGCACCACGCTTGCCCAAAATAGCTGGATGGATGGCTCATTCCCGAACTTCCTTTACACCTTTTTCAACATCACTTCATTAGGAGGGCTCACCAAACTATTTAAAAATGCTACTTATCACCTGCGCCCCCCCTCCCCGCCCCGCGTGTCCACGCAGCAATCCCTGTTCCCTTTCCTAGTGAGACTTTTTTCCCACAGTGCTTCTCATCATCTGTAAAACACATCCATGTGTTTTACTTATTTATTTGTGTAAAGTCTGTCCCCTCTCAGTGGAATATAAGCTGCTTGAAGGCAGAGCTTTATGCCTTTTTAATCTGTTTATCACAAGGTAGACAATAATTATTTAATGAATGAAAGAAAGAATTACTCAAATATTTAATGATAATTATGATAAATGCTACATACACACCAAGAACGGGATCAGATGGGTGCATTTAAAAGGGAAGTCTATGTTTTAGAACCAAAGAGTGTTCATCTAATTGAACTTCATTTAACAAGAGAAACACAAAGATGCATCTTGCAGTGTCATCCTGCCTTCAGCCCCTTCCTCTCTAGGATTGCTCTGATTCCAGGCTCTGCTTTCTGGCTCACCCTACAAGCGCCTCCATTCTCCTCCTTCCTGCTCTTGACAGGCCACATAGGGGGCGTTTGAACCAGGGCTCCAGGGGTCCTATGTGGACAACTTGGGAAAGAGAACTAGGGGCTCTGATGTTGGCAGGTCCTTCTGGGAGCTGAGCTCCTGCAGATTTGTGTTTATTCTAAGGTAGCAGGGCCCGTGTGTGAAGGACCCAACCAGTGTGTACTGCTTTGGGAGGGGAGGGCGGGTGTGACTTAGACATAAGGGGGTGGGTCCCTTACCCCACACTGGGGAGTGGCTGATGCCAGACTGGGGCGCCCTGCCTGTTCCTGGCATCATGGGGAGAGTGTGGGAGTTGCTGGGAGCAATAAAGATGGGGGGCGCTTACCGTTGGCTGGTCCTACCCAGGGCAGGGGGCGATGGCTGGCTCAGCCGCAGAGCGCCTTGAGTTGCTGGTGGAAGGGTGCAGCCTGGTAGCAGCAGGTGTTTGGCCTGAGGATATTGACTTCTCACTTCTGAAAATCCTGAATTTTCACATCTGGAAAGGGGGTGGGGAAGATCTGTCCAGATACTTGTACCCCTGCTTTTTGCCAGGCACGGGGAAATGTAGCTTTGAAGAGGACAGATATGGTCCCTGCTCTCAGGCACCTTACAGTTTGGTGGGGTTGGGAGATATTAAATGCATAATTCCACCAATAATTAAAATTACGCTAGGTGTACATTGTACGAAAGCTGATTTGGGCTGAAAAAGCTCTGCCCCGAGCTTTCACTTTATCTTGAAACTTTGAGCCATTTGGCAACATGCTCTGGTGGAGTTCTTTAGTTAGATGAATGATGTTTCCATGTTGCCTGAGCAAAACACTTCTCCCCATAGCAGATCTCATTTTATCTGAAATTTCAAGAAAGAAAAATAAGCTCTTTTTTTTTTTAATGGTTTCCTCTCTTTGGCATGTCCTTTGCGTATGCCCTGGTTTTAAAGGATAGGTTCCCTTATGTTTAAATGTTCTCTTAGTTGTCACTAAAATAACATAGGGTTATTTTTGTATTTTGTATAAAATCTGTCTCCTCAGTAGTTCCCTGACCCAGTCTTTCTAAGTTTTTTAGTTTTGTGGATTTAGCTCTGTTGCCCTGTTGGCACATCCGAGGGCAAAATCAAGATATAGAAAGCCATAGGATATCTGATATTGTTTATTAAAGCAGATTTTGTTTCTCCTGCATCCGTTGCTAGAGATGACACTCCCAGCTTGTGGGAGCTGCTGAAAGCTAGTGCTGGAGCCTGCCTCTCTGTGGTGAATTAGTGAGTGAAGAAGTTCCTTGAACACAGTAGGCAAAAGGCAGGATGTCAGCATTTGGCACTTCTAAACCTCTCCTCTGCTAGGTAATCTTTTCTTGCTCTGTTGCTCTTCGTTTTGACAGGTAAGTTGGGAATTAGCTAGTAGATGCGTTTGAAGTGGGTCAAGGTGAGCTGCAAACAAGATTTTCAGGTACTTTCCTTCTAGGGTATGCCTGTTAAGTAGGAAGAATGTGTCACTGACATGGTAGGCTAGAGGAATAAACAGGCAAGCCGGAATTTTTCTAATCGGTTTCACAGACTGTAGCAAACTTTTATCTTCTAAAATCCTGAATTTTCACATCTGGAAAGGGGGTGGGGAAGATCTGTCCAGATACTTGAACCCCTGCTTTGTGCCAGGCACGGGGAAATGTAGCTTTGAAGAGGACAGATATGGTCCCTGCTCTCAGGCACCTTACAGTTTGGTGGGGTTGGGAGATATTAAATGCATAATTCCACCGATAATTAAAATTGCACTAGGTGTTACTAAGGAAATGTGCAGATGCTGCGAGAGCATAGGATAGGGACACCTGCTATAGCCTGAACTGTCTTCGGGAAGTCCTTTAGGTTGGGATCCAAAGGATGAGTAGGTGTGAACAAGGTGAAGGTAAAGAAGGGGGTGGGGTGGGGAGAGCCTTTGAAGCAGGTGGGGGCAGGACCCTCCCCTTGTGAGCACCAGCAGAAGGCCGGTGTGGCTGGATGGGGAGGAGAGGGAGTGAGGTGATGCTCAGAGCCACTGAAGAGCTTAGCACAGAAAGAATATGGCAACGTGTGGGTTTCAGAGCCCAGCAGGGTCCGACCAAGGCAGTTGCTGAGGCCGAGTGTTAGGAGGCAGTTGCTGCCGGCGCAGGAACAAGACGAGGGTGGTCTGAACAGAGTCATCACAGTGGAGATGGAGACAAGTGAGTGGATTTAAGGGATGTGTGGATGGCATTGAACTGGGTG
Source organism: Leptonychotes weddellii (assembly GCF_054177405.1). NCBI lineage: Eukaryota > Metazoa > Chordata > Mammalia > Carnivora > Phocidae > Leptonychotes > Leptonychotes weddellii. The sequence continues at coordinate 2,152,451 of NC_138376.1, read as the reverse complement.
AAGGATGAGGTAGGGAGCGAAGGTGGCCATGCCTGGATCTCTGGCTGGAGAAACTGTGTGGCTGGCCACGCGCATCCCTGAGCTCAGAGTGTTGGAGGAGAAGTGGATTCTGGAAGAAAGACCACCAGTTTAGTCGAGGACCTGCGGAGCTTGAGGGTCGGAGAGACATCCCCGCAATCCAGGGTAGTGGGATAGATAGGTCTGATGGTCCCAGAGGGGCCTGGGCTGGGCTGGATCTGGGATGGAGTGGTGTCGTGGGAGAGGATGGAAGGTAGCGGGGAGTGGGGAACGGACATGCAACTAGGAATGACCAGAGAGGCGGGTGGAAAACCTGTGGAAGAGGGATCTGCCAGCATCAGGGCTGTGCCCGGGCGGAGGGCAGGTCTCGTTCAGCTCTGTGCCATGCCCAGGAGCAGTGTAGTGAGCAAATGCTGAAAACCATACACTGGGTTTAGCAAGCAAGAGGTGATCGGGACCTCAGCAGGAGCAATTCCAGCGGAGCTGTGGGGACAGAAGCCCACCTTGAATGGTAGGGGAGAGGATTTGGGGTGGGAATATAAAGACCCTTGTTGAGAAGTTGGGCTCAGAAGAGGTGTGTAGGACCCAGGGTCTAGCTCTAGATCTTGGTGCCTCCGTATTTGGACATTTAGATATGGGAGGGAAGACAAACTCTGATGCTTAAGGTTCCAGGACAGGTGGGTGGATGTAATCCAGAGCCCAGGGGAAGGGATGGGCATTTACCTCCTGCGCTTCAGAGGGAGAGGAGGAGGAGGGCGGGCGGAGGCAGCTGCAGGTGCACAACGGCACAGAGGTTTGGGGTGGGATGGTCAGCGATCTGTTCTGATCATTTCTGTTTTCTCAGTGAAGTAGGAGGCAAAGCCGTCTCCCCAGTCAAAGGAGCCCGCTTGCTGGGTTAGAGCTCTTCTCTAACCGAGGTGCTTGGCAGCCACCTCGGCAGGCATGGGATTGGCAGCTGGGCGGGTCCATCCAGAGTTGAGGTTTTTCTCTGTGGGCGTAATGCAAGGACAAGGAAGGGACTAACAGTGTCCTGAACCTGAACCGGTTTCAGGGAGGTTTCCGTGGGATGAAGGGGCTGGGGGTGATGGGGAGGAAGGATGTGGAATGGTCAATGGCCCAGCCGTGCAGGGATTAGGAACAGGGTGGTGGGCTAGCTGAGTAGAGGAACAAGATACAAGTGCTTGGTTAACTGTCCTGTGCATAGAAATCACCCAGGGATCTTGTTAAAATGCAGATTCTCATGCCGTGGGTCTGGGATGGGGCCTCAGATTCTGCATTTTAACAAGCTCCTAAGGGGTGCCAGCCCCTCTGGCCCGTGGATTGCACTTTGAGGAGAAATTAGAAGGTTGTCGTTTGAGTGGGAGGCCGAATTAGAAATCCTCGAGGTGGTGCAGTCTTGAGCAATAGATAACGCGGCCTGGGAATGGCTGAGCGGCCATCTGAGGCACTCAGGGTGCACGATGGGGATGCTAATGCCTATTATCGGCAACACTGCTCCCAGCGTCTGTTGTTTAATCATCCCCAAAACCGCAATCAGGTAGCTAGTACAGTCCCTCATCCTACAGGTGAGAAGTGAGGCACAGAGAGCCCTGTCCCCAAATCACGCACACTTGTGAGCAGCGGAGTCAGAACTCAGGCTGGGCGGTACCTCTCCGGAGCCCTGGGAGGGGGGCGTCAGTGACCCCCGATGACATAAATGTTAGCATCATCTGCGAATGTGGGTAAGAGGGTCTAAGAGAATGCTAGGGTCTCACAGGTTTTCCCCTGTAATCCTCACAACTGTCCTACAGAGGCTGTCCTCTACCCATTTTACAGGTAAGAAAAGTAAGGTGCAGAGGGATTATGTAATTGATCGGTGGGGGAGTTTTCAAGTGACTCAGCTTTGGTTTGAGTCCAAAGTCCTCCTCCTCCATATCGGGTTTCACTCCATCCCTCACAGAAATGCAAATCATCTTCTAATTCTCTGGGAGGCTGCAGTTACCATGGGAATAATCTCCCTTGCAGTGACTCATGCTACATCCTGGAGTTTGAGGTGTTGTGAACAAAGCTGAGCCCAGGGGACTGGGCATCTGGGCTTGGCTCTGTCTCTAACTAGCAAGTTTGCACATGTCTCTTAGGTCTCGATTTTTTTTATCCCTAGCGATCACTTCCAGAGCTATATTCTGTAAGCATCAGGACAGTTATAACGGCTCGTTTACACTGATGTCTACTGTAGGCTTAGCACTCCATAGGTCATCCTTAATTCTTACACAAGGATGAATGTCGTTTCTAATTTAGAGGGGAGGGTCCTGCAGCCTGGAGACCTCAAGTAACCTGCCCGTTGCCTCCCAGCTCACGGGATGGCAAAGCCGGGGTTTGTCCCGAGGTCTGTCTGACCGCAAAGCCCGTGTTGCTGCCTCAGCCTCTTCCGTAGCCTCATGGTGGATCTTGCTTACAGGTGTCATAAATCAGGATTATCAGACTCTCAAAACCTGGACTCCAAGAAGGGCTCTGTTTGATACTGGTTTTGAGAGGCACCTCTCTTACGCATGGTGCATGCAGGTGCGTGCGCGTGCACACACACGCACAGACACGCATGAGACGTGTGCACGCCGATGCCTCTGGAACAAAAGTTTCATGAAACAGGGGCTTATGGCATTCACTTGCAAAGCACTTGATTTTCTTTTTTGCTTCTAGTTCAGTTTAGTCCATTTTATTAAGATACTTGTTAAGCTCTACTGATGATTGAACCACCTGCCAATGGTCTGCAGTCCTCAGTTTGAAAACTATGTGCAGGGACGTCTGGGTGACTCAGTTGGTTAAGCATCCGACTCTTGATTTCAGCTCAGGTCATGATCTCAGGGTCGTGAGATCGAGCCCCACATCGGGCTCCGTGCTGGGTGTGAAGCCTGCTTAAGATTCTCTTAGTCCCTGTTCTCCCCCATTACCCCACTTGTGCGAGTGCTCTCTAAAATAAAAATAAAAATTATGGATTTCTTGATACAGTCACTCTCAATCTTCTTTTCTTTCTCTTCCAATTTCTTATCTCTGAATTTCATGAAAAATCTCTCTGATTATATATGTAGCAGTATTAAATCTAAATCAGTCCCCCCACCATATGCCACCACACTTTTGCAGAGTGGAAAAGTATTTCATAAATTTGCTCCGAGAGAAGGAAAGAAAATTGTGCTTTTTAAATTGGATGACGGTGCTAACGTAACAAAAGAGGAAGAATAAGGAAGTGACTTCTGTGTCTTCTTGGCTAGAAAGATGAGGGTATAAGGCTGGGAAACATGGGCTGATAACGTGAAATGGTGCAGGTTGGGGAGAGACCACAGCAACAGAATTCTGGTAAAAGACGGTGAAACTAACTTCTTGTTCCAACTCTGCCATATAGCCAGTTGTTAGCTGTAATTATCCTTGTAAACTTGTCCAAGGACACGCCTTTATTGGACTCTGTTATGTACCTGGTTTTGTTCTGAGTACCTCACATATGGTGTCTGGATAGGTGATATTGTCTCCATGCTTTTACAGAGGAGGAGCCCCGGGCACAGAGAGGCTAAGTAACCTGTCCAAGTTCACACAGCTGGTAGTAAGTGGTCTAGTGGGCATTCATCCCCGGGCTCTCTGCCTCTGGAGCCAGCGTTCTTTGTCACTACACTGTCATGGTTACTTGTCTTTTCTTTCACGTGATTCTTTGTGGTCCCAGTTGGATGCCATGCCTGGGACAGGAGGTCCTTGCCTCACCTCTGGGATTATACATGGATGAAAAGTGATTGGAGTCCATCCACCTGATAGGGGCAGCCAGAAGGGATCTGTAGAGTTGATTTGGTTTCTGTCCTTCTTGAGCTCTGGTTATTTCTTGTTTTGTTTTTTGGTTTTTGGGTTTTTTTTGGATTATGACAACTACCCCCACGCCCTTTTTTTTAAATTTGTGTTTAAAATTCTGTTGCTTGAAACAAAGAAGAATTCTAATGCGTGCTGACCAATCCTTTAACGCTTCCCGGTCTGTTTCCTCATCTGTAAAATAAAGGAATTGGATACACCCTTCCCCAGATCCACTCAGCTCTGTGATTTTTAGCTAGAATTGGGTTCTAGTGACTCTCATGTTCAAGAAGAGACTGGCTGGTCCTGTGTTGGGGACGCAGGAGAAGTTCTGTTAATTAACGGGGTTAATACGACCGTTCCCTTCGTGTTGTAATGTTTTGTGGATTCCTTGCATGACTCTGACTCTTCCGTTGAATTCATTTAGAACATAAACAGGACGGGGATGACTGACCCCTTCCCCAGCGCCCACCGAGGGCCGAGAGTTCTGGTCAGGAATTCTCCAGCCCTGAGGCCCGACGTGAGCCCACCTGCACCCCGAGGGGCTGCAGCTGGGGATCGGACTCATCTTGTTATAGCCTAGGAGGTGGTCCCTTTCTAGGGCCAATTCTGCTTGACATGAATTTGTCCTTATAACAGAATCAGTGTGACATATTCCAGAGTTTTGTGTTAGCTGCTGCTTTGACAAGAAGATCTGATATGGAGTGACATCAGGAGAATTGATGTTTTGAAGTAGCCACATATTCGTCTGTGGAGGAACATTAAATATGTTTGGTTTCTTTCATGCGTCGGAAATGCCTTACAAATTGCAGTGATGGGCCTGCAGAGGGAAGGAAGTGATGTGTCTGACGAGCTGTGTGTTCTCCACAATGGCGGAAGTAACCAGGTGAAAAAGAAATGGATTTGCACAGGTGTGAGAGAGTCAAAGCCCGACTCAAGTGGCTTCCTCACTCCCCTGTGGAGGGAGCATCTGTCGGTCCAGCGAGTAGGGCCCCACGAAGGAATTGATTCCTCTCGGCAGATATTTCCTGGGGACTTGCCCTTCCCAGCCATCCACACACACCAGAGAGGAGCAGGGTCCAGGAACCGGGGGAGCCCCACAGTGGGCCTACGTCACGGACCCCGAGTGTAGGACGGGGACACGGGCACCTCTTCCAACGCTCTTATTCTAGTTTCGGGGCATTGAGGTCCATAAAGGTAGTGATTTGTTCCGTTCGGTCCCTCAGCTGGGTTGAGGCTGGCCCCAGGCTACATGTGGGTAAGTCTCTCGTGGTTTAACACGGTTGTGGGCATTCACGGTTTTATTGTAACGTTGAGATGTACAGATACGCACACTCCATTGCATCTCATCTGCGAGCGCTCTCTGAGCGCTTTACCATACGACGGACCCGCTGGGCCCTCACGCCTCCGTGGGTGTAGGTACGATGACAGCTCCCATATGGCAGGAGGGGAAACGTCGTTCCTCAAGTCGTTTGCCCAAGTACACAGATAGTAGACCGAATTGAAATGTTGACCACTGCCCGACTCCAGGGTTTTTCCTTTAAACCGCTAGGGCAGGGGTTGGCAAACTTTTTCTGTGTGGGACCAGATAGTAAGTATTTTAGGCTTTGTGTGCCCTAAAAATCTCTTGTCGCTTCAACTCTGCCTTTGTAGTGTGAAAGCAGCCAGAGACAATACCTCAAACAAATGGTGTGGCTGTGTCCCAATAAAACTTTATTTGTAAAAATAGGGGGCGTGCGGGATTTGGCCCATAGGCTGTAATTTTCAGATCCTGTTCTAGACCATCCTGCCTTGTTAGGGCACATCTATTAATGACAGAGAGAGACAGACACTCAGTAGTATGGTGATCCAGTTTTATAAGGGATCGGGGGCCAGAAATTGCACGGAAATGATGGATTGTTTGTATTCCTTTTGGGTGAAGCGTCCTCCTGCTTTAGCTACAGAGGGTGATGGTCGTCATGGCTGGGTACAGTGGGATGTTAAGAGGCTCAGGGCCAGGAGAGACTTTATATTCTCTGTCAACTTTCTGGGAGATCTTGCACAAGGCTCTGGGCATCTGTCACTCATAACTCCACGGTGGTGATAGTGGTCCTCACCACCTGCCCGTCTCTCTCCCCCGTGTCTTGGATTAAAGAGGTCTTGTCCGTGATGCCCTTGGAGCATCGCTGGGAGTCTGGAAGAGGGTAAACGAATTAAATGGCATCCATCATTTAGTTTGCTTGCAAATTAGAACTTTGGGGGTATAAGACCCTTTTTTGAATGTTTGCCGGGTAGAGCCCAATTTTAAAGGAAAGGCGTTCTTAGTGAACTGTGTGAGAGAATGTGGATTTAGGTGGCATGAATTTATGGATTACCTGTGCGGCGGTAGGCTTTAGGCAATGGAGTTATTAAAGAGGGTGAAACAGGTATTTATTTCAGTTTTTAATAAGTGTGCAGTGAGAGGGCTCCATAGCCCACCTCATTATATATCATTTCCACAAGAAAATTTAGGCTTCTCTGCTAAGCTGTGAGTCTTAGCAGTGGGGAGGATTTTTATAAATGTTTCCAAGTGAAATTTTGAAGTTAAAAGTTGAGTGGAGAAACCTCAGAGGGCGCAAAGGCTGCTGCTTGCATTTCAATGAAAGGGAGAGGAAATTCATTATAGGGGTTGAAGATGTGGTTTGCATGCTAAGACCTTTGTGGAAGAATGGGCCTCCCCAGAGGAGGTGGGAGGGAGGTTGCTTGCCCTTGGTGACTAAGTTTCCTTGATTAAGCACAGATATTTCTTCTGATGCCCTCTACCCTCCCCTACTTTTTTTTTTTTTTTAAACTTTGCAAGAAAATATATTGAACTGAAAATTTCAGCCTAGAGGATGTCTCAGAATCTTGGTGGGTTTTGTTGTTTGTATTGTTCTGCTGCCAAAAACTATTACTTAAAAATTCAAGAAGTGTAACTACTTAATTTGGGAATCGAAATTTAAGATGTGATCACATCAGTTATAATGAAAGAAGAGCTGGTATTTGGCAGAGACCTTCTGGGCGCTGGGCTAGGGCCATATCTTCACCAGGTCAGTACACTTAAATCGTGCTTAAAACAAGAGCATCAGTCCTGCAGAGGAATATTCTTCTTGTTGTGCAGATGAGCACATCGAAGCATCGGCAAGTTCACTAACTCCGTCAGGGTTAAACCGCTAGAGAGTAGCAGAGCCAGAATTTAAATCTGCCTTCCTGATTCCAAAACCCATGCACGGAGGCTGAGCAAGAGTCCTGGGTTTCTGGGACACGGGATTCTCAGTGCTCAGGCTAGAAACATCCTGGGCAAATGGGAGGATTTGGTCACCCTGCAAGGAAGGTGCTTGTTACTCCCAGCACCAACGTGGTGTTCATTATCAGCATCAGTCAGGATCAGAGGAGTTTTCCTGTGTGATCGCCATATGTATGCACTGTAGGGCCCCCAAGACCGCAGATCCCGGGGCGGTCTTGGAGCCGAACAGGAAAGCTAGGAGACCAAGTTCTTTGGGATTCCCAGCATGAACGTGGCCCCATTTATTCGCCCAGTTTGCATTGATGGGGCAAGAGGCAGGATTCTTGGAATGATAGCATTTGTACTGTTTCATTCTTGCTGCAAAGTATTGCCACACTGTTGTGCTCACAGGTAGTGGGAAAGGCTGGGTCAGCTTCTGAGGATTTCATCCACCCCACTCCACCGCCTTCCAGACTTTCCCAGACCAGTCCTCGTGCCTCTGGGGACCGGAGGTGATCACCAGAAATGGGGACCAGCCGGCAGAAAGCTTCTTCCTTGAAAGCCCGGGCTCCCACATGGATGTGGCTCTTTTCAAACAAATTCTTTTGGCCTGTGTCCAAATTCCAAAGGACACTGTGTACACTTCTGGAGGACACTGTGTGCTTAAAAAATATTCTTAAAGAAAGGGAGTTGGCACACAGGACCACAGACTGCAGACTCTGTTGTTGCTTGAGGGAAAGCAGCAGTGATCATGAGAACATCGTATGTCTACGTATGGTCAAGAGATAGATTGCTCTTTATTCAAAAAGTGAATCTGTAGGAACATTCTGGGTTTTTTTAAAATCCTCCCTTTTAAGAAGTGTACTGACCCAGTTAATACCGTGTTCTGTGGCACCTAGAAGCCCGCTGGGGTGACTGATCTGGAGAGGGCTGATCCAGAGAAGGCAGGCAGGTCGTCGGATGGCCTTGCTGCTTGTGGGAGACTTCGTTCCCCGGAGGGAGCGCAGCACGGACAGAGGGGCGAGAGGCCAACCCACGCCCGGTGCTGGCGATTGCAGTTGCTTGGGTGCTCATTTGAGATTAGTTTCTAAGACTTATTAGATTCACACAGGGGACCTTGTAATCACTTAATTACCGAGGTGCTCACTGCTTAACCATGTCAAAAGGTGCCTTGTTGTTTTTATTTTGCGTTTTGTTCAAGGGTCTCTGTGACCGTGTTACAAATGAAATATTCTTCCGGAATGCGGTATTTCCTCTGTGATTGGTGTCTACTGTTTGGCAATCGGCACAAAAAAGACGCAAGCTCCCAAGTGTTTAGCATAGGGGAGGCTCTGGGAAATGAGGGCAGAGTGCAGGGGAGTGTACCAGAGGAGGGGCGGGAGAATGAGAGGCTGGGGAGCGTGGGGGAGTGGGGGGAGTAGCAGGTGCGGCAGGGCGTGGAAAAGGGGGAGAGACACACACAGACTGAGAGATACGCAGATAGAATCAGGTAGGCAGACAGAAGACAGAGACAGACAGACAGACAGGCTGACCAGTAGGGACGGGTTCTTTTCCTTGTGATCCTCAAACATCCCTCATCCTCCTGATGACGCTTTTACCTGTTTGCTTCCCTCTGGCTTTAAAGTCCTGTGACTCAGCTGTGTTTGCGTGTGTGTAGAGTCTTAAGGAAGTGGGTTCTGGAAAATTTGAGAGTCCGTATAAGGAATTAGAAGCCCAGTGTCTGGACCCAGACCACACTGGGTTCAAATCCCAGCTCCGCCACCTGCTTGCTGGTCCCCTGGGAAGTTACGTAAGCTCTCTGTGCCTTCATTTCTTCTTGTTAAAATGGGGATAATAACTGTGTCTCGCTCTTAGAGGATTAGGGATGTGTACCCAGCGGTATTGGCCATTGTCACTACTACTGTGCTTGTAACATGATCCTGGATGTCGTGGGACCAGTCTCCATTTGCAGGAATGTTCACAGAGCGTAATATATTTTTCCAAATACTGGAAAGGCTGCATGTTCCTGTCTGGGGCTTTTGGCATTGAACATATTGCGCACGTGAGGAGAAGGTGTAGAGATCTAATACGCTGGGGGTCAGGGGTCACAGGATCCAGTCCCAGCGCCTCACAGGCCGGCAAATGTGATGAGTTTCTCTGGACCTGCTCTCAGATTAGACACTGAGACGGTAAACAAGGGGGTTTTAGGTCACAGGTGATAGAGTCCTCTTTGGGCATGTGAGTCTTACGACCTGGTTACAATTTTACCTCTATGTGGAGGTTCCGTGGGTGTAAGATTCACGACAAGACTGGGGGTTGCTTGTGTTAGTGCCCCTGGAAGAGAGAAATGTGTGTGCTGTATTGTAAATAATAAATTTAGTGACGAGGAGGTTCTTTGGGAAATGAAAAAGCCAGTTCTCCCGTCAAAACCTAAGTGTCAGGGACTCCTCTTCACTGCAAAGGCCCTGGGGCCTGCCTGGGCCTCCAGGCGCGTTTAGATCTTTGCGGTTGTGGACGTGGGATCCCTGCTCCAGGCCTGGCTTCAAACCATTTCTAGCCTCTGCTGGGCATGTGGGGTCCTCTGGGCTCCGTAGATGTTCTTAGCTGTTTTGGAATTGGAACGTCCATAAATGTTCTCTCGAGGACTGAGAGAAGCCCGCTGAGAGACATAGCCGGGGACAGCTTAGAAGCCTCTCCGTTACGCTGCCTGGGCCTCGTGTAAATGTTCCCTGCTGGTGTACAGAGAAAGGGAAGCAGGAGGGCCAGTGTGGCTGGTGGTTGTAATTGGAAAGTGTGCATGAACACTTGGCTTCTTCCTTCAGTTTGCTGTTGATGCACGGAGGCTCATGACTGTCTTTCTATAAGATCTCTGTATTTTAATATCACAGAGAACTGTCTTGTTGACTCAGCTGACGTAATCTCCTGGTCCTTTGGGCTGTTGACCGATTGCTCGTCTTGAGATTTCACAAGTGATTTGTTCGGGGGAGACCTTCGTACAGCGACTCTTGAGTAAAACTAGTTCTTCATGGCCAACAAGCCGTCCCAGTTCACTTAGTGTTCTCACATGCCAGGAGCCAAGCCCCGTGGCCTCTCAGTGCCTTAGTGTCCCTCAGTCTTGTGGATGACACCAGAGCCTCCCAGTCCTGCTGGTAGTACCTACACTGATGCTGCTTTTCTCTCCTGCAGGTGCTCACATCATGCCGAGCCTTCCTTGTAACAGCACGGATCCCTACCAAGGTAAGCGTCGGTGCATTTCCTCCGCTCACACACACGCACGCACGCTCACTTTCAGTGATGGGGGCTTCACGATTTAGGCTGTGTCCAGAGTGCTCTTAGCACACCCATATTTTCCTTTCTTCTCCCCAGAAAGCACCTCAGCGTTGTGATGACGAACAGTTTTTACTCCGTTTCTCCTCTTCTTGTGTAAAAAGTATCCCGTGAAAAGTGGGGAAGCATTTTGTGCTCCCTGAGGCTCGTGGATTCCGGTCATTTTTCTCTCTCACCCGGCATCAAGTCTAGCTCTTATTTCCTTCGGTCCAGGAAAGGCAGATTTTTCTAAGGCTTTGACATGTGGGCAATAACCTTCATCACTGTGGAGGGTGCGTTCTTGGTGGGAGAGTGTCTCAGGCATTCTGTGTGTACTGTGGGGTTGCCCATGAAAAAGACCATGACACCACTTTGTTCTTGAAAGGATCTATTTAATTTTGCCCAGATACCAACCCACTGTTTGCTAGTCCAGGGCTCAGGGTGCCTCCTGCCTTTTTTCTTTCTGATTATACAAATGCTAAATTTTATGACGTTTCCCCCTGCCCCTTTTGGTAATGTAAAGTGAGTCTGTTTCTAATGTGTCATAAATGAAATCAATTATTATGTGAATGGTGTTGGGCTATGTTGCCTTTATATTAAAACACCCCAAAGCAGGCTGTAAGGAAGTGAATGAACCATTATCCCACTGGTGAAAAATTAATTGCAGAAGGAAATTTTATGAGCTTGAGAAACAGTCAAGTAGCCTATTGAGTAGAAGGCCCCTGAATAGTATGTTTCCCCTATTTAAAAATGTTCTGACGCAGAAAGGTGTCTTCCCTCCTGGGCAGTCACCCACCTCTCTTCTTCTTTTTTTTTTTTTTTTAAAGATTTTATTTATTTATTTGAGAGAGAGAGAGAGAAAGCACATGAGAGGGGGGAGGGTCAGAGGGAGAAGCAGACTCCCTGCCGAGCAGGGAGCCCGATGTGGGACTCAATCCCGGGACTCCAGGATCATGACCTGAGCCGAAGGCAGTCGCTTAACCAACTGAGCCACCCAGGTGCCCCTCACCCACCTCTCTTCTGCTGGCTGATCCCATACTGCCCCCTCCCTTGCTCTGCCCCGAGTGAAGGTCTGGCTTCGTCCTGTGATGTGTATCGTGCTCCACGTTGGCCTGGCTAGCGTGGTTTGGACATTGGTTCTGATTTCTGATATTGTCAGCATCACAAATAGAGAAAAACCGTTTTTCTTCTGAAGTGGTCTGTGTTCATGTTTCCCCCTGGTTTTCATGTGCCACGGTATACCTTGGCTGAGATGCAAAACCCATGTCGATGACATTAATTTTCTGGGGGAAATAATTATATTCAAAACGGTACCGTACAGTAGGTTCTGATTATGGCATAGATGTCTTCCCTTTGGGCGCCGATTAACATTTTCTCTCTTGTCTTTCTGTTGTTAAATGTATCACATATGCAGTCCAATGTACAAAATAGGAAAGTACGTCTCTGTGATGAATCACAAAGCAAATACCGCTGCAGTCACCCCCAGATGAAGAAATAGAACTTTGCTGTCACCCCAGAAGGCCCCGGCTCCGTTTTGTGGGCAGGAATGGGTAATTATCAGATCAGGGATGGACCACAGAGAAGCTGGGTTGAAGGATCGCCCCCCCCCCCCATCAGCCAGGCAGATGCGAGGGTCTTCCACTGGTCCACGGTTTAGCGGTGGAAAGAGCACAGTGCTTTGGGGAGCAGGGGTGTGGGGGGGGCTGTGGGGGGAGGGAAACAGGTCGGAAGGTGGGTGGCGGAGGCTCAGGCTTCTGCCATGTGGAGTGGGGGGACATTCCTGCAGGACAGTCACCTGTCCATTTGCTTATTGCCTGTGGGCGGGGGACTTGCTGGGGGGCGGGTAGAGGTGGGGTGAGTGGAAGAGCGGTGGGGGGCTAGTGATAGTCTGGATTAATTCCTTCCTTGCATCTGACCAATCACGATCATCTGTGGTGCTGCCTTAAAAGCATCCTCAGGTGTTCCTGCCTCATCTTGCCCTGAGCCATTCTTTAAACTGGGTGTGTGTGGGCAGGGGCTTTGTTGGGGAGGGTCAGGTGAGGGACTGTTGAAGAGGAAAGGGGAAGTGGCCAGGCTGGAGAGAGTGACTTGAGCCTCACCACGTCTTTCAGTCTGGCTCAGGGACGCCCCTCCTCACTCTTAGGAAAGCTGGGACGCCCAAAGAATCACAGACACAGGGATTGTCCGTACTACAGGCTCTGTGTCTGGCTTATGCCTGGTCCTAGTTCTTGTGATGCCTCTATGCCTTTGCAGATTCTTTTTCTTCTGCCTGGACTTCCCTTTTCTGCCCCTTCTTTGCTTGCCAAACTTGAAAAGTCATTCCTCAGAGCCTCGCCGAATGTCTCTGTGCTTTCCTGCTCCCTGACGCTTTGCTTCTCCCAGTGACAGTGCCTAGGTGCCGTGGAAGCATCTTAATTGACCTCCAGCTAACCTCACTCGGCCACCTTGATCACATCTGTCCATGCCATGCCTGATGGTGCCAACTCGTGCCCCCTGTGCGTTCGTAGCTCCTGGGTGGTGAGCGCCCCGACCTGTCCACACCTGTTCCCACCAGTTGAATGAGTGCCCACCGAGGGTCAGCGGTTTGTTTCCAAACCTATTCATAGCAGTTGTAATGCCAACAGTACATTTATTTAATTCAAGCAGTGAAGTTCACATAGCAGTGAAATAGGCTATGAAAGGAGAGAGTGTCTATGAAATACTGATTATTGATAAAGGCGCATTATGTAAAAAGAAATTACTGTCTTGTTAAGGACCAGACAGTTGTTAAAGGCTGGGTGGTGGGGAGCGTAATAATTCAGCAAAATTATGCCCTCAAGTTGCTTTGCGAGTGTCTTCAAATTCTCCATGTTATTTATTATTATTTATTTTTAAAGATTTATTTATTCGAGAAGGAGAGTGGGGTGTGCATGGAAGGGCAGAGGGAGAGGGAGAGAGAGAATCACAAGCAGACTCCCCTCTGAGGATGGAGCCCAACACGGGGCTCGATCCCATGACCCTGAGATCATGACCCGAGCTGAAATCAAGAGTCGGACGCTCAACTGACTGAGCCACCCAGGGGCCCCCTCCCTCCATTTTGGAGAGACTTGAATTGGACGTTGGGTGCCTGGATTTATGGTTGTGGCCCCCAGAGGAAATGCCATTGTAGGGCCAGCCGATAGGTTCTTCTCAAAGAAGAAATGTGGTCACTCTGTCAAATAATTTCCTGCTTGAGGTGACTTTCCGAAACCCAGCTGAGCATCGGTCTTGATAATAATGGTAGGTGAGAGGACTTCTACTCAAATAGAGTGTTTAAGATGGGCCTCCAGTGCTGTGTTTGACTCTTGGAGGACAAGAGAGATGTGTCCTTCTTCTTTTCAGTTCCAATCCTGGTACATAGTAGGCCTTCCATATATATCTGTGGGTTGACTAAGTGAATAATGAAAGAATAACTTTTCTGCCTCCGGCCCTCAGTGCTATACATCAAGATATTTAACTGGGCACTCAGGGGTTCTCTGTTCTAAGGTTTATCCTACCAAATGTGTAGAGTACAGCATAGCATCCAGGGGCACAACTAAGGGTCTTGTGCGTTTGGTTCTGGGTGGGTACTTTTCCCCTTACCTTTCTTAGTTTGAAGGCAAAGAGGTCAAATAAACTAATCTAACTCAGTCTTCTCTAACAGAGTGCTCTGGGATTGTTTGCTGTAGTCGGATGAAAGACTGCAAAATTGGGGGAAAGATTAGTGGGTATTGTCCAGGAAGAATAGGAAGAGTGTGGGACTGGAGATATTTTGAAGAAAAAAGAAATGCTGATTATGGGAGAAGAGAGAAAGGATCACTTAATATTAAAATGGGAAGGAAATAAATCATTTATCTGCACACACAGATAAGATTTTTACTTAACTATGTGTGTTTCATTTAACCACAGTTTTAAATTCCTACATGTTGTATTTTTCTAAATCCATTCAAAATACGCATTTTTATGAAAGATGGGGAAGGAATGATGATGATTCCAGGAAGTGGCCAGAGTGTAACCCAAAGAGGTAAGAGTTTAGAGAGAAGGAAAACCAACATCGTCATCTTGATGGGACTTTCTGGAGCAAAATTTTGAAATAGGAGAAAAACGTGTATTTAGATGGCTCACTTTATACATTCATTTCTCAGTGAATAAATGGAGTATTTATTCATTCAAACTTTCCATTGAGTTTGTCCCTGGATGAAATTTAAAAAGTCAGACTTGTAGCTTCCTTTCAACCCTTTAGTAAAGTGAAGAATACGTTTCTTTTTTTTTTTTTTTAAGATTTTATTTATTTATTCATAAAAGACAGAGAGAGAGAGAGGCAGAGGGAGAAGCAGGCTCCCCGCCGAGCAAGGAGCCCGATGTGGGACTCGATCCCAGGACCCTGGGATCATGACCTGAGCCGAAGGCAGACGCTTAACGACTGAGCCACCCAGGCGCCCGAGAATACTTTTCTGAAGTACGCTAAATCAAGGTCATATCTTAAGCGCACCAATGGAGACTAGTTAAGCCAGCCTGCCTTCGGAAGATGCCCAGTACCTTGTTTTGCTCTCAGACTGTTTCTCATTGTAGCATTTTCACCTTAAATTATAGGTTTTGCCACCCTCATTCATTTCAGGTCTTTATTTCAATTGCAGCTCGAGTTAACCTTCAGCTACTTGGAGATTCACGGTGTCATCTGCAGCAAGTCAGCTCAGGTGCGTGCCATCAACAGCCATCTGCGTGTCATTGACTGCGGGGTCCTCACCTTTTCTTGAGTTTCTGAAACTGGGAAACTCCTATTTTGGTTTCACTATTGATATTCTCTTGAGATAATGTAGAAAAACAAGATTAGGGAAAATGGAAGTCTCTGAATGACAGACTGAACAGGGGGCTAGGTGGGTAGGGGCTGGGAATGTGTTCTCATAAGGAAAACACATTCTCCAGAACTCAGTCTGAGAAGGACTAATGAGCTGTTATGTGAGCTGGTGATGTAAACGTGAGATTTTGTACAACAGGGTTTAGGCTTAAAATCTCCTAGCTATTATACAGTACTGTCTAAGGTCTTTCTGGGAATACAGTGATACATGAATATTTTGGTGTTAATAAAATAGAGATTTTTATTTTTTATTTTATTTTTAAATTTTTTTAAAGATTTATTTTAGAGAGAGAGAGAGAGAGCGTGGTGGGAAGACATAGAGGGAGAGGGAGAGAGAGAATCTCAAGCAGATTCCCCACTGAGTGCAGAACCTGATGTGGGGCTTGAGGTGGGTCCCCACGCGGGGCTTGATCTCACAACCCTGAGATCATGACCTGAGCCGAAATCGAGTTGGATGCCTAACTGACTGAGCCACCCAGGTGTCCCTAAGATGTAGATTTTTAAAAACAGCTTTATTGAGCTATAATAAGTACTATGCAGCAAACTGAAGTGTACAGTGTGATTAAGTTTTGACATATGTGTACCCATGAACCCATTACCACAATCGAGATACCAAATTTATTCCTCATCCCACGGTCTCCTCATATCCCCCAGCAGACACTCCCGCTTGCTTCTCCTCCTCTGCAGGCATCTGCGGGAATCTCCTCCCTGCAGTTAGAGATTAGTTTGCATTTTCTAAAACTTTGTGTGAATGGAATCATACGGTGTGTGTACTCTTTATTGCCTACCTTCTTTCCATCAGTATAATTGTTTTGGGATTGATTTATTTTGTTGCATGTCTCAGTGGTTCCTTTTCATTGTTGAGTAGTGTTCCGTTGTGTCCCGTTGTGTTCCACTGTGTTTTGTTGTGTTTCTGTTGTGTCTCGTTGTGTTCCATTGTGTTTCGTTGTGTCCTGTTGTGTCCTCCTGTGTTTTGTTGTGTTCCATTGTGTGGTTGTATCGCAGCTGCTTTATCCATTCACCCGGTGAGGGGCAGTTGGGTGTTTATGTTGTTGGCAAGACAAGCAAAGCTGTTGTGAACATGTATGTGTACAAATCTTTGCTTGGATAGAGGCCTTCGTTTCCCATGCATAGATATCTCGGAATGGAATGGCTGAATTGTATGGTAGGTACACTTTTTAAGAAGTTGCTAAACTGTTTTCCAAAGTGGTTGTACCATTTGACTTGCCATGAACGAGCAGTGCATGAGGGTCCCAGTTCCTGCACTGGCATGGTCACTGTATTTAATTTTAGCCATTCTGGGAAGTATGTGTTGCTTTCTTATTGTAGTTTTAATTTGCATTTTTCCAATGACTAAAGATACTGAGTATCTTTTTATCTGCTTGTCTGCCATCATCTGTCTCCCTTGTTCAAGTGTTGGTTAAAATGTTTTGCCATTTTTTAAATTGAGTTGTTGTTTTAAGAGTTCTTTGTATATTCTGAATACAAATCCCTTTGATACACGATTTACACATATTTTTTTCTCAGTCTGTGGCCTGTCCTTCATTTTCTTTGCAGTGCTTTTGAAAGGGCACAAGTTTTAAATTTTGATGATGTCCAATTTGTCGGTATTTTTTTTTTTTTTTTTTGTGGATCATGCTGGTGTCATATTGAATAAATCTTTGCTCAACCTGAGGTCACAGAATGTTCTAGAGCTTTTGGAAGTGTTACAGCTTTACGTTATACATTTAGCTCTGTGATCCACTTTGAAATAGTTTCTGTATATAAAGCAATATACGGATCAGTTGGGTTTCTTTTGTTGTTTTTTGGGTGTGGTTTTTGTTTTTTGGGGGGTGTAGTTTTTTTTTTTTTGTCTTTTTTTTGCATATGTATAGCATATCCACCTGTTTGAAGGACTGAACTGGCTTTCACTTTTTTTTTTTTTTTAAAGATTTTATTTATTTATTCATGAGAGGCAGAGAGAGAGACAGAGGCAGAGGGAGAAGCAGGCTCCCCGCGGAGCAGGGAGCCCGATGCGGGACTCGATCCCAGGACCCTGGGATCATGACCTGAGCCGAAGGCAGACGCTTAACCGACTGAGCCACCCAGGCGTCCCTGGCTTTCACTTTTGTTGGAGATCCTTTGTTCACATAACTGTTGGTCCATTTCTGGACTGAATCCTGTCCCTGTGGTGTGTTTGTCTGTCTGTGTGCCACTACCAAACTGTCTTGATTACTACAGCTTTATATAAGACTCGAAATCAGATAGTGTTAGTCTCCCAAATTTGTTCTTCTTTATCAAAGTTGTTCAGTGATTCTGGGTCCTTTACAATTCCATATGAATTTTAGACTCAGCTCAGTTTCTACAGAAAAGGCTGTTGATATTTTGATTGGTATTATATTGAATCTATAAATCCATTTGGGGAGAATTGACGTCTTAACAGTTTGGAGTCCCTGACCCAAGAAAACTGTATTTCTACACATATTTAGGTCTTCTTTAATTTCTCTCCGCAGTGTTTTGTTGTAGCTTTCAGCATACAGATCTTACACATCTTTTGTCGGATTTATTCCCAAGTATTTTGTATTTTTTGATGCTATTATAAATAGTATTGTTTTAAATTCCAGTTCTTAATTATTTCTTGCTGGCATATAGACATACAGTGGACTTTTGCATATTAAACTTGCATCCTGACAACTCACCTATTAGTTCTAGTAGCTTTTAAAAACGAATTTCATATTTTTCTACATAGACGATTGTGTTGTTTGTGAATAAAGACAATTTCACTTCTTCCTTTTCCAGCATTAATATCTTTTATTTCTTTTTCTTGCTTTATTGCTGTTGGGTCTCCCACATTCCTGCGTGCTTGCTGGGTATGCCAAGACTTCATTGCTGTGACTGCTCTTTCCACAGACTGCTTCCCAGGGTTATATATGCTGTGAGCATCCGTGTGAGATGGTGGCATGTTCCCTTATGAACAGAGAGCGGGCTTGCTTATCGTTTACTCTGAAAATAGATTACCCACGTTCAACGGTTCCTTTCCTGTAAGCAACCCCCTGTGTGTGCAGACATCTCTGAGCTCTCTGTGTCACTCTGTGGGGCTTTGGGCTTTGGGGTACGGGGGAATCACATGGTGCCCTTTGCTGTGCCATGAATAATCAAGTCCTTTCTGTCTGACCCAGGATTCTCCTGTGTCCTGCCAGCATTCATAAAACAGCAACAGGCTAACTTACTTCTGGGTGGGGTAAAATCAGATCTCAGTGCCTGACAACTGTCCCTGCTAACACCTCCAGATCAGTGCTGAATAGACATCCTTGTTCCCTCCCTGATCTTGGAAGGAAAGTACCATTCTTTTTCCACAAGTGTGATGTTAGCAGTAGGTTTTTCACTGATACCCTTTATCTGGTTGACGAATTTCTCTTCTGTTCCAAGTTGGCTGGGAGGCTTTCTCAGGAATTAGTGTTGTGTTTTGTTATGTTTTTTCTCTATTACTGTGTGGGTTTTTTTTTTTTTTCCTTTTAGTTTCTTAACAAGGTGAATTATATTGATTGACTTTCAGGTATTAATTCAACCTTTCATTCCTGGGATTGACCCTCCTTGGTCATGATGTATTATCCATTTTTGTATATTGTTGGATTCTAGTTGTTAAAAGTTTGTGAAGAGTCTTTGCATCTATGTTAATGACAGTTACTATATTTTTCTCTTTTTAAAAAAGTTTTTGTCGCTTTCTGTGTTGGAATGATCATGGACTCATAGAATTAGTCCTTGCTCTTTGGTTTTTTAGAAAAATTTAGAATAACCAACTCTTTAAATGTTCAGTTGAATTGACCCATGATGTCATCAGGGCCTGGAGTTTTCCTTCAGGAAGGTTTTAACCTACAAATTCTTATTTCTTTCATAGATATGGATGCGTTCATATGTTTCTCCTTGAGTGAGCTGTGGTAGTTTGTGTCTTTTAAGAAATTTACTCATTTCGTCTCAGTTGTCACATTTACTGATATAAAGTTGTTCATAGTATCCCCTTGTATGCTTTAAATATCTGTAGGATATCATTCCTGTTATTGATCATTTAGTCCTTCTCTCCCCGCCTCTCCCTGTCCTCCAATCTGATTAGAGGTTTATCAATTCTGTTGATCTTCTCCAAAAACTTGCTTTTAGTTTTGTTGATTTTCTCTATTGATTTGATTGGTTTTGTTTCCTATTTCCTTGATTCTTACTACGATCTTTATTGTTTCCTTCATTCTACTTTTAGTTTTTAAAACTATGAAGAATACGTGTGTTTGTGTATGCACACACACGTGTGTGTAGTTTGTTGACAACATTCCTAAAAGTTGTCAGAATTGTCCCTTATGTTGATCGAGATTACATACAAATCCTTGGAACTTTTCCATAGTTCATCTGAGAGCAATGTTTTATCCTGTGTGTTTAGCATTCTTTAGAAACTGGAGTTTGGAAGAAAAATTACAGCACCATATGTTTGCCCAAATGGCAGACATATGCAGGAGTGAATGATTACTCACGAATGATGTCATAAGAAGGGCCTTCTTGACGGTCTGAATTCGGGGATGTTTATGTTTATGAGGTCGGGGTTGTGATCGAGCAGAAGGGCTCTACTGAAATGTTAATGCCAGCACTATATTCAAAGTATGATTTGACGTGGGATTTAATTATGAGAAAGGCTGTTGATACAGCAAGACTAATTTCCCCATGTAGCTGCTGGGACTGGTCCCGTCTAGGGACACTGTAGTCCCGTCCCTTCTGTCTGTCTGGCATTCAGAGGAACTCAAGTGGTACCAGGCCGTCCAATCGGCCCGTGGGACCGACAATGCTCGACAGCATTGCTTCAGCTTAGTGTGGACCTTGGAGATGAAGGTACAGCAAGACGATGGTGCCTTTTCCATAGAGGGGCCCGTGATGCCGGGCGCTTCGCAGGACTCAAATTCTGACGTTTCAGAAATTCCTGTGGTGCTGTTTAAAAACACTGATACCTCCTGCAGTACCCCTCCCCCGTCACACCCCCCTACGCACGCACGCACACACAACAGGACTCAGCGTGTCTGGGGTGGGCATTTGATTCTCTCGTATTCTAGAGGCTGAGAAATAGTAACCTGGGTAACCTCAGGAACTTTGACGTCTGGTTTCTCCAGTGTTCTCTGATGTGAAATCATAAGGATGATAGTGTCTGCCCATGGCACTCACAATCCACCCTTGATTAAGACATGCTTTTCCTTTTTTTCTTTCTTCTTTTTTTTCCCCCGTGTTCTTTTCTAATGTTCTCTGGGATTGATTGACTTCTTTTTTTTTTTTTAAGATTTTATTTATTTGAGGCAGAATGAGAGAGCGAGCATGAGAAGGGGGGGGGTCAGAGGGAGAAGCAGACTCCCTGCTGAGTAGGGAGCCCGATGCGGGACTCGATCCCAGGACTCCAGGATCATGACCTGAGCCGAAGGTAGCCGCTTAACCATCTGAGCCACCCAGGCTCCCAGATTGATTCACTTTTTATCACTATTTAATTAGAGCTTTGTCAGTTCAGGTCACCTGCCTGGGACACTCACATTTCCTCGTGTGTGAGTGAGAGGGGTGCGTGAGTTACTGAGTTAGTGAAATGTGACCTTTCCTACTGCTCTTTTCCTCCTCCTTGTGGGAATGTGGGAGACCTTTATCTTATTTTCCAAATCTCATTGCCGTAGCACTTCCTGGCGTCCAGGTTCTGTGGAAATTCTGTTGCCTGTTCATGGTCAATATACTGAGACGAACCGTTAAATACTTTTATGGTTACAGAATTTTTGGACTATTTCTTGTACAACTGAAACACCTATGATTTTTTTTTTTTTTTAAACTATAAGGTTAACTGTTTGCTATGTCATGGGATGATTTTGGCAAACCACCCGTGGCTTTTTCTGCTAGAAGAATGAAAAACACTTTACCAATCTGTTGACTGGCATTTATTCAAAAGTGCTTAAATGTTTAGCCAGGTTGTTCTACCTTAAAAAATGGAGGCAGGGTGGGGTTGGAAACTCGAATCTTAAGTAAGATACTGCTGATTATTACTTTATTTTGATTATTTTATATTATATTTAATTATTATTATTTTATTTAAATAAGATATTGCTGATTCTTATTTTAAATGTGTACTGGAGGTCGTGATTATGTCCTGCTAGGTGGCTAAGCCGGAATTGTTGCAAGCATTCAGTTTTTCCCCAGCTGAACTAGGAGGGACAGAGGTATTTGAAAGAGAGTTCTTTGTCCTGGTGAAATGGTTTGCTGTGTTAGTGTCCCCTCTATCTCTCTGTGGCAGTCTTTCCATCAGCCCAAGGTGGTGACATATTCTGCAGGGCTGTGTGCTGCCTTCGTGTCAGCTTGGATCTGAAGGCCTCGTTTCTTCCCCTCGCCTGTCACCTTTTTTTCTTCCCTGTCATTCTCTTCAATCCTGTGCAATTAAGGATGATTAGGTGTTAAGACGAAGCAGAATTAGAATAAGCTAATTACTAATTACTCACACCCAAACTGTGAACTGAATAGATAGATGCACTAGATGTGAAGAAAGTACAAGTGCCCTGTAGTGAAAAATATAATTACCCACGGTGGGAATGTTGGGGGCAGGGTGTGGAGCACAGACACGGTGGCTGCGTCCCAAAGTATCTGGCTCTTTAAAACACAGATGTGTGCATATGGGACATCAGAGCCTAGCTGCACAGAGCAACTTTAATTTGCTGAAGATACTTCGTTGAGGTGTCCTGGGGTTGAACAGTAAATAGCCTCCAGATACAGCAATGCTTGCTGCCTTTTTGGGGAGAAATATTCCTTGGGCCACCTTCTAGAAGACCAGTGCGTGAAAATTAGGATTAATTTTTTTTTTTTTAATATGGAGAGCCAACTAACTGACACAGAGGTGATACGTATTGAGAGAGTCCTTTGGGGTGCTTGTGGAAAAGTAACATTTTAAGGTCTCAGATCATTTAAGTCTTTTTTTTATCTCATCATTTTGGCAAATAAATTGCATTACTTTTCCTTTTTTTAAATAGGGATTTATTTATTTGAGAGAGAAAGAGAGCACAAGCAGGGGGAGCAGCAAGCAGAGGGAGAAGCAGGCTTCCCGCTGAGCAGGGAGCCCGGTGCGGGGCTTGATCCCAGGACCCTGGGATCATGACCTGAGCCGAAGGCAGATGCCCAACGACTGAGCCACCCAGGCGCGTGCATTGCTTTTCCTTTTAATGTTAACACTTTGAAAGACAGATGATTATTTTTAATTTAGCTAATTTTAGGACAGTGTAAAACAAATCTAAAAACTGCTTTGTTAACCTAATTGGCTAGTTGCACATTAAGTGTAGTATTCCCCCATCATATTTTTGTACAAGTTATGTACCAGCAGGAAGTAAATATGTGAGGCTGTTTTGATGCAGTGAAAATCCAAAGGGATTGCATTTAACATGAATATTTTTGAGATCCAAGATAATGGTATTTTTTTTTTTTTTAATGAGGTTGATTCTCTTTATTTGAAATGTGTCCATAAACAACCTGCTGCCCTTTGCGACCTGCTCCTTTTCTCAGGTTGACTTATACTTATTTACAGTATGAGCTCTATGACCTCAGTGTCAACATTTTTGGTGGTAAGCTTTGGACATTTCCCAGCAGTTAATTGGAATGATCCTTTGCTTAGTCCTGAACGTTATGACTTTGTTTGTGTCATATAATCCTTTCCAAGAATTCTCTCTTTTTAGAGAAGTTGAAATGTTTATAAGCATTTGATTTTTCTTTTGTTGCCAGGCAAAAGGTTTTTAACGTTTCCGTGAAGTATCTCATAAGGGGTCTTGTTTTTAAAACATGTCAAAAAAAAAAAAAAAAGTAATGATGAGATTGCCCTCAGCTACTTACCAAAGGAGGTATGCTTACTTATTCCAGATAGTAGGGATCTAACAGACTTGGTAAGACCACATCTTGAGACAAAACCTTGGTAAAAGGAGAAGTAATGTGTGAATGTGAATATCCTGTCTCCATCACATGGCTGGGGGGTTGGGTGGGGAGGGATCCTGTTTGAATTTTGCCTTTACAAACACTTGTTTCAGTTTCTGGATGTTTCTTTTTTTTTAAAGATTTTATTTATTTATTTATTAGAGAGCGAGCGAGAGAGAAACAGCATGAGAGAGGAGAGGGTCAGAGGGAGAAGCAGGCTCCCCGCTGAGCCGGGAGCCCGATGTGGGATTCGATCCCAGGACCCTGGGATCATGACCTGAGCCGAAGGCAGTCACTTAACCAACTGAGCCACCCAGGCGCCCAGTTTCTGGATGTTTCTGACAACCATTCTACCCTCTACCCAAACAGTTCCTTGAGTCTTTTTTTTTTTTTTTTAAAGATTTTATTTATTTATTTGAGAGAGAGAATGAGACAGAGCATGAGATGGGGGGAGGATCAGAGGGAGAAGCAGACTCCCTGCTGAGCAGGGAGTCCGATGCGGGACTCGATCCCGGGACTCCAGGATCATGACCTGAGCCGAAGGTAGTCGCTTAACCAACTGAGCCACCCAGGCGCCCAGTTCCTCGAGTCTTAACTAAGGGTGTTATTTTAAGGAAGTGCTTCTTAAAAAGCTGGTATTTTATTGGTATAGGTCAGTGTGAGTATATCGTTTATGTAACTTAAAACCCAAAATTCAAGGCTCCGTACTGATTACTAAGCAGCGTCCAACCCGATTCTTGCAGATGGTGGTGGAAACTGAGAAGTACAACATCTCCATGAAGATGGCATCGCCCGAGGACGTGAGCGAAGTGCTAGCCCACATCGGCACCTGCCTGCAGAGGATATTTCCTGGCCTCTCCCCAGTGTGAGTGCTTGGGGGGAAGGGCGAGCAGAGCAGAGAACGTCCTCAGAGCAGTGGATGAGAATGCGCCTTCCCCTCACGCGTCCTCCTCCACTTAAACATTTCGACAGCAAACCCTCACTTGGGCCCTTGCGTTCGACGTCTGAGGTTCTCTGCGGGGCTCTGCTTCATACTGTACTTCCAAGAGCTTGAGCCATGAAGGGTTTGGCCACCCTTTCACCTCTGCTCCCAACACTGAAGCAGAAACCTTTTTGACATAACTTGCGATGTACCCTAGTGGGACTAATCCTCATGGCTCTTAGTGGAACCAGGGGCTCAGTGCTTTGCAGGAAGGCATCGAGGACACTATTCATGAAGAGTAAGAGGCTTCATTTTCCTTTTTTTTTTTTCCTCTTAGTTTTCTGAAACACACGTTAGGAATATTAGTAAATTGTGTCTGTGCATGCCCTCATAATTCTTTGTTAAGCACTTTTCATCAGGATTATGCGCTTGGGTAACCGAGTTTGTCCTTAGGGACTGTGTGGGTTGTTGGAAGGGGGGGTGGGACTGGTGGAGGTAAAAAGGCAGAAAGATCCTATGTCAGAAAGCTCCCTAATTTAATAGTCCCTAGCGAAAATACCTTTCTGCTAGAAGGAGACGGTACAGAGACTGTAAAAATCCCTCTCCCGTTGCTCGCCCTGTGTACGGAGGCCACGAAGCCTCACGGGGACACGTTGAAGATGGGGAGCTGTGTGTCTTGCTTGACAGGAGCAGGAGGGAAATTTCGGGGACTTGCCCTTTATGGAACATGTTCCTTACGATGCTCTGCCTCCTCATGAAGAGGCAAAGCAGGAAAACCTAGCCTTGTGTCTTTCAAGCCTTTTGGGTGCCTGCAGGTGGTTTGGTGGAGATGGGGCTTCCTTACAGTCTCTGGCTTTCCGAGACCTGCTGGGTTCTTCTAACAGCTCTGCGCGGCGCTCTCTCTTTTCTTCGCCTCCCGCCAGCATGGTGGGCTGGCCTGTGCCTTCTGGCTATTCACCCAGTGCTTCCTCCTCTGCAGCCTTGGGCTTCTCGTGCTTCTCTGAGCGACTGGCTAGCTGGTTGCAGAGGAGCGGAGTGTCCGCGGCCTCATCCCGTGGCACAGAGGGTTCGAGTGGGGCTGTCCCCTAGCTCCTGCCTGCCTGGACTTTCCAGGTCTGAAGCCTTAAAGGCAGGCTCCTGCAGGGTGCAACCACACTCTCGCGTGTGTGCAGGAGAGTTGCGGGTAGGCAGGGGTGCGGGGTGAAGTGAGGCGTGATGAGGAGCGGTGAGGGGGAAATACCCACAAGGAGAACATCCTTAAAGCCACCAGATAACTATTTGGGGTGATCATGAGTTAGCAGTCACTACATAGCCCATTCTCCCTAAACGATGTTTAGTAAAGTGACTTTGTACGTCCTGATGAGATCAGAAAATTGTTAAGCACAGCCTCATTTAGCATGGACTTACACGACCCTCGGAACAATATGTAGAATCTCTGCTTTCTTTAAAATGCAGTTTTATTTGCCTAGTATTCTAGGAATTTGGAGGAAATTACCAGTTTTTGGGTTGAATTCTTCCATTTTTTTCCTTCCCAGAGAAAATGGTCAAAGAAGAGTATTTGCACTCTTCTCTTCCATTTAACTTTTTTTTTTTTTTTAAAGATTTTATTTATTTGACAGAGAGATACACAGCGAGAGAGGGAACACAAGCAAGGGGAGTGGGAGAGGGAGAAGCAGGCTTCCTGCCGAGCAGGGAGCCTGATGTGGGGCTCGATCCCAGCACCCTGGGATCATGACCTGAGCCGAAGGCAGGCGCTTAACGACTGAGCCACCCAGGCGCCCCCCCATTTAACTTTTTGTTAAAAGGTTTGGGCAGCAAATATGAACCAAGCATTAAGTAATGAGCTCCATTTCTAGGGAGGCTGTCACAACATAGATGTTAGTTTCTAAATCTAAGACCTCCACCCGAGCCTCATCTGTACTTCTGTCTCCTGGCTGCACAAGGATGTCCCCAGGCACCTCACACGCGGTGCGTCCCATCAACTTAGCAGGTTTTCCCCCGAACCTGCCCGTGTTTGACACTGTATCTCGGTTAGTGGCTCGCCTTGTGCACAGTGTCTTGTTCTTCACTCGCACCTGTCAGACCCTTTTCATGCCTGTCTCCTGGTCTGCTCCTTGTCTGGCCTTTCATTTCCACCGTCTTCGTTCAAAGGGTCTCACGTTCCAGGGCAGCATCGTCCTCACCTGTGTCTGCATCTCCAGGCCTTCTCCTCGCCGCGGGTCTTCCGCGCGGTCACCAGAATTACCCGGTTGCGTCCACGCTGTGTAGGCTGGTGTAGCAAGACCACTGCTGTCTGGCCCCATGATCCAGCCTCTCCTGTCCTCAGTGCTTTCATGCAGGCTGCTAATCCAGACACACTCCCACTCCAAAAGACCTAGCCCGGGTGTCTAAAGAGTTTCTTTATTCATGGGTCCGTAGAACTTTGTGATCACGTCCTCTGCTAGCACGTGTCTCGCTGTGTTACAGTTGTTTCTTGATACACTTATATAGTCAGTGTTTACTGAGTTTCTACTATAGACGGCAGAGTACTAAGTGTTGGGGTCCACGGCCCACGTGGAATTTACATTGGGAAGTTGCATTACTTACATTGGGAAACAGACCCCCCAGAAATAAATCAGTGAAGTAAGTGTAAACTTGAGTAAATGCTTGCAACTGATCTTTAGTGCAGGACTAACATAAAGAGTAAAACTCCGTCTGCCAGGGCCTCCCAGTGGCCATGATACTTTGAACAGACCCTCAAGGGAGAGAAGGAGCCTGAAGAGGGCAGAGAATCTTTCCTTCTCAGGCCTCTGCTTGTGCTGTCTCGCCTGCCTGGACCAGGGCTGGCGTCTTTGAGGAGCGGAGAGAGAACCCGGGCGGCTGGAGCATGGGAGTGAGGAGAATGCAGGCGGGAGGGGGTAACTGTTGCGAGATGAGGCTGGAGGCACAGGTCTGGGTCGGTGGACGTAGGTCCTCACGGGGAAGAGTTTGCAGGTGAGCACTAGCTCGCTAGGAAGCCGCTGTCGGTTGCAAGTATAGATGTGACATGATTCCTGATGCGGTTTATGAAGATTATTTTTGCCGCTGGAGAGAGTGCAGTGGGAAGGGTAAGGGCAGGAGGGGAGAGCTGGTTAGAATGCGGGCAGGCATATGGGGGAGGGATGGCTGCGGCCGTGACGTTAGAGATAAGGATGGGAGGTGGAAGATGGAAGATTTATTGTGGGTACAGGACTGGCTGATGGATTCGGCACGTGGGTGACAGCAGTGAGGAAAGGGAGGACCAAGGATGACTCCTAGGTTTCTGGTTTAATGACTCAGTGACTCATGATACTTTGCAGTGAGGTGGAAGGGGCCGAGGGTAGCTGGTGGGGGCAAGTTTTATTTGGGGGGAGAAACACCCCAACCATTCTGTTTTAGGCATGCTAAGCTTGAGATCTAGGACACGTGAGGGAGGGGGTGTCAGATCGGCAGTTATGTACCTGGGGTTGGAGCTTGGGGGAAAGGTCCATCCAGGTCTGGAGATGTCGCAAATGTGGGAGTCATTACTGTAGAGAGTCTTGCTTGCACGACTGTTTTGAGATCATCCAGAGAGAGATGTGCCCCCGGAAGAGAAAATGTCTTGAGAATGAGGACAAGTGTAAGAGGAAGAGTCCTAAAGGGAGTCGGGACAGGATTCCAGGGGAAAACCAGGGCCTGGGAGGATCCTCTGAAGCAGGGAGTGGATTTCTGCAGAATGATCTGGGTGCTGACCAAGCAAGGGCAGAGGGCTGTCTGGGCAACTGGGCACGGTGAAGGGCAGTCCCAGGGTTCTGGTGGGGAGAGGTGGGCCACCATGCCAGTGGAATGAACTCCAAAGGGAGGAAGCTGGTGTGGTACCTGCAGGACACTTCTTAGAGATGTTTAGCTATGAAGGGGAACTGATAAATGGGAAGTAACTAAAGAGGTACAAGGAATTACAGGCGAATTTTGTTTGCGTTCAGAGTGGGAGGTATTAAAGCACATGGCTGTAACGAGGGGAATGCTCTAGTAGAGAGAGAGAGAGAGAGAGATTGTTGCTGGAGATCGTGGTAATAAATCCACGATATCCTTGAGAAGGTAAGAGGGACACAGAGCACACAACATACCTGAGCTTCCTTCTTGGCCAAGAGCTACTGGAGCCAAGGCTGTGTTTTTTATTCATCTTAAATCCCTAGTCCTTGGCACATAGTAGATACTCACTGAGGTTTCTCATGCTTACCGTGTGTCGAGTGCATCATTGGGCAATGTGCATGGGAGCCTATGGAAGTTGGAAGACCGTGGTCTGGCCTCCTGACCATGGGTGCGTGGGCCCAGGTGACACGAAGCCGATGAGTGGGTGACCAGGCATAAGGAGGAGGTGGACGTGTGCGGGCTGGCTGTGCGGAGCTCCGCCTGGGAAGCGGGGAGAGGATTTGGAGGGGAGGGCAGGGAAGGCAGAGGCCGTCCAGATGAAGCCACCGATGTGCAAGAAGGCACAGATTATGATGTAGAACTTGACTTGGCAGAGAATTTAAATAATGTAAACGTACTTGACTTTTTAATTTCGCTTTCCTACCCACCGTGCACGGTTAGCTTATCAAAATAAACCTGTAATATTTTGTGACTTGCATGTTCTGTCTTTCCTCTTGAAGTTCCTTAGATTGTATTATGTGATTTTAGCGGGGGAAATGGGTAATTACGTTGGTTCTGGTTATCGACCAGGGAGGGTGAAGAGGTGGGTAATCGTATCCTTTCTTCTCCATCCCTCGTGTTGCTTCGGGTTAAAGCGGTCAGTGAGGGAACAACTTCCTCGACGTAAATAATGGAGAACATGCAAAATAAAATATGTCCCCAGTCATGTCACACATCCCACTCATAATAAGTTGAAGAATAGAAACTATATTTGATATAACACCGTATGTTAACTAACTGGAATTAAAATAAAAATGTAAAAAAAGAAACCATGTTTGGAATCCTCAGTCTGGTTTGAGTCATCTGTCTCATCGGATACGTTACCTGAGCCTATGGTGGGGCCCTCGGGTACCCCGCTCTCATCTCCTCCCTTGCTCAGGGCTGGTAGGGACGGTGGATAGGGAAGTATCTGGTGAGCGGGTATCAGGAACCAGGAGAATCTGGGGGACAAACATGGCCAGCGCAGGCCTCCATTCAGATAA
Organism: Leptonychotes weddellii; assembly: GCF_054177405.1. Taxonomy (NCBI): domain Eukaryota; kingdom Metazoa; phylum Chordata; class Mammalia; order Carnivora; family Phocidae; genus Leptonychotes; species Leptonychotes weddellii. The sequence goes on along the minus strand of NC_138376.1, from coordinate 2,123,265 downwards.
TCAGTTCTTGGATAGTCCATTTGACTACATAGAAATGAAACTATATCTGCAAAGATCTGAATTTCCAGTTTTACCCAAATATAATTTTGAAAATGATATCCATGATCAAACTCAAATATATAAAAACAGGATGTAAATAATCTACAATGTATAATCAGTCCTCTTGACTGCAGTCAAGAGAATGCAGGTAGGAAAAAAATGAGGAATTTTAATTAAAATTAATAGTCACACCAGGATCCACTCTTCACCTCCCCTCCGCTCCCATACATACATGTTAGGATATTTTTTGCTTCCTCTTTCCTTCCCTTACAAAATGACATTTCCCTCCCGTCATTAAATGAGGAAAATTTATTTCAAAACATGGGGAGAATTTAAAGGTACAAGAAGAAAATGTAAGTTAAATTTAAAAATCAGATTGCTGTTAGCATTGTGTTGTGACCACTCTCATCTTTGCTGTGCGGAGCTGGGTGTCATCGGAGACCTAGCCTCGGAGACAGTGACGTTGAGGGGGCTAGGAAATATTTGTAGGTACGTGTTGTTCAATCTGTTTTCCCAGAGCTGTCCGTGATGGCATTTCTATTCTGGAAGCTGTTTTGTCTTATGGCCTTCAGCTTTTCTAATATTGAGAACCTGGGTTATTCTCCAGGACCAAGCTGGATTTTTTTTTTTTTTTTTTTTTTACGTCAAATTAAGTCATCGGGATGTGGTAGAATTCATTTAGAAAATGTTCACTAAACGACTGCCTCGGGCATACATACATTAGTAAAATGTTTCCTACTCCCCGAGAATTTATAGTCTGAAGGCAGTGTTAAGAAAGTTCCACAAATAATATAGTGAAGAGAAGAGAAAATCCTCAGGTTTCAGAGAAAGGAAAGTCACATTTAACTTGAGATGCCAGGAAAATAATTTGTATTATTTTTTATATTTGTATTATTGATTTGTATTTGCCTTCCTCCTTTTTTTGAGAGGGGGGCTTTTGTGGAGGGTGGGTCGGGAGAGTTCTGTGGGGAAACGGCAGGAGCAGGTGCCTTTGGGAGACAGCTGTCGGCCTGATGCAGCCTGAATTGGGAGCCTGCAGATGTCCCTGTGAGCAAAAGCCTCAAGGACGGGCCTGGGGAGCAACGAAGGCTTTTGGACGTTGGAATAAAATGGTAGTCACACGTGGGGAGAAACAGTCCGTGGTGCTGCTTTATGAACGTGTGTGGAGAGAGCTTTGAGGTACAACTGGAAGGTGTCAGGTTGTCGGGATGCTTTAGCGGGGATGAGACTCTAGGCAAGTTAACTCCCTTCTCAATGCCTCAGTGTCCGCATCTGTAAAATGGAATAATGCTGTTGGTGCAGGTGGAGGATTAAATTAGCTCCTGTAAACTGCTTCAGAAATTTTATTTGTGGTAGAGGTTGTTGCGGTCCGTTAACCAGCGGCAGCAGAAGAAAGCCTGCACTGTCAGAAAGGGCATTGGTGACGTTTGTAGGGAGTTTCTTTGAAGTTTGATTTTTTTTTTTTTAAGATTTTATTTATTTATTTGACAGAGAGAGCGAGCAGGAGCAGGGGAAGGGGCGGAAGGAGAAGCAGACTCCTCACTGAGCAGGGAGCCTGACTCGGGACTCCATCCCAGGACCCCGGGATCATGACCTGGGCCGAAGGCAGACGCTTAACGACTGAGCCCCCAGGCGCCCCCTGATTTTTTTTTTTTTTATTATATGTTTACATGGAAGCTGATAGCATTTTTCTAATTTGATTTTTTTGTTGTCAGATGTCCCTAATAACATCCTTATTAGGTGACAGAACAGTAACCTTCTGACAGGAGTTTTCTCCTGAGGCTTTCAGCATACCGGGACCTTCTGGCAAACCTGCGACACGTTTGAAAGTCAGCGTGTTAGGACGAGGTTTCTTTGCTCCCGTGATAAAAATGGTATTGCAGATCCCTTTAGGAAGTCAAAGCCAACTGAAGTATGAGAAGGTGAGGTTCCTGTGAAGAAAAGTGGCAAAAGAGGAGTTCATGTAAAAACAAAAGAAAGGTACTTATAGTCCGTCCGCTTTTCTAAAGCAGAGACAGCATTTAGTTGGGGTGTGGTTTGCGTCAGGAAAACGTCCGGTTCCGGAGACAACGGCCTGTTTCATGAGATGTCTTCAGTTCCTGAGATCAAAGTGTTTTTTAGTTCCTTACAAAAGAAGAGAGGAGAACTGTCACAGAGCTGGGCTGCTTGGAAGAGCTCACACTGATACCTTTTTTTTTTCTTTAAGATTTTATTTATTTATTTATTTGACGGAGAGAGAGAGCGAGAGAGGGAACACAAGCAGGGGGTGTGGGAGAGGGAGAAACAGACTCCCCGCTGAGCAGGGAGCCCGATGCGGGGCTCGATCCCAGGACCCTGGGACCATGACCTGAGCCGAAGGCACATGCTTAACCATCTGAGCCCCCCAGGCGCCCCTAGACTGATACCTTTGAAGAGGGGTTTTGAAGGTCAAGGATGTCTCTGCTGGCTGCCACTTCTCTCGCTTTCCAGTTGACTTGTCCTTACCCCTGAGCAGGAATGTCCGGTGTTGTTTTTGGAGCAAAATTGAGGCTTTAGTTTCTGAATCAGCCATGAGGAGTCATCCATTTCTCCCTATAATCCTAGACTGCCACCTTCCTATTCTTGATCCTACCAGCTTCCTGCCAAAGATTTTTGCCTTATTTTCTCCCTGCTTTTGACGAGCTTAACCCCACCCTGTGTGTCACTGAAACAGCATGCCACCCCACCCCGCTGAAATAAAGCAAGAATTTTAGAACACAGATGTGATCTCAGATGAAGTCGGACTGGAGTCCACTTGGGTGTGTCCACACCCCAGCTGTGTTGAAGCTTGGGGTGGCTTCCGACGGCTCTGCTCTTTCTTTGCATAATACCTGGTTTTGCTGTCTTGTAGCTGGAAAATAATGCCACTAAAATACCAGAATGATAGTGTTGAACCAAGATGAGCCATTTCAAATGGCCAGATTCTGTAATACCACTTTCAGCGTGAATGTCTTCTTAAACCCACAGTTATTCCCAAATTCAGGACCTTTAGGATAGTGGGACTTAATCTTAGGTGTTTTCAGGTGAAATGGAGAAAAATCATGCTGCCCTTGCAGACCTCATGCATTTATACAAGAATTTGAAGGAATTCATGACATTTGACATCGTTGGTTATACACGATTATGCTTCAATCCTAAATTTTGCGAAGAAGTAGAAATATTTTCAGTGCCAGCAGGACGTGGGTATCTACGTGCTTTGTTACGTACTTGAGGTTTTGTCTAGGAGTAGAACAAGGCCCCTTGTCAGGATCTTGACACGGGAATCCATCCCGTGAGAAAATGGAGCTCTCTGGAAACACTTGCTGCTAATCCTCTACAAGGTGGTTGAGATTCATAATGGTGACTGAGAACATTTTATGTAGCAGAAGTGCTTTTAAGTCGTTGAAGAAGGGTGCAAGTATGTTCAATATAACTTGGCATCTTACTTCACCACTTTGCACCCACGTCCTCCCGTGATCCCAGGTGCCTCTGACCCGCCGACACCCTTCCTCACAGCCCGTGACCTCCTCCCCTCCCCCGTCCTCCCCACTTCACTCGTGAGCGCCACGCCTGAGCCCTTGTCATCTCCTGGAACAGCGTCTGCTGGGGTGGAATCACATTCCGTCATCCCGCTCTGAGCAGCCCCCTTCCACTTTCTCTCCTTGGAAGGACCAGGGCCTCCCAGCCACACATCCCTTGGCTGGCAGAGTCCAGCGCTGCAGCTGGGCCCTGGCAGGACCCTCGCGGCCGTCTGTCCCACCTTGCGGCTCGCCTGCCCGGAAAGCCTGCAGCCCCACCGAGCACCAGCTGCCCCCCTTCTCCGCACGTCTGGGCTGCAGAGAGAGTCCCGAAGCTGGTCTGCGTGGCACCACCAGCAGCTCATGACCTTCACTCTCGCTGGGCTCTTATCAGTCCTGTGGGCTTCCATTTAATGTCTCAAGTTGTTTCTCTATTTCCGAAGCCTGACCCTGACCCGTGCCCTCCAGATACTTGTCTACAGTGCCTGTCCGACCATCTCATGCACCCTCTTGAGGCCTTCCGTGGCCCCTCATTGCCCTGAGAACAAAATCTGAACTCCATGGTCGGACCTCGAAGGCTCTCTGTGACCTGGTTTCGGTTCGGTGTAGTTCCCTGGACTCCTCCGTCACCCCCCCTCGTCACACGACATTTGCTGGCTGCTTTGAACTATGTGCAGTTTCTGGTGGTGAACACGAGCCTTCTCATCTCCTTGAACTTGCTGGCCCTTTATCTGGAACACTTTCCCCGGCTCCTGGTCCCACTCCCCTCCAGATATAGTCTTTATTGCTCTCCAGGTTTTAGCATCAATGCTAAGACCCCTCCGCTGCTCTCTCCCCACCAGAGAGTAAGTTCAGTGTCCTTTCTGCCGCCCCACACTCCCACCCCCACCCTGTGCTTCTCCTGTATTAAGACTTCTCCTTTTATAATTGCCTATTTATCTGGTTCTCACGGGAGATGGCTCACTGGGAACACAGGCACGATACCTGTTTTGTTCACAGTTGTATACCGAGTACCTGGTAGCTGGTCTTGCCACACTGTAGACATTTAATAAAAATTTGGGGGTGAATTAAGGGATTCATAAGTTGCTCGTTACATGATTACTGGGTGATAAGTAGGAGAGCATCAGCTAACGTTTATTGAGACTTTACCAGGCACCAGGGATTGTTTTAATCATCTCACAGGTATTAATTTCTTTCTTTCTCGCAGCTAGGGTAGGTCCTCCCACTTTGCTAGTTCTATGAATAATGAAGCTTGGGGGATGGTTGGCTGTGCCTTTAACTACTACTTCTGTCCTGCTTCTGCACTGTGCGCGGGGCCTTGTTAGCTCCGAGGATGAGCATGGGGCCTGGGTGTGCTCTCTGGCCCAGAGGACTTCTCGTCAGAGGGGAAGAGATAGTAAAAGGAACATGCTCTTTCTCAATGGCCATTCGTATGCGGTACTGTGGAAGGACAGAGGGGATTTGTATTTTAATTTTTTAGAAGTTAGTGATTTATATTTAGTATACACCTAATCTAATACTAGAACACACTGTTTTCTAGCCATTCTAATAGAGTCGAATGTTACAAAACAACTCAATAACCCTAACCCTGAGCTTACAAAAGGGAGTTAAATAAAGAAGTTTATTAAGTTCCGGTAGATCTCCAGCTTCTTAGTGCTCAAAAAATGGAATTACTTTTACCAAAATTGAAGTGGCACCCATCTTTGGTTTTAAGAAGGGCATATCACCAAATAGAGTTCTGTGTGCAGGGGCAAAAAAACCTTGATTTTTGAAATTTATTGTTACTGTTGATCTTACAGGCGAATCATGAAAAAAGTCTCCATGGAGCCATCTGACCGACTGGCCAGTCTCCAGGCTCTGTGGGACAACCAGACCGTGGCCGAGCAGGGCCCCTGTGGTGAGCATGCATTTTAAAACCAAATTATAAATGGCTGCATGGATGTCCCCCTGCCAGGAAGTTACGTCTATTCCTAGTATGTTACTGTAAAGGTGCAATTAGTCTTAAGGTGTAATTAGCACCGCACAGACTTTAGATTGGTGGACAAAAGTCCTATATTTAAGCTGTATTGCGTGCTGCTATGTACTTACTATAGAACGGGAGCAGAATCTTCGCTGTTTTCCCAAACAGAAAGAACAATCAGCATTGTCAGCATCGGCCATATTTAAACTTTTATATTTTAACTTCAGATAAATCATTTAGCCAAAAACCCGTCACGTTTCTGTTGTGGGTTTCAGGTGGATTTTCTCAGATGTACGCCTGTGTTTGCGACTGGCTCGGGTTTTCATACCGAGAAGAAGTACAGTGGGTAAGTGTATCTGTGTGCACAGGAGCGTATACGCACATGCGCGCCTGAGAATATTCCAGGGTGCGACTGGCTTCTTTCTTTTTTTCTCCCCCACCTCCATTCATCCTCAGATTCTGTGAAAATCTGTCTGTATCATTATCTAATTCTCTTTGCATCCCTCTTCCCTGATCATCTTTGTGGGCTATTTACATGATTGAATTTTATTTCAAATAGGATGTGGATACAATTTATCTGACGCAAGACACCAGGGAATTGAATTTACAAGACTTCAGTCATCTTGACCACAGGTAAGCTACTTCTTTCTTTCCTTCCTTGTACAACTAATTGTGCCTCCAGAACTGTATTTCTCTGCTGGTGCTTACGGACATATGTGATCTCCAGAAAATCCTGTTACGGGGGAAATGGGGAGAATCTCAGCATCTCTGAATCTTGCCTTCCAAGAAGTACTTTCAGATGCGTTCATTTGGGAATGAAGTGCATGTGTGTACCTCAGGTCCAGAGTTTGTGCTTAGAAACTGTGGAGATAGAATTCTTAAGTTCTTGTAGCAGCCCACGAAAGTCTGTATAATTGTCTGCCTCTGTATATGTGATGCGGTATTATTTTGCCTAATGGCCATTAGAACATTTTTCTAGGAGGGAATTTTGTGCTGCAATCCTAAGAAATGACTTTTTGTTTATCATTTCTTTAGGAGTTGGGGATTGCTCGGGTATAGATGCGCATACGTTGGTGGAAATCCATTCGCCAGTATCTGCCTTGTGATAATGATAGTACAACTGTGAATCCTGTTACGTGTTATTTGAGAGACTCCTAGGTCTTAAGACCTTGACTTCTGTATATTTAGGGCGGTGGCTCGCGTGACCAGGCCCCAGAGAAGAAGCTTCATTCAGTCTATCCGAGTTCTTTTGCTCCCTGACAGAGCTGAGCGGTGCCCCAGTGTCTTTGCTGGTGGTTTATCCTGGGTTTCCCAGTCTCCTCCACCCTGGATATCCTGTTACTTATTTTAAGTGGCAGGTATTAGTCCAACCCCAGTGAACCTCAGCCTGGGAAATCTTCCATCCCTGTGTGGAATTGAGAGAGAGAATCCTGGGATTCCGATTGTCCCTTTTATGCCACGCGGACAGTTGGGATTGCAGACAGCGTTACGATCTCTTACCACCAGCATCTTGCCCCGAAAAATGCCATTTCAGGTTATTTCTCCACCTATCTCAGGGAAATCCAGCATTGTACAGGGTGAACCCCCAGGAGTTCAAGCCAACTGAATTGAGCAGAGAACACGGATGCTAGCTGGAGGTAGCTTGTCTCTGCATAGCCGGGCATACGGAGCACGGTGAGGCAGGGTCTGCTGGGTCTGTCGTTGTGACCGATATCAAGTGCCGATAGCCCCTGGTTCTCAAGCTTGGATCTGCTTCCTTCTTGTGGAGCAGGCAGTTTCTTTTCCTGATTAGGGCCGATCTCCCTCTTTCTACATACGAGGGAACTTCATACTCCCATTCAGGCTTGCCTCTTTCCTGTGTAGCTTGTGAAAAAAGTGAACTGAGAAACGAAAAGGGAGAATATCTGCTCTGCAAGTTTTTTTTTTACAATAAAAACAGAAAATGGCACGTAGAATAAGAGAAGTGGGTAGGCTTGCCGTATCAGAGCTCAGTGTTTTTGGCTCTGGGATCCCTTTATTGTTCTTGAAAACGGTTGAGCTTTTGTTTATGTGGGTATATCTTTTGGTACTGATCATCTTAGAAATTAAAACTAAAATTAAAAACATTGATTAATTCCTTGAAAGATCTCAATAAGCCTATTACATGTTAACGTCGGTACTAGTTTTATGAAAAATAACTATTTTCCAAGACAAAAAATAAGTCCGCCAGAAGAGTGCATTCGTTTACCTTTTTGCTGATCACTTTATCTTCGAAACCTCATAGAAGACTGCTCACTCTGTTGTGATTCGTGGCCCTGAGTGAAATACATTAAGAAAATGCAGACTTAAGCGGACACGTAGTTAGAAGAGGGAGTATTTTTAATAACCTTTTCACTAAGCTATGGATATTCTTCTTTGATTGTTCACCACAACTCAGTAAGAGATGGTTTTCTAAAGATCACTTGGCAGGGTGCAGTCTGAAACTGTTCAATGCACATTTTGTTACATTAAAATGCATTTGGTCCATCTTGTACTTTGATGGGTCCTATCTTTAGATGATTTTGTAGCATCCTGCATTGGTCATTTAGAAAATACTGGTTTGCGGAGTTTTGCATGGCGTCCAGATATTCCGCTGTTGTACGAAAGGGAGAAAAGAAGACATCTGTTAGCACCGCTGATCTCATCCAGAAAGTCTCGAAGTGTGGCAAAGCTGTCAAGCTCATTGTGGCAGATAAAGGTCTCCCCAAATTTAAATTTTTTTTTGAAGATATAATTTTACTATTGGAAAAAAGTGCTGTCAGGTGATTTCCTTGAAGTGACTGGCTAACTTTTTACGCCTTAGAGAAAATACCCGCTAAATCCCAAGTCTCGATAACTGTGTTTTGTCATTTCTTTCATGGTGTTCTTTGAAAAAAGGGAGCTAGTTCTGCTTCTCACTCTCACAGGAATACTTTACCTGAGACAGTGACCCCCTTTGGTACGTAGAGGAAGCATTTTGTGCATACTTCTGTTTTGTCACACAGGCATGTACTCAAGGGCTGAGATTTAATAACGTGAGTACTTTTTGCTGCTTCATTAGGGGCATTCTTAAAGGAACTGGCATTTGTTTAAAGCAGCTGGGTGCGTGGTGGTGGAGAACAGTGACCAGCATCCCAGCTTGGCGCTGCTGAGTTGGTTCCTGCTGAAGCCCGAGCCTTTTCCCACTGTCCCTTCTCTACCCACCATGCAGACATCTCCACGGCGTAAAGGACAATTGGTTTTCGTGTTACTATGAAAATACTTTTGAACTTGTGAAGCCCCTAAGGGCGTCTCAGGGTTTCCCTGGGGTCCCTGGACCCTAGTTGGAGTGAAGACATTGTGTAAGGCAACTAGAGGTGTTTCTCCAGGTTTCTGTTACCCCCTTAATGATTTTTACATCATTCGTAGGTTCTGCATAGTGGCAGTGCTGAATTTTCCAGCTTACCCACTGTGCTTAATTTGGTGATTAATCTGTCACCAGAGGGAAACCGTATCCAGGGAAGCTGCTAATAAATACGGTTACCTGAAAAATGTAGAAATATGTAGAATCCTATCCACAAGTGAGAAACCTTGTCAAAACTTAGAATTTTCCTACAGATCTTTCCTAATTCCTTAGCTGGAGAATTTTCAGTTTGTCAGGAAACACTGCATTCATAATCATCTACTTACCTGTTTAAGGGCTAGACGGATGTTCTTCATTACTGAGACTTTAGATGATAACGTGGAATACTTTTTCTGTAAAGGGCCAGATAGTAAGTATTTTAGGGCTTTATGGGGCAGAGAGTCACTGTTGCAATTATGCGCTGCTGCTGGTGTAGATTGAAAGCAGCTCCAGACAGTACGTGATCGAATGAGTGTGACTGTGTTCCAATAAAACTTATAAAAGTACGCACTGTGGGCTCTGGTTTGCTCATGCCTGTTCTGCATCAGTAGCCTCTCACGTGGGATGTAGATACCCAAAGAAAAATGCAAGATGAGCTACCAAAAAAATAGAAAAATGATGAGCTTCATTTTAAAATATCTATCTTTGTTTTATAATATATAATGCTATTACTATTGTAGTATTTAGCATATAATAATTATGTAAAATTAGGGAGTTTTTGCAGTGGGCTAAACAGCGGGCATCATTGCTCTAGATGTCCTCTTTCCTACTAGTGCCTAAATAATTTGACTTTTTTTTTTTTTTTAAGATTTTATTATTTATTTGACAGAGAGGGACAAAGCAAGAGAGGGAACATAAGCAGAGGGAGTGGGGGAGGGAGAAGCAGGCTTCCCGCCGAGCAGGGAACCCAATGCGGGGCTCGATGCCAGGACCCTGGGATCATGACCGGAGCCGAAGGGAGACGCTTAACGACTGAGCCACCCAGGTGTCCCTAAATACTTTGACTTTTTTCAGAACTCTGTCTTTCTCCCAATCTTCAAAGTTTATCCCCTTTTTCTTGAGGATGTAATTTGTCCCCATGATTCTTACTATTAAAATTAGCACCAGTTTCTATATAAAGAGGTTACTCTCAGTCTTATTCGATGGCCTGTATTAATAGTATTTTGCCAATCAAGTTACAACCAAGTATATTGGGTGAACATCTGTGTTTATTAGAAGTGGGAGCATGCTTATCTGTGAAGGAAATCTGCACTCACTGGCCGTAGTTTGGTAGGATTCATAGTGGTACAATCTGAGTGTGTGATATGGGTCAGTCTCTGAGTTTGAGAGGTCTTACAAGAATGTTGGTGACTCTCTCATTTGGGTGTGAATTATGGAGAAGAGAACAGAGGAATTGGACAGATTGGCAGGTGCCATGCGTTGAGCTGGCGTTTGTCAGCAGATAGGGGCCGTGCTTCTCATATGCTTTGATGGGTTTTCCCACAGTGGCTCCGTGTTTCTCTGTGTGAACGTAATTCCCGATTGGCTGTCATTCAAAGCTCTGTCTTTTCATTCCATTCTTTCTTGTATTTCGTCATCATAGTTAGAAACATCCCTTCTTAAGAGTCCCTAAAGCCATTAGTGATCCTGGAATGGAAGTTGCCCGAGGGTTGGGCTGTGTCTGTCTCGTTCCTGCTGTCTGATGTGATGCTCTTGGGTCAGTGGCTCAGAATAAAGGATTTTCAAGGGAAACAGCTGCTCTAGGGGAGCAGATCATTATCCTGGGAGGTTGAGGGGATTTTTTTTAAGATTTTATTTTATTTAAAGATTTTATTTATTTATTTGACAGAACAGGGAGAGCGAGCATGAGTGATGGGGTGGGGCAGAGGGAGAGGGAGAAGCAGACTCCCTGCCGAGCAGGGAGCCTGATGTGGGCCCGATCCCTGTTCCTGTATCTTCAGCCACCTCACTAAAGTCTTTAGGGGCCCGCCTAGGAGCTTCAAGGGAAATTTATAAGCAACTTGAATGCTGTGATCGATGACTAACTAAAAGCCTGTATCACAACCGAGTGTAGGATCAGATACCCTGTTGTTGCTGAATAAGCATTCAGGGATGAGGATGACGGTGTGCATGCTAGATCCATCCAGTTACTTCCTGGAGAAGAATAGCAATCGGGAAGTACTTGGGAAAATGCCCACTCACTTGTTATTTATAGCTTCCAAAATTTTATTTAAGTATATTCTCGAAATTTATTCTGGTTTAGATATCACTGGTGGGTCAAAAAGAGGCATAACTTGAAAAAGGCTTTGTTGTACATTTCTCATGGCATCTCTCAAAGGCCCGTGAGCCGACATGTTAGAAGTGTAATTAGACTGTGATTCGGAGTGGCGGAGAATGACGGGGGTGTAGAGGTGGTGGTACTGAGGCAGAGAGACTCTAGAGCTTTAAATACATCCATTCTTCTTGTTCCCAGGAGACTTTTAAGAGGAATTAATCTCATCAGTCCTCTAAAGACTCAACGACTCGCATCACTGAATTTAAACTTGACTCCTGAGAGCCCAGCCAGCAGCTCATTCCCTTCAGATTCATGTTTTCGTGTTTTCATATTTCTTACTCATCAAAGTGACATTCTCGAGCCTGACACCTTGAGGAAAAGTTTTGAGTGTGGGTTAATGTTTGTCAAGGTTGTCCCGAGGGCATTGTTGTAATTCTTTCCTCCTCTAGACTCCTGTCTCTTTATTCCCACTCTCATTTCAAAAGGAAGAAGTGCTGTTTGGAGTGTGGAGTCAGGTGTGAATAGCGATGGACTCTGATGTACAAGTTGATGATATTTTGGGGAACATGAAGAAAATAATAGAACTTGTTTTTCTTTCTTTTTTTGTTTTTTAAGATTTTATTCATTTATTTGAGAGAGAGAGAGAGAGAGGATGAGCAGGGGGAGGGGCAGAGGGAGAGGGAGAGGGAGAGAGAGAAGCAGATTCCCCGCTGAGCAGGGAGCCTGATGCGGGGCTCGATCCCAGGACCCCGGGATCGTGACCTGAGCCGAAGGCAGACGCTCAACCGACTGCGCCACCCAGGCGCCCCTAGTAGAACTTGTTTTGTTTATTTCATTTTATTTGTGTGTCTGTATATGTTTTATACTGAAGATAATACATTGGGATAATGGCACATATGTGTAATTTACAGATAAACACAGATTTGGGGGAGGTTTGTGCTCAAAATATTTTTCAGTTGAGAGTGAATGATCAAAAAATTTAGAGATCGTCTGTTTAGGATTCTGGTCATGTCCTCATCGGTGAAGTATTTCAGGTTGTCACGTACCTTGCAGAGTTGGCGAGTGGTCCAACTAATCATTTAATAACAGATGAGACATGCCTCTATATAAGTTAGAGTAACAGGAAGGAATAGCTAATCCATGACATTTGAAAGTCCTTAAAGCCCTCCAACTTCCATTTTCAAACTGGATATGAAGGAGAAAGGTCTAAGTTATCCCCAGAAAAGCTCTCAAATGAATATGTCTGGAAGATACTGCTGTGGTTCGGGGTCTTACCACCCTTTCCACGAGAGCCCACGTTCCGTCGTGCGCATGCAGGAAGCGTGCACAGTGGCAAGACCACATTCTTGCAGGAAACACCTCCTTTGAGCCTCTGAATGCTTGTGAGGTTTATTAGGGGGCAGTCTTTACTCCTGTGGTGTGCAGATGTACTCTAAGTAATTACCATGCCGTTCACTGGATTATTGCACTTTACCTGTGTGCTTTTCCCATGTTGTGGATTATGGGGCTTGCCAGACATCCTTCAAATCTGTCAGTTATTTTTATTCTTTACCACCCTTTTGGAGTATTTCACACTGTCTCTAAAAATCCCAGCGTTTTTGCAGTTTCAGAGAGGAGGAGGCAGGCAGGGACAAGTGAGTAAGGAGGGAAATTTGGCCCCAAAATAATAACTGAAAAAATTAAATTCTTAAGAAGTCCTACAGATCAGAAGGATGAGGCTTGACAACTGCTAATTCAACAGGATATTTAGAATCTAGAGTAGCAAATATTTCCCAAGTAACTTAGACCCTCAGTCACTTGCCAACCTCTTTGTTTTTGCAAGTTAACTTTTTTAAAAGAGCCCCCCCAAATTAGCAGCTTATGTCTGATGTCCCAGACGGCAAGAGCACTGTCAGTATTTGAGAAATCACCCCAGGATATGTCTTAGTATTGACTTTCCAAATACAAACGAAGTGAGTGGTTGAATGTGATGGAAAAGGTTTGGAGTCTTTGATCTAAAATCCGATGGCTGCCCCGCCCTGGATTCCCTGGAGAGGAGGTTGAAGATTCTGGGGGACACGGAAGGCAGGAGACTCAGTGAGGTCGTAGCACAGGTTAGGACAGCGGGTTGGTGAGTCCCACTGCTTGGGTTTGAGACCTGGCTCTGCCCAGACTAGCACTGTGTGATCAGGCAGCTCTCAAACTTCTCTATGTCCTCGGGGTTTCCATCTGTAAAACAATGTGCATCATAATGCCTCCCTCTTGGAGTTATTGTGAAGACTCTGGATTGATATATCTAAAACATTTTGTGCTGGTACATTAAAAAAAAAAAGTTTAAATAAATGCTTGCTACTTTAAAAAAAAAGATTTTATTTATTTTAGCGAGAGAGAGTGAGCAGGGGGAGGGGAGGGAGAGAGAGAATCTCAAGCAGACTCCCTGCTGAGTGTGGAGCCCGACATGGGGCTCAGTCCCAGGACCCCGGAGATCATGACCTGAGCCGAAATCAAGAATCAGATGCTTAACCAACTGAACCCCCCAGGCGCCCCTGCTTGCTACTTTTATATCCTAAAAGACTTGCCTCCTTTTAAAATGAATACCTATATCAAGTGATCAGTTTTCTTAATTAAAAGGAAAAGAGTTAGAGATACAAAATGCCTACATGACAGGAAATTTTGCATTTCCAGAGGCTAGTTCGTGATCTTTTCTGTGATGCTGCTCTTATCTTGTTAGCTTTATGATGACATTTTCCTCTGGAAAGGTGTAAGTGAAAAACTTGGTTCTTTTGAGTTTTAAGGGAAGGTTTGGATCACTCAGCGTTGCCAACTGAGATGAGAAATAAGGATCTCAGCTTGTATTACAAATCCCAACCCGTGGCTGGATTAACAACCATAACCACAAGGAGCAACTCTATGTATAATACATTTATATCAGGAAAAAGGTTAGGGAGTATTAACTGTGTCATCTCTTCCCGCCCAGTGTAAGAAAAGATTCTGCCCTGTGGCTCTGAAGGACATTAACATTGGATCTTCTTAGGGTTTGGAGTCTTAAACGTTTTTGCTCCCATTTTAAGGAAATGGTAGAAGTATCCTATGGAAATGGCAAGAGAATACTGTGTTGCCATGTTGCCAGGACTCAGGGGAGGATTCCCTGAACTGTAGCTCTTCAAGGACGACTTTATTCTTCAGATCAAGTCAAGTGGCAATTAAGAGTCTCTTAGGAGATCAAAGCTAAACCCAGGGGAACATACAGTCAGTGTCATGGACTGATGGTAAAAAGCTGTTACCCTGCGAAAATCGGTCAAGACGACAAGCATTGGTGTTTGGAAACCTTTCTGCATTATGTAACATAAAGCCTGCGGGGCTTAGTGAGAACAGGAGAAGGGGTTGGTTCTGACTGGCGCAGACCCCACCAGGGGACGCAGGGAGCTCTTTGCAGCGAGGTGATATTGGCAGAGCTGTTGGGGGGCTCCCGTGAATGCCAAATTGGCTATTTATCCTAGGTTTGCTGATTTGCTCACTTATCACTGTGTTCTAAGAAAGCCATCCGGGAAAATGAACTCTCAGGAATCAAATTATTGACCTGCGGTCTTGTGTTTTTTTCTGTTGGGGTGAGATGCACCGATTTTGATCATGATTGGTGATAGTTTGTTATATTTAGACGGAGTCTCCCGGAACCTTGGCCTCTGTGTCGTGGCTGTCCTGGTGGCTTGGACGGTCCAACGGGAACAGACTCGAGGAATCCCGAATGCCCCTCCGTTCAGACCTTGGCTTTTCTCTTAAGGGTTTTCTGAAGTGCTTTCTGGATGCTTGCTTCTCAGACTGAAAGCTCCCCATTCTCCGCACAATCCAGCCAGGGTGTGAGAGGTTTCAGACCTGAGAACCGAGGTTTGACCTGCTCTTATGTGCAGCTGTAGCTTATTTACTTTGGTTTCTGTTTTGTATTCTAATGTGTGAACATTCCGCCGTTTATCTGTTCTGCAGGTGATGGGATATTTGGGTTAGCTTCGTGACCCTTTTGAGCAGTGCTGCTAAGGCTGTTCTTAGTGTTGTTTGTGGAGAGAAAAGTGTGTGGTGGTGTTCCAGAATGCAGATAGTGATAAAGTCAACCACTCTGTCCACCACTTAGGTCAAGAGATAGGCTACTGCCTCTGCTAAGAAGACCTGCGTGAATCCGTTTTCCTTTGCGGTTCCCCCTGCGCCCCTCCCCCACCTGGTTGTAATAACTGTTCTAACAGTCCTTGTGTTTCTTTATGGTTTCATCATAAAAGCATGCATATTTCAGTTGGGGTTTCAGTAACTCTTTAATGAGTTTAGGAAAAATTATTTATTTTGCCTTGGTTCCTGTTCTAGCCTCGCTCCAGAAGCCACCTTTCTGCCTCGGGCTTCTGCCGTTACCTTGGATACATCTTGCCTGCATAATGGAAACTGTCACCTTCCTCTGATACGTCCTACCTACTTTGCTGAAATGGCTAACCTCCTGAAACATTTCTCTGCTTCAAAGCTTTTTATGGTCACCCTGTCTACAGTCCTGTTCCTGGTAGTGTAGCTTTCAAGGCTGGTTTGTGGACACTAAGTGTTCTGCTTGTTTACTGCTGTGTGCAAACCACTCCAGACTGAATACCCTACAGCATGAGCGGTCACTTTCAATTACCTTTCGCGGTTCTGGGCTCGAAGGGGCTCTGCTAGGTGGATTTTGCTTGTGCTCTTCCCGGCCGTTATGGTCAGACGGGGGCTGGCCCCCGGAGCCGTCTGAAGGCTTCCTCATTCACACGTCTGGTGGCTGATGCTGTCTGCCGGGACACTTCCACGTGGCCTTCCCATGTGGCCCGGACTTTCTCAGGGTGAGGCAGCTGGATTCCATGGGTGAGCGTGTCAAGAGAGGGAGCTGAGCAGAAGCCATATTATTGCCTTTTCTGTCCTCGCCCTGGAAGTCCCACAGCATCAGAGGAAGACATCCGTGTTGTCTCCAGTGTCTGATGATATGGAATACAGCCGTTATAAACAATGATATGTAAGTTTTTGTGTAAGGACAAGTTTTTATTTCTCTTGGTTGAGTACGTAGGATTGAGACTGCTGGGTCTTATGCTAAGTGTATGTTAAACGTAGGCACTGTTGGACTGTTTTCCACCTTGACTGTGCTATTTGCATTCCTCTCAGCAACGTATGAGGGTTTCAGTTGCTCGGCATCCTTGCCAGCCCTTGTTAGTTTTGTTTTTGTTTTTTTTTTTAATTTTAGCAGTTCAGTAAGTTTGTAGTGGCATCTCCTTTTGGCTTTAAGTTGCATTTCCTTAATGGCTAATAATTTCAAACATCCCTTTTTTTTTTTAAAGATCTGTTTTTTTTTTAAAGACTTATTTATTTATTTGAGAGAGAGAGTGAGCACACAGAGGGAGAGGGAGAAGCAGACTCCCCACTGAGCAGGGAGCCCGATTCGGGGCTCCATCCCAGGATCCTGGGATCATGACCTGAGCCAAAGGCAGGCACTTAACCGACTGAGCCACCCAGGCGCCCCTCAAATATCTTTTTATGTATTTCTTTGCCATTGATATATCTTATCTGATGAACTGTCTTGTTTAGATCTTTTGCCTGTTTTTAAAAATTGGGTGGTTTCTTATTACTGACCTCCAAGAGCCAGCATTTACCTCAGCACGGGGCTTGTCTTTCCCTTCTCTTAACAGATCTTTGGCAGAGCAAAGATGTTTGATTTAGGTGAAGTCCTGTTTATCCGTTTTCCCCTTTTATGGATCATGCTTTTGGCGTCAGATCTAAAAACTCTGACTAAGCCATTCCTTGCTCTGTTGACCATTTCTTCTCCTAGGTTCTCTACCTCTAGCTGTGCAGTTTGCTCCGCCTTTTCAGGGTGTTTGTAATTCGTATGTAGAGACCATGCTGCCCCACCCCCTGTGCCAGCGCAAAGCCTGGTTCTGTTAATGATGTGCTCTTCACTTCCTGCAGACGACTTCATTATGACAAAAGCCAGCTGTACTCCAAATCAGGTGACAGGCTAGAACACATAATAAAGAGGTTCTGAAGTGTAGTAGCTGCTTGACATTTAAATTGACAGAAGGAGAGAAGCTGAGAATGCTTTGTCCTAGTTCCTGAATGGAGAAGTACAGGGGAACACTCTTGGACTAAGCGTGTGAGAAGCCGGCATTTGCCCCCAGAGAAGCAACAAACTGTCACCAGATCCCAGGGAGAGCGACAGGTGTTCACTCTTGCACGTGGTCGGGGGCGGGGAGGGGGAGCGATAAAGGGAGTGAAGAGCGTCAAACCACCGTGGCAAGAGTTGCTGTTCGTGGTCCTAATCTGAAATCTAAAACTTAAGCAAAATTGATAAGGAGGCTGTTCGGTAGGGCAGGGGTCCTGTGGAACGAGGTGACTGAGACCAGTAATTCCTTTGCATTGTTTTTCTCCCCTACCTGTGGGACTCCTTTCTCCCATTTATTTATTTATTTAAGATTTTATTTATTTATTTGTGTGAGAGAGAGAGCACAAGCAGGGGGAGAAGCAGAGGGAGAGGGAGAAGCTGACTCAACTGTTCAGCAAGGAACGCGACACAGGACTCGAACCCAGGACCCCGGGATCATGACCCAAGCCGAAGGCAGATGCTTAAACGATTGAGCCACCCAGGCGCCCCTCCTTTCTGCTTTTTAAAGCATGTCTGATGAAGCTATACATGTAGTTGAACTAGATGGTCTGTGTAGTTTGCCCGCCGTGGGGCCTGGGACCCAGAAGCTATGAAATAATGTGAATTTCACGTCTCTTTCCACCTCTGCCTTTCTTTTCTATTTCAGTAAAAATTTGAGTATTTGCTGTGTGTCCTGCCATGCGGGTGAAACTGATATGGTCTCACTGAAGCCAGACAACCGAAATAGAGTTGGTTTTCAAAGAACTTACAACCTGGGAAGGGGCAGGGAAGACAGATGTTGAATACCAACTATTATCCAAGGCGGAGTAGAATTAATGCTAAATAGAGATGCAAACAGGGTGCTGGCTGGGGTGACCCAGGGGACTCTGAGAGGAGAGGATGTGTGATGTACACATCGCAGGATGCTTGGATTCTCATAGCCGAACATAGCAGTAAAAGATACTTCTGACTGTGATGTTGTCTGGTATGTTTGATGCATAGTAAACCGTCTGCTTTTTGGCCTGAGCATGAGTGAGGGGCATGTTGTGGCAGGTCAGGCTGGATAAATAGAGTGCAGACAGGTCTCTGCTGCACGTAGCCGCCCTGCATGGCTGAAGAGTGTGTGTGAAGCACAAGGCAAAAACACACCTGGGCTAGCTCATGTGTGTGATCAGTACAAGGAACTACAAGAAAGTACCAGAGGGTTGTAGGATGCTTGCTAAGCATCGGGGATCCATTCAGGGTCACTTATCTGCAAGGCTAGATAGTGTCCTTGCTTGCAATATAAACTCCTCAACTAGAGAACACAGTTGACTCTTAACAGTGGGAGGATGGGGGCCGGGGCAGTGATCTCCCCTCACAGTCAAAAATCCAAGTATAGCCTTTGACTCCCGAAAAATGTTAAGTACTCATAGCCTCATGTTGACCAGAAGCTTTACCGATAACATAAACACATAACACACACTTTGCATGTTATGTCTATGTATTATATACTCTGTTCTCACAATAAAGTAAGCTTAGAGGAAAGAAAACGTTATTGAGGAAATCATAAGGAAGAGAAAATACATTTAGAGTCCTGTACTTTTTTATTAAAAAGAAATCCATGCAATTCCTGTATATGACATTCTTGATGGTCAAAGAAATCAGACTCGTCAACATAGAAGGAGAAGTACGGTTTCTCCTAAAGCAAGGAGGTTCCCTGAACAAATGCTGCTACCAGGGATATAGACATTAGGGGCCCTAGAGGTAGTTTAAATTCAGCTTTTCGGAATTCTGCTTCCATCATACTGAAGGTCTGTCCCAGAGAATTGTTGTCTCGTGGTTGAAGTAGTTTTAGTGGGGTGTTGTGTTTGTAAATAAAAGGAGCTAACAAGTGAACTTGGATGTCGTGGGTTGAGAATAAAGCGCCAATAAGGCTCTGGTAAGAGGGCTTTCAATGGATGTTGTTATTTCTGCCTCTAGGGACCTAATCCCCATCATTGCTGCTCTGGAATACAATCAGTGGTTCACAAAGCTATCTTCCAAGGATCTGAAGCTGGTAAGTAAGTGAAGATGTTGCAAATGTTGCTTACTTCTGCTGAGTTTCAAAAGCCTGATAATTATCAAAAAACATTTGTTTTTCTACTAATCTGGCGAGCTGTGTACATGCTTTTTTCTTGAGGAGATGTATTTTCCTGTAAATGATCTGCACACCATTTTACCAAGTTGGGAATGTGAGATGCTCCAGGGAAGTACTTCCTCGTGTTTTCAGCTGCTTCAGACAATTTTAGATAATGAACAGAGAGACACATTTAGCAGAGCCTTCAGTACATACTCATGCTGATGGCAAAAACTATTCAAGTTACGTTTGCACAGCTGCAAATAGCAGACTTAATGTTTCTATCCTGCATTCCATCTCCACAAAGCTTCCCTTCCTAAGAATTTGGGAAAACGTTATCAGGTAGAGTTGGTCTGCTGGAGTGATGATAGTTAACATTCATTTTCTAGAGGAGTTTTTGGGCAGATTTATATGTCAGCAAAATGAAATCAAAAGTGAGGTGTTAGTTTTCATAAGGTATGGGGGAGCCAAATTTTTGGTCTCTTTTACTAGTGGAAGTGAGATGCTCTGTTGGGGAATATTTTTGCAAGTTAAGAGCAGCCGTATGGGCAGACACTTATCCATACGTTAGCTTTCTGCTACTTCATTTTAGGACAGGAAATAATCTATAGGTTGTTTTATTGGCGACTCTGCATTCAAGCCTCCAACTTTCAGAGGTCATGGAAACTGGAGGCATAACGATTTTCATAGTGAAGAGGTAGGCCTTTGATGGAGACAATGGATCTGTAGAAAATGGAGGGTTGAGATTTGCTAGTGGACAGGCTGCTGGTTCTCTGAATTTGCCTGGGGTGTGAGCGGCTTAAGGTATTAGTATGGGCACGGACTGAGCTCATCTGGGGCCCACTAAGAGCCAGTGTGGTATAGGAAAGAGTGTGGGCTTGGAAACGGAAACCTGGGTCTCAGATTCTGGCTCCTATGGCAAGGCTGTGGGACCTTAGGGAAGTTACTTGACATCCCAGGGCCTCAACTTCCTCTTGTTGAGAGTTAATTGGAGTTCATGTCTTATTCATCTCTGTCCAGTGCTTAGCAGAGTATATTGGCTCATGATAGCTATTCCATAAAAATTGGTTTAATAAATAGGTGTCAGATTAGTTTGTTGAATGAATGAATGGACATAGCAGTATAGCTAATCTGCAGGTTATTGAGATGAGGGAATCATGCGTATAGAAATGCTAACACAGTCCTGGATATCTTGTAGGCATTTCCTGCTAACTATTCCTCTTATATCATCACAGACTAGCAAAGAGGCTGAGAAATGAGCAAGTGTGGGGATGCGAGTTATGGAAACTGTATCAGCTACACAGGGGGAGGATCTGCACTCAGTGAGGATGGAGCTAGGCATGGAGGGGAGCCAGGTGAACTCCCAGGGTATGGACAGGATGCCATGATGGGAGGGAGACCCGGCAACAGAAGCCTCCCACTTGCTGCCGTTTGCAGGACTGAGCCTGCAGAGATGACAGGCGGGAGAGGGGAGCCATTCGAGGGATGAGAAGTAGATTAGCTCAGTGACTGTGGGACCAGGGAGAACAACGCTTCTCTACCAAGTCAGTTTACCTGGCTATAAGTTCCTGACTTTCAAAATGGGGCACAGGACTGCTCTGCAGAGGGGCTGCATATCCCACTTTTGGAAATTGTGCCAACTCACGATTACAGGAATGTGTCCGGGCCATGGGGGCTGCCCTTCTATCATTGTTTCTCATGGCATGATCTCTGCAGTTGCCTTAGGTGTTTAGGCAAGAAATTATGCGCCTCATCATTCAGTTCTGGAACACAAAGCATGTAGGTGCTCAGATGCTTCCTTGGATGTCCTGGGATGAAAGGAAGCGTAGTGACAGGATTTGAGGGCTGCCCTTACTGCTTTCCTAGTAACTAGGATTTAAGCACAAAAATACCTATGTGTATATTTTTAATATTTGGTATTTTAAAATGAAGAATAGTCTTTGGGATATCACTCTTCAGTCTTCAAAAAGAATAGCAGTTTTTCATGTTTTTCACCCAACGTTAAAAAGAACTGATACTTGCCCCTTTGATGGGGATGGCAAGATGCAACCTCGGAACCTTTTCTGATACTCAGTTTATCGGAGCACTACTCTAATGGTCATATGTTACTTGCCATCTAGGTTTGGGGGTGTGTGTATCTCTTTACAAATTTCATCACTATAATATTCTTCAGTGTAGAAAACAATTCTTTTCATGTACTTAGGCACTTAATAAAAAGTAGCAAAATTAACGTAGACATGAATGACGTGTTATACCTCTCCCCCTACAAACATTTTAAACAAAAGGGTGGACATACTTTTTGTACATTTTCTGTAATTTTTATTACAGTAATTATACCCCATAGGTAAATGAAAGTCCTGCTTTGGGAAATTGTTTTTCTGGATACTCTGTAAGGTAGCTCTGGAAAGATAAGGATATACTATGGATTGTTTTTGGAAATTAGGATAATCCCTGTAAAAACATTGTCTAAGCAGTGACTTTTTGTCATGCCAGCAGAGAGTAAGATCAATACCCCTGGTTGTATATTATAAGACAAGAATTACACTGATAAGGGGGTCACCGTTTTGAAAATCACCACCATCAGCGTAATGTGAATTGCAGGCATTGGGTCAATTGGAATTAATTTTCCTCTTCCTTCATCAGTCTGTGGGACACATCAGAAACTCTGGGACTCTGTGAAAGCTACATTGTAGACTGAATGAAATGGGACAGCACATGAGAATCACAAGTGCCTTAGATGCTGTGGGACTTGTGTGTTTCCAAGTTTGGTTTTCTAAAGGATATTCACTAGCAAATTTTTGTTACATTTCAGACTGTTGCAGTGATGGCTAATCCAGTTGAATATATGTGATCTGATAAATCAAAGAATTGTAATTTTTTTGTGGTATTTTAGGAAAAGAAACTGCTTTGATTATAGCATGCCATGGGTACACACAATTTTCTCCTTCCCTCCCTCCCTCCCTTCCTTCCTTCCTTCCTCCCTTCCTTCCTTCCTGCATTTTTCTTTCTTTCCTTTCCTTTCTCTTTCTCTTTCCCTTTCTTTCTTTCTCTCTCTCTCTCTTCTTCCCTCCCTCCCTTCCTTCCTTCCTCCCTTCCTTCCCTCCTTCCTGCATTTTTCTTTCCTTTCCTTTCTCTTTCTCTTTCCCTTTCTTTCTTTCTTTCTCTCTCTCTCTTCTTCCCTCCCTCCCTCCCTTCCTTCTTTCTATATCATAAAGGATTTAAATAGACCCTAAGTTGTGATTAGATTTTAAAATCACTTTTTCATGTAGAAGTAATTTTAAAATCAGGAGCCACCTTAAATTAGTTTTGGGATAAGGCAGAAACATAAATTAAAAAACATTAATATGTAAAATTTAAAAAAAAATTTGTACACTTCCGCCACCAGGGTACAACTCTTCATTTTTCCTAGCACCCTCAAGACTTGCACTAGATACATCAGCCATTTCAATTGTGATCTTTATTAAACACTTCATTTTAGTTTTGCATTTTCATATAATATTATATCCTAAGCACTTAAAATATTTTGACAGATACAACTTTACAACTACTTAATTTTAAAAAACATAATGTTTATTAACATGAGAGAGCACTTACTGAATTCTTATTGGGTTGTTTCCCCCTTTATTTTAGAGAATACTAGCAGGAACATCGTAATAGTTTTTTATGTATGTATTTATTTATCAGACAGAGTGAGAGAGCACAAGCAGGGGGCAGAGGGAGAGGGAGAAGCAGGCTCCCCACTGAGCAGGGAGCCCGATGTGGGGATGTGGGGCTCGATCCCAGGACCCTGGGATCATGACCTGAGCTGAAGGCAGACGCTTAACGACTGAGCCACCCAGGCGCCCCTAAGGAACGTCATAATAGTTAACGTTTACCAAGTGCTTATTCAGCCACCCTTTTAAAGTACCTGACATCTTTGAACCTTAACTTTCTTATCTATAAAAAGGGAATAATAATACCTAGCAGTTTTATGATAAAATACACACAAAGGGCTTAGCTTGGGGCCTAGCGCAAGACAAGAGCTCAGCAAAGGGATTGTCACCAGGAACCTAACATCGTTACCAACACTAAGTCTTTTGCTCTTACGCTGGAGGTCACATGCTTTGGGAATTCCTTTTGGTTTTCCCAAGATTGGGATATGCCTCTGAGTGCCGACAGCACTACTGAAATGGCCTTTTATTGTCTGTTTTCTTGTCTCAGTGACCTGCTGGATGGTATACTCTTAAAGGCAGGGACTTTCTGTCCTTGCTTGTCGTTGTATCCCCAGGACCTTCATTGTGACCGTGCATAGTGGTAGAGGTCTGGTCAGGTTTTGTTGAATGAATGACTGCATGAAAATGTGGTTTATTTAATTAAAACTTTGCATCTGCATGGATTTGTGACAACAGAGTGAGGTTGCCTTGAGACTTAGGGCGTGGTCACACAGTGTCTTCTCTTACAGTCCACCGATGTCTGTGAACAGATCTTGAGAGTGGTGAGTAGGTCCAGTCGGCTGGAGGAATTGGTGTTGGAAAACGCCGGGCTCAGAACGTGAGTATTGTCCTGAATGTACGAATATGTGGCTTAAAAGCTTCCTGCCATTTCCTCTAAAATTAATATATAGGTTTTTTTTTAAAAAAAGATTGAGCCACTCACATATAAAGTATAATGTTTTCTCTTTGAAAAAATAAATAAATAAAGGATCCCTGTGCTCCCCATCATCACAAAGATCAAGGATTTTATAACAACCTCTGTGGTCTGGTCACTGGATGTTTTCAAGGGAGCCCAGAGTGGTGGTTAGGACAGTGGGTCCTGAGCCAGATGCCTCATGGCCTTGGGCGAATTGCTGCACTTCTGAGCCTCACTCTCTTTATCTTTATGGAGAACACAATAGCACCTACCTTATAGAATGATGGCTGCGAGGAGAAGTAAATTAATATATGTAAAATCCTTAGAAAAGTAGCTTTCATATTATAGATGCTCTGTGTTAGCTCTTAGGAATATCATTCATGGTAGTCCTGATAATAACATATTTCCCATTTTGCTTGGATCTGTTTTATCTGTTTCTCTCTCTTTCCAAATCCATACTTAACCTTGTTCAGTAGTTGGGAATGGCTCGGTAGGCAGTGCCCAAGCCTCACGTGGAGTTCGAATCTGCCAGAACAAAGACTTTACTGCTCCTAAGTGAGGGGGGTTGACGGCTTCATAATCATAGCACTTAGTGTGTTATTTTAAGTACAACATACCTAAAATAGTGACTTTGAATTTTTGTTAAAACATAATGGTAGCAATCGTAGCCTTTAAACTCAATAATTAGGGCAATCAGTTTTGCATCTGTGAGTATTGCATGAAGTGAGATAGGGTGAACAGCCGATTGCCGTTTCCATGAGAAGCAGGTTCAATTCAGGACTTTTTTTAAGTTATGGAGGGACTAAGTAATACTATTTTAAAGGGGCAATTATATATTTTCTTTCTGCTTTTGAATGAGGTTTTGGCTAATGAAAATGAACCACGTTTTGGCTGTGGCTTTACAGATTCTCTAATGAGGATATATACTCGTGTATATAGGCTAAATAGGGTGTTAACGAATGTATGGTAAGTAGATTAATATTGTAAAGAAAGGTTTTCTTTTTATAGATTTCACTCTAGCTCTTCTAGCTGTCAAACTTTTATTTGAGCAGTATTGCATTTTGTGTTATTTAATCTTACTGTTTTGTTTACTTGCAGAGATTTTGCCCAAAAACTGGCCAGTGCCCTAGCGCATAATCCCAACTCAGGACTCCACACAATTAACCTTGCTGGCAACCCACTGGAGGATCGAGGTACTGTAGCAATTCATGTGATCACTGAGGCCAGAATTGTAAGAGCATTCGGCAATTTTTGTGCGGCCACACCCAGAGAATGGTGTCAAGCTCACTTCTAATTGTTTAATAAATGCTACTGATGCTTAGTTGGCTTCTAGGTTTTTCTACCCTTTGATGAAAATACTGGTGCTAAAATTCATTCTCTGATTACTTTTTTTGAAGAGATACAAACAGAAGGGAGTATATTATCTTTAAACTGCTGTATTAGTTTTTTATGACTGCATAACAAATTACCGCCCACAGGGCACGAATGTGTTACTGGACAGTTTCCTTGGGTCGGTAGTCTGGGTGCAGGTTCGCTGGGCTGTCTACTCAGAGTCTCTCGAGGCTGAAGTCAGGTTGTCAGCTGTGGCTGTGGTCACGTGTGTTCAAGCTTGCCAGTTGTTGGCAGAATGAATGTCCTTGGGTCTGTAGGACAGAGGTCCCCATATTCTCGCTGCCTCTCATCGGGGACCACTCCCAGCACCCGGTCTGTGCTCAGCTCCTTACGACATGGCCTCTCCTCTCACTGTGTCCCAGTTTGCTTTGTGCTTGAGGCAGTAAGGAGCATGTCTCTTGGATGCTTATCTCTCTTTTAAATAGAGCACCTGATTAGGTCAGGCCCACCCAGGACAGTCTCCCCTTTCGATGAACTCAAAGTCAACTAAATAGTAGCCCAGTCCCATTAGCGATGTGTCATATGGTCGTCAGTCTGCCCCACACACTCAAGGAAATTATACAGGGCATGTGTACTGGGGGAAGGGATCTTGGGGATCATGTTACTATTCTGTGCACCACATGTATCTTTTAATATTTAACAAGATTTGAACATGAGGATCTGGAGAAAATGAAGCACTGGAGTTCACGATGAGGCAGAAGGAGGTTTCGTTGGAAGTGTTTGTGTGGGCAGAGGGCGGAGTCAGTAGGTTTAGAATGTGAAGCTTAAACATTTGAATTCTCAGTAGGGGAACATTGGTGGATGTGGCTTAAGAAGAAATAGCTTTATCTCTAGAGGGAATATTTTGTTTTCATTATCTGTTGCAAATGTTTTCTAGCATTGTTGAATAAAAGCCTTTCATCTTGTAATGTTATATATTTGATGAGGATTAATTATTAAACTGAGCTGAAGGTACTGATAGAGACAGTTCTGCTTTGTGTTCCTGACAGAGACAATGTTCTTCATTGAAAAGGGTACCCACCCGTGTGGTATTCAAACCAAAAATAAAGAGCAATTTCCTAGCATATAAAGTAGTGAATCTAAAGGAAGTTGGAGACTGAATTAGAAAACTAGATCACATGAAAATCATCCTCATGGAATCAGCCACAGCTGAAAATCATGGATGCATATCCCTGAAATAGGAGTTTCTTTGGGGGTATAGGAATTTCTTTAGGAAAAACTCATGTTGTCTCTATTAGCCAACTGCTAGAAAGTGATGAATATGACACATGGAAATATACATGGAGATCACCTTTTATAGACAGGACAGCAGTTTCTGCTTTGCTTTTTAAAATGGGAGGGACCCAAACATATTCATCTACTGACTGGACAGAGTCAGTGGAGGGAGGGAGGTGATGGAGGCAGATCCTTAAGGATGTAAACCCAGAGTGCAGTAGGCCAGGGGATGGGAAACGCAAACTCACACCGCAGTGAAATACCGCTTCAGAACCAGCACGGCTCTGATCAAAGTCAGTGTTGGAGAGGACGTGGGAAATGGGGACACATGCTTTACTGGGGCGAATGTAAAATGGTGCTGCCACTTTGCAGACTGGTTAGACAGTTTCTTAAAAAGCCAAACACAAATTGGGGTGCTTGGGTGGTGCAGTCGGTGAAGCGTCCGACTCTTGGTTTTGGCTCAGCTCGTGGTCTCGGGGTTGTAGGGTCAAGCCCCGAGGTGGGCTCTGTGCTCTGTGCGGAGTCTGCTTCAGACAGTCTCTCCCTCTCCCTCTGCCCCTCCTTATCCCCCTACCCCCGCATGTGCGCGCATGCTCTCTCTCTCTCTCTCTCTCAAATAAATAAATCTTAAAAAAAAAATAAAGCTAAACACAGATTTGCCGCAAACCCAGCAGTTCCACTCCTAGGTATCACTGAAGAGAGGTGGAGCCTACGTTCACACACAGATGTGTGAATGAATGTTTATAGCAGGAGTCTTCCTAGTAGCCAAACCGTGGAAACCCAACTGTGGAGGCAGATGAAGGGCTGATCCACGCTACGACGCGGTGGGACTTCAGAAACCTTGTGGCAGGTGAAAGAAGCTGGACCTGAAAGACCACACAGTTTGAGTTTGGGAGCTTGGAAGGAAGTGTGAGGCCCTTTGTCTCCTCATCTGTTGTGAACCTCGTGTGCTCTGAGGGGCAGCCGTACTAGACCCTCAGACCCTCGTCTTTGGTTTAAACTTCTTTGCTGGTTCTTGCTTCGTTCTGGTGCATTCTAATTAGATGCGGACATTTCTCCTCCACCCGCTTCCTTTTTGTCCCTGCTCCTTGTCCCTCTTCCCCCCCAGCCTCCTCAGACCTTGGACATAATCAGTATTTCCTTTGAGTTTGATTTCATCTTAATTCTCTTCTGTAGCTTTTTAATTGCATTGAACATCGTGGCAAAGTTTAGAGAGATTTCTTTTCTGTCAGAGCATGGCCTCAAAGAGGATGTTTCCAGGCTTTCGTTCCCCACATTCCTACCTCTGAGACCTGATTTGATGTCTTTTCATCTCCCTGCAGTCCATTCACAGGAGCTAAAATCCCAGATCATTCCAAGGATATTTTCCTCAACATTGTGTGCACATACCAACTCTCCGATACGGTGTCTGCTCACATACACTCAGTTTTTGACACTCCTGAAAATGTTTTCTCAAGCTGAGACTTTCCTTGTTCCAGCCCCTCCTAGATTCATTCACTGATATATTTGCCAGTGTTCTTGGACAACTGCCAACACCCATATTTCCTACCTTCGCTCTTGAGGCTGAGCCTCCTGAACACAAATTCTGTATAGGTTTTATTTATTTAAAAAAAGTTTTTTTTTTGGGTGCCTGGGTGGCTCAGTCATTAAGCGTCTGCCTTCGGCTCAGGTCATGATCCCAGGGTCCTGGGATCGAGTCCCACATCGGGCTCCCTGCTCTGCGGGAAGCCTGCTTCTCCCTCTCCCACTCCCCCTGCTTGTGTTCCTGCTCTCGCTATGTCTCTCTCTGTCAAAAAAATAAATAAAATCTTTTAAAAAAAATTTTTTTTTAAATTCAGGCTAAATGTCTGAAGATGATTGGTAGTTTTTTTGCTTATGGATGGAAATTCCACAAGAAATCCAGCCAAGTGTAAAATATTTATAAGAATTTCAATCCAGGCAAAATATTTCATGATCTTTGTTTCTAAGCTGTTCGGTGACTGTATTTTATGTTTGAAAACAGTAAAATGCGTGGGGAAAGAATTTATAATTCAATCGTAGGGCATATAAAAGAGAGCAAGGAAACTCAAGGAAACACAAGACCGTTTAGCAGCCCAGAATTCTGAGGAATTTCAACACCAAATGGAATTTGATTTTGTACCTGAACCATCCACTCAGGGGCTTATTTGGAAACTCTCAGAGAGCAGGTTTGCCTCCTCACTTTGTGATATGAATGCTGATGCAGCAAATTCCTGTTATTTACTGCTCAGTCTCCTTGTCACACTTCTGAACAAGGGACAGACAACCTTCTGTTGTCGAGGGGCTCGTGGTGAAGGAGGTTAAGGTATGAATTAGTAAGCAGGGTGTGGTGTGTATGAGTAGTGCTGCAGGTGCTGGGTGCCCTGCTTTCTCTCTCGTGTGGAAGAGACACACAGGCAGGGGAAAGACCACACACATGCACAAGCTCTTCTTCTTCTGGTTGGGGGTCCAAGGCTGTTCCCCGGCTTGCTCTCGGAGCTCTGTCCTGATGTGTTTTCAGATTGTAGGTCAAGACCCATTTGCAGGTCATGAAATCAGTTTCATAGTTCATGACAAGCATTTGAACAAAGAAGAAGAATGGGGCGCCTGGGTGTCTCCATCAGTCAGTGGCCAACTCTCCAACTCGGCTCAGGTTTTGATCTCACAGCGGTGAGTTCAAGCTCCCGCGTTAGGCTCCATGCTGGCTGTGGAGCCTACTTTAAACAAACAAAAAAAAAAAAAAAGGAAGAAGAAGGAATAGAACAGAATAGAAAATATTGGGGGCGCCTGGGTGGCTCAGTCAGTTAAGCGGCTGCCTTCAGCTCAGGTCATGATCCCAGGGTCCTGGGATCGAGTCCCGCTTTGGTCTCCCTCCTTAGCGGGCGGGGGGTCTGCTCCCTCTGCCCTCCCCCCAAGATCATGCTCACTCTCTCTCTCAAATGAATAGAATCGTTTTAAAAAAGAATAGAAAATACCAGAGTGCATTTGTTCGGGAAAACTTTGGTTTTACTTTCCTAATACATATGTATGTATGTACTTTTGTACGAGGGTCCTTCATTGTGATGTCAATCTGTTTCTTTATGTGGGTCACAGTAGAAAACGCCAAAGAATCTCTGCTCCAGCTCAACTTGATCCACTTTCTGTGCTCGATCTTAGGCTGACCCAGTGTCGGAACCACGGTGTTCTCGGTCACTTCCTTGTGACTAACCCTTTGGATCCGACATGACTTTTTGGATAATAGTTGAGTATTTTTGGAGAATGCAGCTCTCGCCTCTCTCTGCTCCTTCCACATGCTTGACTTCCTTAACCATTACCAACCCCTTGTTCTCTTCTTCCCAGTCGTCCCTCCCCGTTCCCCTCGTTTTTATGGTCTCAGCCTTGTCAGGAATGTCTGTCCATTTCCTCCCCTCACTTTGTTCTAAGTTGGATTATTTTGTTTAAAGATGATTTAGAATGCTGTCTCAGAATGGTTTTCTTTTGGAAATGTTGACCTGAAGTACCCAGATTTTTTTTTTTTTCTGACCATCTGGTTCGATCTGAATAAGACAAGAGAAACAGATTCTAGAATTGCTGCTTAACTTTTTTTTGGTGCTTTCTGTCTTTCATATCTGCCAGTGTGTACCAGTGGGTTCTGGAGTCAGAATACTCGCGTTCAGTTCTGGGCTTTGCCACTTTCTAGTTGAGTTTCCTGGGACAAGTTACCTAACTTCTGTGTTTGTTTCCTCATCTTTATTTTTTTAATTTTAATTCTAGTAGAATTAACATACAGTGTTATATTAGTTTCAAGTGTGCAATACAGTGATTAAACAATTCTATAAATTACT
Source organism: Leptonychotes weddellii (assembly GCF_054177405.1). Taxonomy (NCBI): domain Eukaryota; kingdom Metazoa; phylum Chordata; class Mammalia; order Carnivora; family Phocidae; genus Leptonychotes; species Leptonychotes weddellii. The sequence goes on along the minus strand of NC_138376.1, from coordinate 2,092,878 downwards.
CAGTGCTCAGAAAGCTACAGGTACTCTAGTTTGTTCATCTTTAAAATAATAATAGTACTGACCACATAAAGGTGTTCTCAGGATTAAATGAGATAATACACAGAAAAGGACAAGAATAGCCTGTCACATGCTGTGTACTCAATCAGTGTAAGCTTTCACTGCCTCCTTTGATTCATACAATAGCCTTGTGAAGTAAAATCATGCAAATGTTATTATTCTCTTTTTGTGAATGAGGAAGCTGTGTGTTTACATGATTTGGACACAGCTTGCAGAGTCCTACCTGAGATCTCTTGTTGAGGCTTCTGTCTAGGATTTCCTAAATATCAGCCAACCAATCTGTCGGTCAGTCAATCCTCCTGTGGTTGTGATTTCCTGCTTTGGCTCTCTAGATTTCCTTGGGAAGTGGAAGGAAAGGATTTTATGCCTGCTTTTTGAAAAACATTGGTTTATTCCATAGCATGTCAGTAAATTTTCTTAATCGCTCTAATATTTCAAGATACTAGGTTTGGGTGTAACAGCTCTCAAACAGAAGGTTCTTTTCTTCAGAGTCATGATTTCAACCATATTTAATTGATATTTTTAAGGTGACACAGGATAAAACAATTTTTAAAAACTGCCTACCTTTGGATTTTAGGGCATTCGAAAGTTTGGTGTGCTGACTCCATTTTTTTCCATTGGTCTTTTTTAAAAATTTATTTTATTATGTTAATCACCATACATTACATCATTAGTTTTTGATGTAGTGTTCCATGATTGTTTGTGTATAACACCCAGTGCCCCATTCAGTACGTGCCCTCTTTAATACCCATCACCAGGCTAACTCGTCCCTCCAT
>NC_138376.1:2035111-2091545 GCF_054177405.1 Leptonychotes weddellii | reverse complement strand
TGACCTGAGCCGAAGGCAGTCGCTTAACCAACTGAGCCACCCAGGCGCCCCCCCTTATATATATTCTTGGAGAGCTTCAGTTTATTGTATAAAACACTCATTTGTGGGGCGCCTGGGTGGCTCAGATGGTTAAGCGTCTGCCTTTGGCTCAGGTCATGATCCCAGGGTCCTGGGATCGAGCCCTGCATGGGGCTCCCTGCTCAGCAGGGTGTCTGCTTCTCCCTCTGCCCCTCCCCCCTGCTTCTGTGCACTCTCTCTCTCAAATAAATAAATAAAATCTTTAAAAAAAAAAACTCATTTGTGATCGTCTCTTCTGAGACATCTTCCCTATTCCTGAGACCTCGGTGGAATCAAGCACTCTTTCCTCTGTGTTAGTTCTTGATCACATTATTACTTATAGATCTAATGCTACTATATAAATACTGTTTCCATCCTGGAGGGGGGCTGTCCTTGCCTCTCTCATCTCCATCTCTCCAGCACTGGCACAGTGTCTGGACCACTGTCGTGTTTGAGGGCCTGAGTGTCTGTTCTCAAGCAGACTGCCTAGGGTTGAGTCCTGATTTTTTCCACTGAAGATGAACATGCCTTTATTAGGTCAGGTTCCTCACTTACATCATATGTAAGATGGAATTAACTGACTCTACCTTGGGGCGCCTGGGGGGCTCCATCAGTTAGGCATCCGACTCTTGATTTTGGCTCAGGTCATGATCTCTCATGGGTTGTAGGATCGAGCCCCACGTCGGGATCCACACTCAGCACGGAGTCTCCTTATCGTTCTCCCTCTGCTCCTCCCCTGCTCATGCTCTCTCTCTCTCTCAAATAAATAAAATCTTTAGAAGAAAAAAAAAGGAGTATCTAGCTCATCAGAGGTGGTGAGACAAAGTGAGTTAATACACAAACAGTGCACTTTGGGGCACAAAGGACCTCATGACCGTCACCATCATCATCTTGCTCTGCCATATGTGTGCTTTTACTTCGTCCTGGGACAACCTGTGCCCCTCCCCCGGACCTGGTGAATTCCGGCCCCTGCTGTGAGACTGAGCTACTGTCTCCCTTCCTCCTTGAAGCCCTCTCTCGCCCCACCCTGCACCAGTCGATGCTTCTTTCTCTCTGTTCCATTGCACTTCGCAAATTCCTCTGTTTTAGCGTGTTTCCCATTGTGTGCGGTTTGTGTCCTAGCCTGGGAGCTTCTGGATGGTAAGGGCTGTGCCTCAGTCGTCGCTGTGTCCCTGGCACCTGGCACGTTGCGGGTCCCTACTGCGTGTGTCATGGGTGAGTGGGTGCACAAGCAAAACGGTCCCTCAGTGATGTCATAGCCATCCAATCCTGCTTTATTCCCACCATACAGTTACCCTAAGAGTGATTTGAAATTGGGGTTATTTCGGTAAGTCCCGTGATTTTATGTGCAGACATTTAGGTTTAGGCCTTCTAGGGACTTTTCAAAGGGGCAGATTTGCCCAGGAGTCGGTGTTTTTTGTCCATGTGCCGGAATCCGTCCACAGATCTTAAAGCTAAGTGTCGTCCGGTGATGTTACCACTCCTCTACTCCAGCAAATCAGTTTTATAGAAACCTTTTTCTGATGATTATCAATGCATCATATATTTATGGTAAAGATTTAGAAGATACTGAAAAGTATAAATAAGCCACAGTTACTCGTTATGCCAGAACCACACCATTAGGAGATCACCCCTGCGGACAGCCTGGCACCCATCCTTCCACAGCGTTTCTGTCTGTATGTAGTTTCTCTGTTTGCCCACGTCCAGACACACATGCGTAGATGGTATTACAAGATGCTTGCCATTTCATAAACCTTCCCCCCACCCCACGTAGTATATTGTGAGCCTTTATGACCGCAAACACGCGATTACTCCCTGTGGCTGCATGCTGTTCCAGCGTGTGGAACAAGCCCCATAATTGATTTAAATGGCCTGTTATTGTACATTTGTGTGGTTTCTAATTCTTCAATAATGCAAACAATGCTCACATGACTTCTCTATGTAATTATTGGTCATTTGTTACTTTCTTATTTAGGATAAATTTCTCTAAGTACTACATTGCTCAATCAAAAAGGTCATGCATTTTTTTAAAGCTTTCTTTTCATCTTTATTGTCATGTTGTCCTCCAAGTTGTTTGTACAAATCTCCACATTCCCACCACCCTCAGATGTTATTCTTTTTCATTGTTTATCAAGCATATAAGCAAAAGTGTTCTGATTTTTTAAAAAAGATTTATTTATTTATTTTAGAGAGAGAGAGAGAATGCATGAGTGGGGAGAAGACCAGAGGGAGAGAATCTTCAAGTAGACTCCCTGCTGAACGGGGAGCCCAATGTGAGGCTTGATCTCACAACCCATGAGATCATGACCTGAGCTGAAACCAAGAGTCAGATGGTTAACCGACTAAGCCTTGAAGTGTTCTGATATTTGAATTTTAGTTTCTTCACTTACTGCTTAGGTGAATTCTCTCCCCACCCTCACCCCCCACACCCTCCCATTTCTTAGTCATTTGTCTTTCTTTTGGAGGAAGTTGCTAGTTTCCATCCTTTGTTACCTCTCTATTTGCAATGTTAATCTTCTTTCTTTATATATATTCCCTACATACTAAACGTATGAATCATTTATCACGTGATCTATAGTATAACTTTTTAAAATTTATTTGTTTTTTGTTGAGATATGATTGACGTACAACATTATATTAGTTTCAGGTGTACAACATAATGATTTGATACCTCCATATTGTGTAATGATCACCACCATAAGTCTAGTTAACATCTGTCAACACTCAGTTCCAATTTCTTTTACCCTGTGATGAGAACTTTTGAGATCTACGCTCAGCAGCTTTCAAATACACAGTACAGTATTAACTGTCATCACCCTGCTATGCGGTCCAACCCTTTTTTTTTTTACGATAGAGGTGTTTAAAAAAACCCCAAAACTTGAATTTATTTATTTTAATTTATTTTTTCATGACTGTGAGACAGATAGAGGGATGTGGTGATCATCTATCCTCCCAAGGACAAGTGTCTGGTCTGGGGTACCTCTATGCCACCAGTCACTGTGTTCCTATCCCTCCAGGTGTCATGAGGGTGGGAGGTCCCCCAGGCAGAGCAGAGGTCCTCAGCTTTCTCGTGAGTGAGGACAGACCCATGTTCCCCATGCCCTTCACAGATAAAAGTCTTCACGCCACGTTTATCTTTTCTCTGCCATAAAGTTTGTGTACCTTAATATGTGTGTTTTGAGAATTAATATTGTTTAATGATATTCTGACCCAAGGAATTTTAAGCTGCCCTTCCTAAGAGATGTATGTGTTGAAATGTTGGGGTTTTTTTTGTTTTGTTTTGTTTTGTTTTTAATAAGAAGGATTTCTTAAAGGATTTCATTATTCTTGCAGATTTTCTTGTAGTATCTGAAAGGTTTGAAGAGTCACAGTAACTCCGATTACACTGCAGTTTTAATCTTTTGCTGAATTTGACTAACATTTGTATTTTAGTTCTATGAAAACGTGTATATTCATGGCTCCATAATTCAAGACAGATTTTTTTTTTTTAAATCTTGCCATGACATCCCCACTGTCTCCAAATACTCTTTCTCTTCCTCAGGTGTTAGCTAAATGATAGTTTTCTGGATTTCTAGTAAATATCCTGCTGGTTGCCAGATTATGTCAATGCAGGGTCATCTGGTACCACCTTTTTCCAGCTGTAAACACTCCAGTAATAAATACGAAGAATGGTCAAAATCACTAGAAAGCCAGAATCGAGAATGGCACATAAATCCGTGTTTAGTTTGGGCTCTAAGAGCCCTGGTTTTTTCCCATCCTGTATTTTTGTAATTTCCTGCTGTTAGTGTGCCTGTTAACATAGGCCTCACGTGGATGTGGGCTCACGAGGCGGGGGAGGAAGTCCTCCATTCTGTTCGAGCAGCATGAAGCTGAGCTGAGAATACAGTTCTCTCCCGATTCTGTTCAGACGTTGGCAACTGCCAAGCGCCCACACTTGTCAAGGAGCCTTTTCCTGTCAAGACTAATTTGACCTTCTAATTTTGGAATTTTTTTTATTGAGTTTTGTTCTGCCTCACTAAGGAAGTGATTTTACACGTGATTTTCTTGATGAGAGACCGTCTGGTATTCTCCATGCTTGAGACTCAATTATTCCATTACAAAATACACTAGTACTACTAATAACAGTACTCATGAAAGAATTTGGTCACTTAAGCAATCATAGATGTTACCTCCAGAAATTAACCTTCTGTAGGCCATTGCAAGTTCCTTTTATCTAGCATAATTAACCAAATCTCCACCTCCTTCATTGCCAAGCTCCTGTTTTTCACCTCTTTGATAGAACCGACCTCTCTGGATTACGGTTATTTGACTGTGTCTCTCATTGCACTAGCCTTTCGAGGGTAACATAATATTCCCTGGGTCTCAGAAGCCCATGCCAGCTGGACAGTTGGTCTTAGATCAACTTTTGTTGCAGTGAATAAATACTCCTTGCGGAGTGCTGATTTTTCATGCTGGAATTTACTTAGTTTCCTTCTTGATGGTCTTTGAGCTTTTCGAGGGCAACGAAGGGGCCTCATTTACATTTATTTCCCAATCCCCAGCATTTTATAAACATTTTATGAGCACTTAACAAATGTTGAATTGATAGCCAAGAACTTCTTCCTGGTACTTGACTAAAATATTTTTCACTCTCCACTCTGTCTCTTCTCTGTCTGCAGTATCCAGAGGAACAGTCACCCCTGAGAACTGGCTCAGTCTTCTTTATCAGACACGTACACACTGCAGTCGGTTTTGTAACCCCCCAAAGCTGGAGGATGAGATAATAACCCTTTCATCAGTCCATGCACCAAACATTCTAAACTTATAGCAGAGATCTGCTCCAGTGCGGGGCTGTCCTTGGGACCCTCTGCTTTTTTCTTGGAGTGCCTTGCTTCATCCTGCTGCTGTGACCAATTCTGTCTCCTACTGGCAGGCCCTACCCCCGTCCCTTATCCCAAGGAAGGTCTATGCAAGTGTGGACCAAAGCCCCCTTCCCTGTGTCCCTGTAGGGTGCTCAAGACAGGCTGGGATTTTTAAGAATTTTACTGGAAAAAAAAATTTATGAATGTATATCCAGTTTGGAAATCGCCATATTTCCAAAATATACAAACTGGAACTGTGAACTGTAGAAACATGAAGAGCTTTGCTATGTCTCCTATCCCTCTTACCCTAAGAATGAACATCAGTGCTATTGTGAATATTGACCTCTTCAAATCCCGGTGAGCAGCCAGACTCTTCTGGGCTCCCATTTTGTAGTGACCGCCTTCTGGAGCCTCTCCTTCCCCCGTGGAGAGAAGTGGCTTGAGGAGAACCCACCAATAGACGTGGCTCCGTGACTGTTACCCACAAAGAGAAAGAACGTGGCTCTCACCTCGCAGAACACTCTTGCCCTCCTCGTGTATTTATTCTTTGTTTTTTGAGGTGGTAATAACCCGTTCACTTCAGTGCAGTTGACTTTGACTCGAGCTGTTCATGTTATGTGTGTAAGTAGTGTATAGAGTGTCAATTATCCATTTTTCCTTTCGATTGCTTTTTATATGGTATACAAATCATGTTCTCAGTCTTTGTAAAAATCCATTTCCCTCTGAATTCTGCCTTGAGTATGATATATTAGGTAGAACAGTTATCTGACTCATATTAACTTCTAAGTACTTTAATTAGTGAGAAGTGCCTGAAGGCGCACCTGCGTCACTTAAATCCCGTACATTAAGTCAGGAACACCGAGCAGAATTAAGAGAGAGACAGAAATGACCAGTTAGACTTGTGTGCATCCGTGCGTGCATCCTTCCAGGACTTCCAAGTCAGATCCTTTCCATCCACGTCAGACATGGAGCAGAACGAAGCTAGTTCTGTCTCTTTGTCCTGCTCAGGGAGATGGCTGTGTCCGTCACTCCCCTGTTCTCCCCGAGGGGAGGTCAGAAGAAGACAGTCCTACCTTTGGGGACCCTACTTGTGGCTAATCTCAGTCCTGCAGTTTGACGGGGCCATTTATAGATACTCCCAAGCCTCCTTTTGTTTCCTGGAGTGGAAACTGAGCTGGATCTTCTTCATGTTGCAGGGGTGAATAGCCTTTCTCAGTCACTCAGTGCCAACCCATTGACCGCCACCACCCTTACCCATCTCGACCTCTCAGGGAACGTCCTTCGCGGAGACGACCTCTCGGTAAGTTTCCCTTTCCTCCCGGTCATGTTCAAAGGTGCTGTATTGCATAAGCCTGGCAGAATTTGCAAACATGGCTTTCCTCAGCTCCCCTCATCATGATACTTTCAGACCATTTAGTTATGAGCTTAGGACGTGTTTTAGAGAAAAAGCCCAGAGCCGTCCTTAATTAAATGTAGTTTAGCACATAGATGTTTTCCCCTGTTAACTGAATGTTGCTAAAGTGTGAATTCTTTTTGGAAACACTTTTTTTTCTAAAGGACCTTTTTTCCCCTTCATTTTAACCATTATTGGATCTCTTAAAAGTGCCTGATAAGAAAGATTAGAAATGTAAACTGAATGACTTCATCATTAAATAATATTGTTAAGACAGGTAGGCTTTTTTTTTTTTTTTTTAATAGTTTGCAATTGAAAGAGGATATTGCGATAAAGTCCAGTCCTATATTCCATGAATACGGTAGGGAGAGGCAAGGGTTGGGAATACACTGGGTCCACTCTTTAAATAAGTTCGAGTTTGATGGCAGAAAGTTTACCCTCAAAGAAAAGATTTTTCGTGCAGCTGAATCAGTAATATAAATGTTTGGCAGATCTTATTGGTGCAGTGAATTAGGTATGATCTCAGTGTCCAGATCTGGTGAGTTGTCCCCTCTGGTCACCATGATAGAATTTAGAAGAAATGCTCCCTTACCACGTAGAGCCTACAACAAGTGTGCGTCTTCTAAGGGCCTTCATGTGTGTTCTACCTCTTTATGGGGGTGAAAACCATTTTGAAATTTAGTCCCATTTCTCTTATGTTTTACTTTCCCTGTAAGGCAGGGAATACTGCCACAGTCCTTTTTGTAGGATTTCTTCCCTCTCTCTGATACTTGAACCCATTTTAAGCAATCCTGTTTCCTGGTGTGCCATGACTTCTTCAGTGCATTGCCCCATGTTAGCTGTCACCTTCAGTGATGATTCATAAATCTGCTCCCTCCCAAGATGAAACCGGGAGTCCGATGGGAAACCACTAAGACATTATGGTGGCAAACTAGAGAAATAGAGGGATAAAAGAGGAGCCCGAAGATTAAGTAATAAGACTCTGCCAACATAGGGGCATTCGTAGTCACTCAAGGTAGCAAAGTAGCCCAGGAGTGGGTCTGAGGGTGGCCGAGGGTGGGTTTTGTTCCGGCTTGCCTCTGGGGAAAGAGAAGTGGAACTGTGAGGCCTGCGTGAGTGGGCTCCCAGCCCTGGACAGGTTCTGGGAGGTTCTGGGAGCCCTGCAGCAGGTGCAGGGAGGGGCTTACCCGGCCCCTGCCTTCAGGGCCAGCAGCCTAGCTGGACCTGCCTCTTTGGAGAGGTGTTGGCCAAGCAGGGTCTTGTCACCAGTCACGGGTGATTAGAGCTCCCCCAGCTGGTGGCCAAGAGGAAAACCACATGCCAGGCAAAGCCCGAGAGAGGCAGAGATCTTTACCGAAGTGAGAGCAAGTTATTTTTCTGGATCAGAACTTCTCATAATCCAGTCTGTTGTGTGTGTCTAGTTATTCTCAAGTATTTACGGGCTAATCTTTTGCTTTTCTGAATTCCTTGGTAGAGAGGATTTTGCTCAAGCATGATAGAGCTAAGCCACTGCCCTGTGAGTCTTTGCTAAGGACGAGGACATCTCGATGTAAGCTAGTTTGGTTTTGCAAGGATCCAGTGGCATCCAGAGAAGCCAAGGAGAATTTAGCTATTTTCCTGGTGGCAGGAGCTTGGGCTCGGTTTGTTATTGGTGGACTCTAGCAGTTGCTACTCAGGGCAAGTAGAGAAGAACAGAGTACGTGTATTGTTTTGATGGCCTTGCACAGGAATAAGGGGAGAGTTTAGGCATTGTGACCTTTTGAAGCCTGACATGTCTGAACTGTGTATGAGATTTTTTTTTTTAAAGGTTTTATTTATTTATTTGACAGAGAGAGACACAGCGAGAGAGGGAACACAAGCAGGGGGAGTGGGAGAGGGAGAAGCAGGCTTCCCCCCGAGCAGGGAGCCCGATGCGGGGCTCGATCCCAGGGCCCCAGGACCATGGGATCGAGCCGAAGGCAGACGCTTAACGACTGAGCCACCCAGGCGCCCCCTGTGTATGAGATTTAAAAAAAAACAAAACCTAAACTAATAGTGCCATCAGACCCTTTCTTGTTAGATTTTGGAAGTAACTAAGGATAGAAGAAATCATTGTCTTGGATGGAAGAGAGTATAGCCCAAGACCATCTGATGGTTCAAATTCAAATTAGTGGATCTTTGAGCACTTTCAAAAGTGATTAGCATTTTGATAGGGTGAGTGCTATTCAGGTGGTCTTTTAATCTCAGCAGTTAAAATTAATTAGCACTGCTCCAAAATTATAAAAATGGAGCTAATCAGGAAAACTAAGTCATGTGTAACAAAAGGGGGTTTGGCAGCCAAGAGTTCATTTGGCCTGTTTTTTTTTTTTTTAATTCAAACATACTTTTATTTTAAATATTCTTTGGAACTTTGCTCTTGGGGAAAGCCATGGAATGACATGAAATTCTGCTCATCCTCTTGGGAAGAGTAGAGAATGGTTATGGGAGGATTTGGGCAACTTCTTTTTAAAATATTAACGTGTCTGTCTGTGTTTCCAGATCCTAATATATTTGTTTTTTTGTTTTTTATTTCAAGTACATGTACAGTTTTTTGGCCCAGCCAAATGCCATTGCTCATCTGGATTTATCCAATACAGAATGTTCCCTGGACATGGTAATGTGTTCTTGATGCTGTGCTGGGGTGTCAGACCAGCCATTTAGGGGTGATAGAGAGAGGCTTTTCTCTCTAATAAAACATTCTCTTAGGCCTTGAAATATTGGAAACTAAGAGTGCTTTCTCTCTTTCTCAGGTCTGCGCGGCTCTTCTCCGGGGATGCCTCCAGTATTTATCCGTGCTCAATCTCTCCAGAGCTGTCTTTTCTCACCGGTATGGCTTTTTACCTGCCACCACTGTCATCTAGGAGTGTCTTCCTCCCAGAGGAGGTTGTGGTGATCTGAAAACAGAGCAATAAAGGATGCGTGTTGTGCGTGAAGGGAGGTGGCCTTAAACCATAATCGTGAATACAAGGCCTTGAAAGTGCAAGTTTTTGTTGTATTTTTTCACTGCAGTATGATGGATGTTCTTAGCAATCGCCCCAGCCTGCTATGTGAACTGTCTAATAACTGCTTGTCCCATGAGGATGGGCACTCTTCTCTTAATATAGTAAAAGCTCTTTTAGAGGGACTTCTCAACAATGAACTTGGAAGCAACTATAAACTCCCTCTGGGGAGCAAAGAGTATGGCCGGTCCCAAACTCATGCATTTTTTTTTAATGATTTTTTTAATAAGATTGATTTATTTATTTTAGAGAGAGAGCGAGCACGCACAGGAGGGAGGGGCAGAGAGAAAGGGAGAGAGAGAATCTCAAGCAGACTCTATGCTGAGCATGGAGCCCGATGCAGGGCTCGATCCCACGACCGTGAAATCATGACCTGAGCCAAAATCATGAGTCGGCCGCTTAACTGACTGAGCCACCCAGGCGTCCCCAGATTCATGAATTTTAATGTGTAGAATTGTAGGGCTAGCCTGAGCACCTCACTTCTACCTTCCTGACTTAGAATTGTTTGCAGTGTAGGGTGTTAGATTAGAAACAGCAAGTATTCACAAACAGCAGCGACTTAGAATGGAGGGAAAAGAAAGAAAAGTTATCAAAAGTACATGGGTTATGTACCTGTGAAATTCTCGGACCATCTAATGAATTAATACAGTACTTAGCACTCGTAATGATGACCATAATCATAAACCATATTTTCGTCATTATGTGCTTTTTAGTAATAGGGAGAATTGCTGACTACTAGAAATACCTCCCTTTTAATAAGTTACCATTTTGAAAACTTCATATATTCAGAGGGATAACCCTCACTTGTTTGGAACGTTCGCTTGTTCAGCCGGCTTTATCGGACAGCTGTGCCTCGCAAGTAAATTATTCTATATTTTAAAGCACAGTCAGTCCATTATTTCAACAGTGAGGTGAATCTTTACAGGAGCAAAAATATGCCACAAGCACCTCAACAGAAGAAGACACGGGCAGAGAGTGTGGGGCGTTTGTAACGGTGGGAGAAGTTGGGGGTTTTCTTCAAGGCATTGATGGAGACTACCCAGTCACCTCATGTATTTGAAAGCCTTTTAAGAAGCCATGCTTTGCGGGAAGCTGGGATGGACTGAGCAGCTGGGTTGGGAAGATGATGTCATAGAAGATAAAAATTTTCACATAATCACCTTTTTTGGGCTCATATACTATGAATTCTGTGATGAATGGTCTTTTTTTTTTTTTTTAAGATTATTAGAGAGAGAGTGCATGCACGTGGGTGGTGGGATGGGCAGAGGGAGAGGGAGATAAACAGACTCCCCACGGAGCACGGAGCCTGACGCGGGGCTCGATCCCAGGACCCCGAGATCGTGACCTGAGCTGAAATCAAGAATTGGCCGCTTAACTGACTGAGCCACCCCGGCGCCTTTTCTGTGATGACTGGTCTTCAGTAGAGCTGTTAAGCTTACAGAGCGGGACTGTACTAACAAATCCACTTGTCATCCAAATGAGAGGTTGTGATTAAACACCCAGCACCTCACCTAGATACAGTCCTAGCAAGCCCTTAGTAATTATCTTGGAATTGATGCCTTTACACGGAGCTGTGGACTGTCAGCCAGGCTGTTCGTACTTTTGTTCATAAGTGTGTCAGTCAGGGTATGTTAGGTTGCTCTGTGTAGCTCCCCACCCCCATCTCCATGGCTTTCAGCAGTGGTAGTCTTGTGACATGTCCCTTGTGGGCTGGCCACATCGCCATTAATCTGAAAGGCAGATCTCTAGCCACGTAGCAGAGGAAAAAGAGTCACAGCTCATACTGGCTGGTGCAGCTTTTCTCTGGAAGTCACACACATCACTTCTGTCTGATGTGATGTCCCCTTGGCCAAAGGGACTCGCGTGGCCATGCCTGCCAGCAGTAGGGGGATGAAGCATCGTCCTCCCACAGAAAGGGGCAGTGAATATTTGGAAACATTGGTACAGTAGATACCCAGACAAAGTAGTAGGAGGAGAAGTATATTCAGAGAGTATTTTTTTTTTTTAAGATTTTATTTGAGAGAGAGAGAGTGAGTGAGAGAGAGAGCATGAGGGCGGAGGAGCAGAGGGAGAGGGAGAAGCAGACTCTGCACTGAGCAGGGAGCCTGATGTGGGGCTGGATCCCAGGAGCCTGGGATCATGACCTGAGCCGAAGGCAGACGCTTAACTGACTGAGCCAGCCAGGTGCCCCTTCAGAGAGTATTTTAACATTTGCTCATCGAAAACGAACAGGAGTATACAAGCTTATATTGTTTCACTATTTGGAGCCAGAGTTCATTGGAAACATCTAATATATATTCTACTAGAATTTTCTTTCCTCTTAAATTTATTTTCAACCTCTTAGAGATTCTGGTTGCTTGGGTAGTTCTTCTCAGGTAGCCTAAAATTATCTTGTTTAAAACCTTTTTCTAACATAGGTTTTCCTGGACCTTTGTACAAGAAATATTGTTGAATGTTATGTGGGTGAGCTAGACTGCTAGCCTGGCCTCTGCCCTGAGACTCTGAATCTGCCCACAGAGTATAAATAACTACCATTAAATGAGTGTTTACTCTCCATCAGGCTGAGGGCTTCACGCATGTGGACTTACTCAATCCTGCCATCACTTCTAGCAGATAGAACAAAACAAGCAAAGGGTTCACATTCCAACTTTGACTCTGGGGTCTTGTTTTCCCAAAGCCCTCCTAGCGTGGCGTTGACTCTACTTTCTTTTTGAGATGTAGGATTTCTGCCGTAACAACTAGGGCACGTATTTGCAGTTTATAGCCATCTCTTTGGAGTTTTGTCTTTTTTTGAATATTTGGCCTGAAATGATTAGATTTGCCCTATGGATGTAGGAGCTGAGCAGGATCTTTGCCACGCAGGCTTCATGCCAGTCAGACTTTCTGTGTTGTTCCTGAGTTCACCATTAGGTCACATCTTGTTGCATCTGAGACAGGCTGCGTCTGAGAGTTTTGCCAAGTGCACGTAACGATCCTTAGTATTCAGTGCCACCCAGAGGGAAAGCTCATTAAATTGTGAGAAATAGACATCCTCTTTGACCTCCCAGTTTCTTAAAAATTCAAACAAGGAGGGCGCCTGGGTGGCTTAGTCGTTGGGCGTCTGCCTGTGGCTCAGGTCATGATCCCGGAGTCCTGGGATCGAGGCCCGCATCGGGCTCCCTGCTCCACGGGAAGCCTGCTTCTCCCTCTCCCACTCCCCTGGCTTGTGTTCCCTCTCTCGCTATCTCTCTCTCTGTCAAATAAAAAAATTTAAAAAAAAAAATTCAAACAAGGAGATCTATGGGTAAAACACGTTTTGAGATCATTGGCTACAAAGAATAGCAGTGGTTTTAAGGACTTAAATGTCTTAACTTCTCTTGCATTGTTCCTTTGATGGTATTGGATTTATTTAGCTTCCAGACATTTTGTTTCTTTTTACCTTTAAATTTCTACTGAAAATGTAATGGATTCCTGGATTTTTGTTCCCCAGTGTCTGAATAACCAACAGGTGATTTTGCTAGTCTGGAAGTGGGGTACCAACCCCAAGTATAACTGCTCGTGGTAGGACTCTTGTGTTTTGTTTTTCAGGAAAGGAAAAGAAGTACCCCCGTCCTTCAAACAGTTCTTCAGTAGCTCTCTGTCTCTGATGCAGCTCAACCTTTCAGGCACAAAACTGTCTCCTGAGCCGTTAAAGTGAGTCGTTAATTCATTTTCTCCAGAGCTTTTAACATTCAGTTTGTTATTATGAATGTGCTTGAGGGAAGGGAAGAAGAAGACACGTAATCCTAAAGCAGGCCAAGCAGATGAAAATGCCTTTCTCACTTTGGGGCACAAAAGGAAATCACATTCTTTTTTGAGTACATTGTGCACTATTGAGATTATTGCATCTTCTATGGAAAAAAAAAAATCTTTCTTTGGGTTGTGACCTTGGCAGTTGTCACTGATCTGTAAAAGTTGTGTTCCCAGGTACCACTGACTTTATGTTAACCTCTGTTCAGCCCACTTTAGGTATTTTCATGTGTGTGTTCTAGTCAATATTTCTTCTCCATATTTCTCCTAACCATAATAAACTCTGTACACAGTGTGTATGCAACAGAATCAGTTTTTAGATGCTTTAGTTCCTGAATTACTTAGGTCAGTAGAAGCTGTCTTTTTGGTGTGTTTACTTGGCAGTCAACTTAGTTAATGGGTTAATATCCCTAGCGGTGAAGTTAAACTCTTTAAAATAAAGTTTGAGGATAATTTGTCATCCTTGAAGTTTGTATTCACCATTGCCAGAAATAATCAGAAGGGCCATAGAATCAAATTCTCTACAAGTCTAAAAAACATATTTCCAGGTAGTTACAAATGTGTACAGGTCGCATGCTCCCAAATGCATGCACAGATTTCTCCTTTCCCTAGTTGGCATGTAAATCAGCATTTAATTTTTCCCTTGTAATTTGTATGACATGTTAAAATCAGTGTCTGCTATTCATTTTACTAGAAAATTAATCTTTATCTAATTTGTGACTTGCTTTCTTCTTTTTTTTTTTTTTTTTTAAAGATTTTATTTATTTATTTGACAGAGAGAGACATAGCGAGAGAGGGAACACAAGCAGGGGGAGTGGGAGAGGGAGAAGCAGGCTTCCTGCTGAGCAGGGACCCAGATGCGGGGCTCGATCCCAGGATACTGGGATCATGACCTGAGCCGAAGGCAGACGCTTAACGACTGAGCCACCCAGGCGCCCCAATTGCTTTCTTCTTTTTGAGAGGTGTGAAATTGATTGCGGTATCTCATATGGCACCATAAGACCAAAACAATGGATGTCTTTAAGGACAGTAGATCTAGTCAAGTGCTAAGAAAGAAATCCGATGGTGTATGGCAGGCCTTTTCTTTTTTAAACATTGAGTTAGTGTATTAGAGGTCTGTAGATGTAACAGCTCAGATAGTAAAAGTCTCATGATGAGGCTGTTTGTGTGGATATCAATCAAACTAACTTCAGAATCAGTATTCTAAAGGGGGATCCATTATAATTTAGTCATATTTACTTCATTCATTTATTCAGCTAATACTTATTGTGCATTTACAATGTGCCAGATATGAGGAGGGCACTGGGTGGAAAGCAGATCCAGACTTGATCCTTGCCCTCAGTGTACCGATAAGAGATCTGCTTATTCAAAAGTTACTGACAGGTGCACAGTATTCCAATTCTTTCAGTGTTCTTGATCCTGTGAAATACAGAGTAGCTCTTCATTGATTAGCATTAGTGATTTTATAGAATATTCCACACCACCACAACACTAGATTTTACTGTACTGTTTATTATAGAGACTTACTGATAAAAATTATGCCTCAAAGTTACTTTGTAATTGTTAAATCTTGTGACCTGCTGTTATTTATGTGAATATTTAATAGTGTCCTGTCAGTAATCTCTTCAGCTCTGTGTTTCACTTAATAAAAATCTTAACATGAAGGAAAAGGCTCCCACTTCGATGTTGACAGCAGTTGTGAGCAGGTGTTGTGATTCCTAGTCTGGAGTTGAGGAAATGGAGGCCCCAGAAGCTCAGTAATTTGCCCAAACTCACGGTCACAGGTCGGGTTTCTCAGGAAGCAGACTTTGAGATGGAGCATAGCGTGTAGGGGACAGAGACTCGGATTTTCTACCCCGTGTCGATCGGTCCTTGGTATAGTCTGCCTCTGGAAGGATGTGGCCTGGGCGAGGCACGTTTCTTTGGCTGAGGTCGCGCCCCGGAGGAGGACTGACTGCTGAGGGGGTTCTGGGAGGCACATCGTGGTTCCCACCAGCGGCCACTAGGCTCCCGACGTGCCTGCCCCACCACCTTCCCCTACACCAAGAGGGGCGGATGGAGACCCTCGCTTGTTGAGGGGTTGGAGGTCAGCAGCCATAAGAGAATATGCTAAAGCAATGCAAATGCTTTTGAGAGAAACCTTCTAAGTTTGGGCATCACCGTGTTCTGCAGAAGTCTCCCACAATCTGGGGCTTCTTCAAAAACAACGGAAGACTCTGACCGCTTACTTCATAGCTGTGCTTTTTCCTTGCAGACTTGTCAGGCCACAGGGGTTTTAGTAAAGAACATGGTGACATTGTTCCTTGTGTTTCCTAAAATCTTCAGTGTGGTTCTCGTGCGTCCTGAGGATGCTCCTTGCTTCTGCGTCACTCAGAGTGAGGCCCGAGGTCCTATTTACTGCTCATGCTGGCGCTTTCGCTTTCTTCCCCCTGTCCCTGCTTCCCTGTGCCCTTCCTTGCTCCCTGTCACATGGCCCCCCTTCTCCCCGTCTCCCGGGCTGAGTATTTTTAAGAAACCTATTGCATGAGCTTCTCAAAAATGCTAACTGGCATCACATATCCAGACCCGGCGAAATGAAATGCAAATTCTTCTCTTAACCAGTGTTGCAGTAATGATGGAGGATTGGAGAGGACAATCCTTAAGGCCATTTTTCCATCACTGCGTGAAGAGTAACAGCGCTTCCTGCCGTGGAGCTTTCCCCGGTGCTCTCTCGCTAAGTGGGTGGATGAGGCCAGAGTCACCGGCAGGGGGGATCCCAGAGACTGGTGTGAAGGAGGTGCCTTTCCACCTCACTCTCACCCCGCAGTATTTGTGGAGTATACGAGGTGGAGAATATGGGAACACTGAGAACCAGTAGTTCCCCGAGGAGCTGATGCTTTGGGTCCACCCCCACCCCCCCAGTACTCCCTCCTGTCTGCCTGTCTTACAGTGGTGTGTGCACGCGCACACACACACACACACACACACGTCGCCCTTGCCCAACAGCAGGAGCCCTCTGGTGCTCACCTGTGTGTTCCGCCCCGGGCCCGGTTGAGGTCTGTGATCCCTTCAGCGTGATTGATGGATGTGTGTGCCTGGGTCAAATTGTTGCGTGAAGCCTGCTGAAGGGTGTTAGACTTTACAGGACTGACTTGAGCAGGTGGAACCGATTCATTGTCTTAGAGATGCGAGCCACATGATTAGTCCAGTCTCCTCAGCATGCAGACCAGAACATGCCTCTTCACGGTGGTGATGTGCTTTGCCCCGAGACCAGCCTGTCATAGCTGGACAGACAGGCAGAATCCTGGGCTCGGACTCCGGACTTGGGCCTTATCTCCCATGCTCTTGTCTTCCTACCTCCTGCTGTAGATGCTGGGGAAAAACAAAACAAAAACACCCTCTCCGTAGACCGTAATTTCTGGTCCTGGGTACAGCGGAGCCTGACTCCCTCATAACCTATTCCGTAGGGAAAACCAGTGTGACTTTGCTACTCTAATAACAATTGCCTCATAATTTTCTAAACGATATTAAAGGTGTTCTCAGGCAGATGCAGGTGGGAATTGATCTGTGATGAACACCGTTTAATTTCAGTGTGCAGTTAGGGGTACTGTTGGTTTATTTGCGTAGGAATAGCGATCCCGGCGTTCGGAATGGGCCTGCTCTGAGTCAGACAGAAGAATGTTACAGCGTCAGTTCTCACTGTGTCTGGGAGGAAGAAATGCAGTTGGCATTCTAAAACCTGACATGGTGCTTGGTGCTTGACCTTTTCTGGGCTTTATTCAGCGTGTGAACGTATTTCGGTGCAGCCTGTGGAATCTGTGTCTGATGTGTGTGTTTTCTCCCCCCAGAGCGCTGTTGCTGGGCCTGGCTTGCAATCATAACTTGAAGGGGGTTTCTCTTGATCTCAGCAATTGTGAGGTAAGAACACGTTCAGACTACGGGATGGAAGAGATTATGATAGCCTCAAAATTGCTTTGCCTCTTTCCTGGAAAAAGTGTGATGCTGTGAATCCAGAGGGTATGAATGAAGCAGAAAAACACACATTTTATAGAAGTTTCTGATGTTCTGTATTTTGCAAGTTTTATCTACAAACAGCCACAGAACGCCGTTCAGAAAGCATTCAAGTGTGTTTTTAATGACTTGGGGTTTGTTTGTTTTTTATTCATTCTTCGTGCCAGTTGCTTAAGTATTTTATGATGAAACCTTGAGATACAAAAGCCATAGACTAGCTTTACCGTTACGAAAAATGCAATGTTCTGTGTCCCTTGCAGGGGACAGATGCGTGTAACCTGACTTGGATTCAGAGTGTGTGCAAGAGAATTACTGTCTTGTCATTCGCCTTATTTTTTAATGTCTCGATTTAAAACAGGAAAATTAAGATGCTTCTCAAAATTACAGCAATTCCAGACCCTTCCTATCAAAGAACACCAAGATAATTTGAGACTAAGAGCCTCTGCATTTTAGAGGGTACCTGAACTTTTAGTCTTGAGACTTTCAGTTTGTGTGGAGACCAGTAAGAAAAGACCCAGGTACAAGCCACAGGGCCCCTTCAGAGCCTGACTTTACTCAGCACGTCGTACGTGGTTCCTTCTTCCTGGGGCTGGAGGTGATGTCCCTTCATTCCTGCTCCTGGGCCTTTCTGCCCACTGTTCTCTCCTCCTGCCACATACTTGCCATGTCCCTCTTCCCCAAGGCTTCCCTCTCCGAGGATCTAGCTCAAGTCCAGTCTCCTCCATGCCTGCATCAGACTGCTAGGGTTCGATCCGAGTTTGGTCTTTACTAGCTATGTGGTCCCGCATGAATTAGACAAGACTGCAAAACCTCAGTGTCTGCATCTGCAAAATGGAGCAATGTTAGTGCCCCTCCCAGTGGCTCCTTACAGGGTTTAGAGGAGTTCTTCTTTGCAAAGTGCTTCCTGGGGCATCTGGGGCATGTGAGGGTTCTTTGCTTTTGTTGCTTATCTGTCTGTAGAATTTCCCCCCTGACTGCTTCAGCCCTTGGCGATCTTGTTCTTTTCTGATTGTCTGGTACTTAATGATGGTGACGTGCATTTGGACAGTGACCCATGGGGTGTCCTGCGCAACTGTTTGATTAGCTCCTATGTGCTCTCCCTGCTAGGCTGTAACTTTCCGGAAGATACTATTTGTGTCTTACTCATTTTGTGTTTCCCTTAGCTCCTAACAGAATGCCAGGTACCAAGCATAACACTAAATATTGAAGATTGATGCTTTACCTCTCTGAAAATTCTAGAAACTGACAAGTTTGAAATCATACCATGTAAATTGTTAGTGCAGGAATTTTTTTTTTTTTTTTTTTAATTTTGAGCTGGGGTTAATACCAACTGTGTGTGATTTACCTAGTCATTTTGTTTGGAAAAAAGAAAAGCCAAAAGGAACAACAACAACAAAAAAACCCCACAAAACCCCTAAAAAAGGGCACTGTCAAATTTTCATGTGTAAATCACTGTTCTTTTTTTTTTTTTTAAGTAAGATTTATTTATTTATTTTAGAGAGAGCACAACTGGAGGGGCAGAGAGAGGGGGAAAGAGAATCTCAAGCAGACTCTGTGCTGAGCACAGAGCCCAACGTGGGACTTGATCTCACAACCCTGAGATCATGACCTGAGCCAAAAATCAAGAATTGGACGCTTAACTGACTGAGCCGCCCAGGCGCCCCCAGTGTTCTTTTATTTATAAAGACAGATCATATAATAGAAACCGAGTCTGGAAATATGAATTAATTGCTTACTAATACTTTCTTACGGGACCTGGCAGTAGTAAAAACTTTTGTATGGGGGGAGCAGTAAGAAGAATGGGGATAGGAAGGGTTATTCTATCAAAAAAAGCAAATTGGTATAAACTTGATTGTTCTACTATCTGACACTACTGAATGACCCAGATGTTTCACTTTCCTCATTAAATATAGTGACTGCTCTCAGTACAACATCTTCTGTTTAATTCTGTGATCCAAATGGGAAGGGACGTAAGTGATCATCTGGTTCCCATACTTACAGATGAAGAAAGCGAGTTCTAAAGAAGCTGAAATAATCCGGCTTACTAATGGCAGAGTCATGATGAAAGTATGCTTTCCTGATTGTTGTTAATTATATAGGTAATTATTAGAACATCAAGTATGATTAGATATTTTCTTCTCAAATAAGTTGTCAGGTGCCATATATGCCCAAAGAAGACTGTTATATCACTGTGTAGCTTGTTCTTTAAACTCCTTTGTGATCCAACTGGGAATAACTTTCAAAGACAGTTCTATTTGGCGAACTGATAAAATTGACATTTTTGTAGGTCAGAAATGGCAGGCTGTTGGCAATTTCATATGGTTCCCCCCAATAGCTACTAGACTTTCCCTTTATAATTTTTTTCTTACTAAGGCAGGAATCCAGATGAAATGATTGCTCTCTGATGGTAGGGTTGGCCATTACGATGGTGATAATTACAACTTCCTTTTGGCCATTCGTTTATGGATTCTGTGATGCAGCGGTAGTGCTGAGAGATGGGGACCCTCCAGACTACCTTGGTGCCATGTTCTTCCACCATCTTTTTTTTTTTTTTAAAGATTTTATTTATTTATTTGAGAGAGAGAGAGCACATGAGAGGGGGGAGGGTCAGAGGGAGAAGCAAGCTCCTTGCTGAGCAGGGAGCCCGATGCGGGACTCGATCCAGGGACTCCAGGATCATGACCTGAGCCGAAGGCAGTCGCTTAACCGACTGAGCCACCCAGGCGCCCTCTCCCACCATCTTAATGCTTGAATCACAGTCCCAGGGGCCACATTTATAAAGTCACCTTATGTTGCTGCTTGTGGAAATTGGTGAAACACCAAATTATTTTTCTAAATTAAGGCGTCTTATCATATTTTTCTTCTTATAGATGGGTGTCCAAATCTAACTAGGTTTCACTTTGCTCCTCTCCACGAGAGAGTAAATCTCTCCGGTAAAGGTGTAAGGGGTTATGATATTATCTTTGTAGAATGCTTGGCCATTTGAGTATTAACTGCTAACCCTTTTAATGATTTGACACTTCAGAGTTTAGGTAGTGCTCTCAGAAAAAATCTTTCGCGACTTGGAAGTTTAAAATTATGCATGTGTCTGTTTTTTTCTGTTCATTCTGTCTTTAGCCCTCGTAGACACAATCCCCTCTACTGTGTGTGTGAAATACCGTGAAGTCTTTGTATATTTATAAGTAAATAGTTCCTTTTATTTACAAAATAGCTACTTGCCACTGGTTAATTTTAAAATCAGGTTTTATGGGTGTTACAGAAGATAAAAGGCCATCATCTAAGATGGTTGAGTTTATCGGGAGGAGAGAGGAAAGTAACAGTATTTGGAACCGTGCTGAGCCCGGCACATGTGGGCCATAATTGGGAGGGAAGAGGATTACTACAGCGAAGCCTTATTTTGAATGTCAGAATTCACAGCATGGGTCAGTACGGCCTTTCTGAAAAATTTTTATTTAGAAGCCATATAAATATTCTGCCTTTTCTGAAACATTTTTTGGGAATTGCCTTCAAAGCTATTTTAAATCTTTCAAGAACAATTAGTCTCATCCATTTATAGTCATACGTGATTTCCAACACAAAACCATATCACCCTCTATGGCCCAACTTGTCTGTGAATGGCCTGTGGCTGATCCTAATTCACTCTCAAAGGGTAAGGATTCAGCATCCGTGTGGATGTTCAAAGAAATGCGTTCCATTGCCCTCAAGGTTAGTTCCAAAAGAAGCATTTCCGAACTGTTTTATATGGTAGTAATGAAATTGGCATGCGGATGTATTCTCCCCACATACCTGTCTACCTGAAGGGAGGCCGTGAGTCTGTCATTTTGGCCTGTGTTGATAAATCTTTTTCACAGTCCTACTTCAGGAGAGTAGGTAAGTGCTGCAACTGAATTCTTCCACGTCACTCTCCTTCCAAGTGAGAGAGCAAAATCCCCGAGGCTTCAACAGAGACTCAAAGGCTAATTACAGCCAAGAATTAGGTGTAGGTCTGGGTGTAGAGTTAATTCTTTTAAGGAGAAACTTCCCGTTCCACAGTTGCACAAACTCATTCCACAGTTCATGGCAAGATGCTTTGATGATGCGTAGAAGGAGGAGCCCCGGATACTAAAATTTGTAATGAGTAGGACATTGCTGCAAGCGAATAGGAACTTCTGAGGCAATTCCGTCCGACTTGACAGTGGTTCACCCAGCTTTGAGGCGCGAAGGCAGGTGTGCTGTGTGTGTGTGGGGGGGTTCCTAACTATAGTACCCCCTGTGGATCAGTTTCCCGTTGGGCCCCCTGATCCTGACCTGAGCTGAAATCAAGAGTCGGATGCTCAACTGACTGAGCCCCCAGGTGTGCCCCAAAGGAAAATGAATTTTCCAAATAAAAGTTCTGTCTAGATTTTAGTTTTCCTTGTTTCTCTTGTCCCCATTATGGCTATTTGAGTATTAGAGGCAACTATTCACTTAGAACTATGAGTAACATCTGAAATGTTCCACCGTTCTCGAGTGAGAGGACACTTCTCTGTGGAAAGAAATGTGAGTTTATTTTTTAACTTTTCAAAAAGTATTCAGTGATTCAGTCACATTGACTCCTCTTTGATCTTGCTTTCTTTTAAATAATGTTAGTGTGTGGGATCCAAATGAGGGTAATTTAAAAACCAGTTTTACACGCACACATGTGGACACAGCCTCTAATTATGCAAATTCATTTAAAAGGATTTTCATTTACAGTAATGGAAGAGCTTTTATTGTTTTGGGAAAGCTTTAGCTTTGGGGGAGTTTTAGGCATTTAATAACTTGTGAATTCAATTGAATGTTCTTGGTAACTGAGGATCAGTTATCTTCTTAGTTAAATTTTTGATTTTGGTTTTGGGAGCAGATTTTAGTTGGAAGTGTTTTTCTGACTCTTGCTTTTTTACATGGTATATTGATAAAGGCTTCAGCTTCTCTGTTCTGTTTACTGCTGATAACGTGTTTTCATTTTTTTCTCCTTGGGCTTTCCTTAGCTTGGCCACTGTGTAAGTACTTTATGAATCAAAATAGGGTCTGTGGATATATTTGATTGTTTTTTAGCTATTGGAAAATGTTAGTTTTATGGGTATATGCTACAAATATTAGCAGTCAAGAGTATTTGTAAAATAAACAGAATTGAGCACTTAAATGTCACCTATATTTTCCATATCTGTAAATGGAATATTTTTACTGTACTTGATAATAATAACAAGTAGAGATTTTCTTGTAGAAATTTTACTTCTCAACAGAGACATCACTAACAGCAAATAATCAAATTGTGGAGACTTAGGCACTTACGTTTATCTTCTCAGAAGTGTCATTTTTTTCATGCTCTGAATATCAAATTATGTTTCTTTGAAGTGTTTGCCTGAAGTATTTTTTGCTTTAACTTTGAAGTAGTCTGAATATACATTCACTTCTTCAAGTATTAACAAGCTGTGATCTGAAGTCGTGCTTCTTAAAACTATTTGTGGTGAAAACCTGGTTGTTATTTTTTTTTTTACTTCCATTTCATCATAAACCAATACTTTTGCAAAAATATATAAAAAAGGATTTAAAAAGACATAAACAATATAAGCCCTCATTTTTTGTTATTAGATGCAACAGACCTAAAATTATTATTACTAAGGTTTCTAAAATATTTATAGTCAATTTCTGTACTTATTTTACCTAAGATCAGTAGCGAACTTTGCAGACTGCCACCTGTCTGTGGACCACACTTTGAGTAGCATCTGCCGGGGCGAGTCTAGAGATGATGTGATAAAGCTGGGCTTGGGGCATGTGGGTAAGCTCGAGAGCACCTGGGAATACAACCACATGTAGTAAAATACCTGCTGATTCTTGGCAGTTGCTCCACACATTGGGTTATAAGCCCCTCAGCTGTGGGGTTAATTGGTCTTGGTTTCCCTGGAGTATGTAGACCAGCCTCCTGGGCAGGTGTGTCTCTGTGTGACACTCCCCTTTAGAGTTCACTTCGGGTCCCCCAGAGTAATCTGCTGGCACCATAGAAAGTAGGGAAGGCTGAATTTAAATACCTCAACTGAAATACTCCTGAATAAAGAGCAATCCCAAAACTGCTTAACACCCAAGGAGCCAGGGAAATTGGCAGGTTTTGGTTCTGGGTACCATAAAAATATTGCATCTAAAATAGTGAACTAAGGATTCTTTAAATTCTTACATCAGAACTTGCACAAGTTCTAGGGAGTAGCATTTTGCATTTTACACTTGGTATAGAAATTTAGATACATTTTAATTTTCTTATATCAATAGAGAAGTACTATGTTCCCTTGGTACATAATAGGTTCCCAATAAATGATAGTTTCTTTCCCTTATTAAATAGTAAGTTAGCTGATCAAAGGGGCCATAGCTCAGGAAATTTGCATCCTTTACAATCCTTTACATATGGTAGGAACTCAAATAGTTGCTGAGTGGAGAATAAAAAGATACTCTGACCTCTGTAGATAATGCTTTTGGTTTTATGGGAAAAGATGCAAAGTATTGAGTTTTATAGGTTGCCTGTCTCTTTAAGTAAATGAGGTCATGGAATGAGAATTAGTTTTGCTACAAGGCAACCATAATAATATTTTAAATTGATCTAACATCTTTTTCTTCTGTGGCTCGATGAGTTTATACAAATCATTTAATAATCACCTTTCGCTGTTTACTTTGTAATCGTGAGACTGCACACTGTTTCGGTGGGAAGGTGGGCTGGGTCCTTCACGACGTGGATGACAGTCAACAACACTTCATCTTCATTGTCTCCTTTGATTGTTTTGCTGCTACTTGGTGGAGTTCTACCCTGAAATCTGGAATAATCAAACAAAATCCATACTGGTTTCCCATGTATAAAAGGGAATTGCTAGGTTTCCAAAAGTCAGAAATGAAGACAGTTCTTGTGGGCTGAGAGAAGCTGCATTCCCCATGCTGACAGAGAGTATGGTCTCCATCTTCTGTTTCTTTTTCTAGCAATTTCCAGAGTTCGGTGCTATGGGAAATAGTAGCAATGACTAGTGATTGGCTCTTTACCATTGATGGTAGCTATGGAGTTGATAAGCGTTCACTCGTTCTTTGGCACCAAGTCGGAGACTGTATCTCCTGCTTTTAGTATTTTTTGGTTCCACGTCCAGTAGGTGACCGCTTCACCTTGTGTGTGGTTTGTGTTTCTCCAGCTGAGATCAGGAGGCGCACAAGTATTAGAAGGCTGCATCGCCGAAATCCACAACATCACCAGCTTAGATATCTCCGATAACGGTAAGTCAGAAACCAGAAAAGAAACAGAAATATTATTTGAAGCAAGTTAGTAAGGGGAAAATAGAAAGCTCAACCTAGACAACACCTTAATGAACGTGTTATCTCACTTCTTGACCAATAGGGCTGTTAAGTTTTAACAGAATTTATTTATGGAATAAGTCAATACCAAAAGTCTTACTAAGTTGATACCATGGCCAAAAATGCAAGAAAAGAAGTCAGTTAAAAAAAAAAATCCTCATCAGAACATCGATAACGATCTTGATTTGACCTTTTGCATTCTTGGTGATAATAAAATAAAATCCTTGTGTATTTACTCAGAAACTTGTTTCATTAGCTTCATTTCTGCCAATTACAGTAGCATGTGAGTAGGAGCCTGTTTAGTTTGCATTGGCAACTGCAGTTACCTACCAGCAAACGGGATGTTAGGATCTTCTCTTATACAATTGTGGGCAGAGATGAGACTCATCCTCTCCCCGTTCCTTGCTGACAGAATGAGTTTATCCCTGTGAAATAATAGGACATGAAAAGAGAGCAAAAAATTCCTTTGAAAATGAAAGATTAGAATCCCAGGGCCCTCGGGACGGTAGAGAAAGTCATCCAAGTTCATGTCACCTTTGCTTAATTGTGTTCCAGCTGAGAATTTATTTATACATGTGTGTTTTGATTATCTGCTTACTCTGATTCTTTCCAGGTTTAGAATCTGACCTATCCACCTTAATAGTGTGGCTCAGTAAAAACAGATCAATACAACACCTGGCATTAGGCAAAAATTTTAATAATATGAAATCCAAGTAAGAGCTTTAAATTTTTTTTATATGACAATGATGAAAATAAGCAACCTCGTGAAAGCTTTTGATTTGATTCCACTGTCCACATCTTTAAAATCTCTTTAGAAATCTGACACCTGTGTTGGACAACTTAGTGCAGATGATTCAAGATGAAGAATCGGTGAGTATTGTTTCTACCAAGTTAATGTTGCTACACTTTCAGATAATTTTATCTATATACACCATTTCTATTGTTTTTTTAATGAACTAGATATTTATGCTTTAGTACAGTTAAATGTATTTAAAATTGCTTACTCTTCATTTCAACTCATTACTAATTAAAGGAAGACTGTAACTAAAAGATTAAAAGAAGTATAAATTGACTTATAAGCCCATCTTTTAATAAGACTTACTACTTCCTAACTTCAGCAGATGCACTAATCTGCAAGCATGAATTTTTTTCAATCTAGTTGACTTTCTGACCTTACATCATGCTGGGCAACATCATATTGCTAATTTGAATTTCATCTAGTAATTATGCAGAATTACAAAAGCCTAAGAAGGTTGGTCGCCCATCTTAAATTGCTTCTAGAGCTCTAGTGTCCTTCTTCTAGTTTTATTCCCTTCAGTTGCTCCTGGCCAAGACTTGGTTCTGGGTAAAGAAATTTAATTTTAAATAGTATCCTATTTTGCTGCCCTTTAAGGTGCATTAGAAAAAGAAAAAAGATACATATTTTTAAGATTTATTTTAGAGAAAGAGAGAGCATGAAGAGGAGGGGCAGAGGGAGAAGGAGAGAGAATTTCAAGCAGACTCTGCACACAACGAGAAGCTGGATTCGGGGCTGGATCTCATGACCCTGAGATCATGACCTAAGCCAAAACCAAGAGTCGGATGCTTAACTGACTCTGCCACCCAGGCGCCCTAAGAAAAAGATACTTTATGGACAAAGCGAGAAGCACTCTGCTGTCAATTCCTTTAACTTAAACCCAGTGTATCTTACATTTTGTACCTTACATTTTACTGATGCTCTTTAAGAGTTTGTCCATTACTTATTTTAGTCCTGTTTGGCCACCAACCAGCTTTTACGGTTCCTAAAACCCAAATCAACATGTATTCCTACGACAAAGACTCACATTATTAATGTTTTGTGATAGCTACTTTGTAGGTCGTAAGAGTGATTTCCTCTATGAATCATGTGAGATAGGACACATTTTTAAAAAGTGTCATTTTCCCTCTTGAGTTCATACAGGATAGTAGCAAATTCTATTAGGACTGTAAGCTAACTTTTCTGAGCAAGCTAAAGGGCCAGGAGAGGTGGAGACTGGAACTTTTCCTTGCTTCTCCTTGCCCACACCTCTCTGTGTGGCTCTAACCTGGAGGGTGCGAGAAAATTCGGCTGTCCTGCCTCTTCGTTGTGTGGATATAATTTCCAACCTATGGACTAGAAATGAAACTCATTATTATTTAATGAATATGGGCACTTCTCTTTGTCCTCATTTGGTAACACCTTGTTTTGTTACTTTTTTACTGGGTTATTAAAATTAGGGGCATAAATCAGAATTGACACAGTTTTGCATATTTAATTTGACTTTACACCACCTTGCTTTGAGTTTCTGAATTCACAGTCTTGGCCCAGTTTTAAAAGATTGAGGAAGCTTATATTGCAGAATCCCATTTGATATTCATCCCCAAATACTTGTTTCTTAGTGCATATTTTAGGAAAATTTACATTTTATGAAAAATAGATTTTAAAATTTCATGTTTTGCTTATTACATGAGGGTCTTCTGTTTCTGTAATTCCAAAAGTCTCTCACTTAAAACCAATCTTGATATTTAAAACACACCTCAAAACATATTTGCAGGTGGGAAAGTTTGCTATTTATGTAAATGTGAATTCTGTCAAGTTACAAGTTTGCCGCTAATAATATACAGTGGAAAGAAAGCTCTTTATGTTCATGTCACTGAAAAGTAGGTGGCTTTTTCAGAAAGCAATTACCTTCTATTTTTTTCCTACTTCTGAATTAGTAATGTGCAAAACAATTCAGAATGATTAGGAGCTGAGTCTTGCGACTCTAAAAATTCCACCAATAACTGACACAATCGGGCTGTCTTTTTATTTTATTTTTTAAAGGTTTTTCCATATATAAAATCATCTCTTGCTTTGTACGTTCTGACCTTGTGTTTATAGGAGCCTGTTCTTTGACGGCCCGTGGAACACTATCTTCGCCTCGTGTTGCATGTTAAATTTGGTTGGAAAACCTAGATGCCCGGGGCTCCAATGTCACTTTCAACTACAGACCATGTTTGTCAGGCCGCTGTGACCGGAGCCCTGGGACTGTACGCGGAGGGGCTGAGATGCCAGGGAATCTTGTTTTGAAGTGTTAGACACAAACCCGTGTCGTAACCAGTGGAAGGGAACGTATTTCTCCTGGGAGTGCCTGTAGCAAGGAGGCAGATTCTCAGATTAAGCATGTTCAGCTATGAAAAGAAATAGTAAGATTTCAAATAGTAATATTGCGTGGAAGTTCAGTAAATCAGGAAGGGATGACCTTATAAATATGCATGCGATTCAGGCTCTTCTGTTCGCATTAATGACTCTACCTATTATGTTTAAGTGTTAACTGGGGTGTATTCGAGTTTGAATATAGTACTGGAATCCGGTGCTTGCTAGCTTGGAGACTTGGCAGCTTTCCAGAATGAGGAAGCAGCTGTAATATATATCATTTTTGTAGTAATTGAATAGAGATTATTGAAATGATGAGAGATGTGATTAGAGCTTTTTATTAAAGGAACACTGCATTTGTTTTCATTTAAAACATTAAGGTTCCCGAGGCTGAAGCCTTTTAGTTTAGTTTTTTTCCCATTTCCTTGAGTGCGGGATTTTAACATTAACGCAACCTCCCTAAAGCTGCCTGCATCTAAACATATGCAGGCTTTCTGGTGCTCAGTGCCCTAGCATTTACCAGGCCATTTCATTTTAGAAATTTGATTCACGTTAATAGATTACCTTTTGATTTTACCGTAGCTGTATTAGGTTTAGAAAGCATGGCCAGATTTGGACAGTAAGGACAGTGAGTGTGGTCACTTGGTCAAACTGTAGTCACACGCATGAGGCTGCTTGTGGATAACTGAGTCTTGAAGCCATCAGCGCCCCCGTCCCACCTTCTGTAGCCTTTTGGCAGATGCACCTTGAACAGATCAACGTCGGGTGGTTGAGTGGGTACAGACAGACGCCACGCAGCGTCTCCAGGTACATCTTGAGAACCCGGATGCCATGGGCCCTGGTGGAGTGTAGATGGCTCTAGCCTCCATGTCCTCCTCCCTGTAATGTCAGCCTGCTTATGGAATAAGCATCTAGAACTGTGTAGTATGGCTGGGCCACTCAAGACCACCTGAAGCAACCCGGAAGACATCCAGATCCTCCAGGGAAGACTGAGTTCTGACGGTTGGGGCCGCATTGTTTCAGGTTCTAGAATTCTCCCCGCTTCATTAATTCCGTTCTGGCGGAACTCAGGAATTGCCAATTCAGATGCCTACGGGGCTGGTCCGGAGGCATAAACAAGTTTTTTGGGGCCAGACAGAACCTGCCTCTGGGCCACGGGGTCTTCAATCCCTGGCTGAAATGGACAGCAAGCGAGCTGGTTTGGATTCACCATCCAGCTTATGGCAATAAAAAAGTCACAGACGTTTGACTTTTTCTCTTTTTTAAAAAATTACATGTGTTCTGATTGGTACTTCTAAGATAAAACAGAGGGCGATCATTAAAAGGATCAAAGATAAGCTACGAGGGGCCCAGAGCACAAAATCCATTCCGTTCTGCAACTTTCTAACCATGTGACCTCGGTTGAGTCACTTAGCCTTTCTGTGTCTCATTTGGGAGAGATGGGGATAACAATACCGAGTTTATAACACATAAGTGTTGGGGGTTTCTATGATTAATACGTGTAAAAAGCTGGAACGGTGGTTAAGGATAGTATGCGTTCAGTAAATGTCAGCTATTATTAATCTTGGCTGGCTTTTATTTTGCATTTGTCCTTTGCTAGTATTTTAAGATGTCATTTCACCAGAAGCTCGGAAATTTCATGTACTCGTCTTATTTATTTCTTCCTGTCCTGCAGTTTTTTTTTTTTAAAGATTTTTAAAAATTTATTTGACAGAGAGAGACACAGAGAGAGGGGGAACACAAGCAGGGGGAGTGGGAGAGGGAGAAGCAGGCTTCCCGCGGAGCAGGGAGCCCGATGCGGGGCTCGATCCCAGGACCCTGGGATCGTGACCTGAGCCGAAGGCAGACGCTTAACCATCTGAGCCACCCAGGCGCCCCATACCTCTTTTTTTTTAAGTTTTTTTTTCTTTGGTAAGATTTTATCTATTTGACAGAGAGAGACACAGCGAGAGAGGGAACACAAGCAGGGGGAGTGGGAGAGGGAGAAGCAGGCTTCCCGCGGAGCAGGGAGCCCGATGTGGGGCTTGATCCCAGGACCTTGGGACCATGACCTGAGCCGAAGGCAGGCGCTTAACGACTGAGCCCCCCAGTCGCCCCTTCCTGTCCTCCACTTTAAAAGAGCTGGCACCTGCCACTTCAGGTGTCCTTCCACCCCTTCCCTTAGGAGAGCGGTGGCCAGTGTTCAGCACTGAAACCCAAGCTTTCCGTGTGTATCCAGAACCTTTGGGTCCCATTCATCAAAAACTGGCTCTGTTTTTGAACCAGAGTTTCAAAACGAGACGCTCTGGATGTGTGCAGCGGGCACCTCCCTGGTGATTCTCCATGAAACGGGTCATGGTGGGCGGAGGCTGCTTCCACCAGCTCATGTCACTGCTTGCTGCCCCTTGTTCCCTCCTCAGCCCCTGCAGTCCTTGTCCCTGGCCGACTCAAAACTCAAGACCGAGGTCACCATCCTCATCAATGCCCTGGGAAGCAACACCTCTCTGACCAAAGTGGACATCAGTGGGAACGGGATGGGGGACATGGGAGCGAAGATGCTGGCCAAAGCCCTGCAGATCAACACCAAGCTCAGGTATGCGGGTCAGGCGCTCGGCCCTGAGACGAGGATGCTCGCCCTAAGGAGGGCCCTAGAAAGCTCTGGGAGAGATTCAGGCCCCCCAGCATTGGAGAGCCGGTGACTGTTTCAAGTCTTTTGTCAAAATCCTGGGGATAGCAGGGGGCGTCCCAAAGTTAGACATTGTGATTCCCGTGAGCTGTTGTCTTACAGATTTTCACTGTGGCATGAAACCCAACTGAGAACTGGGCAGTGTCCTGTTTCACGGTGTTGGCAGCTGTGAGGGGAGGGGCAGTGAGCAGGGCCAGGAAGACGGAAGGTCCCACACGAGGGCCTTCCCTGTCCTTGGCTGTGAGCCCGTCACCTCCCCTCCCCCACTGCTGCCAATATAAAGACTTAAAACCCCAGGGACGCAGGAGGTGCCTTGGTTAAAGGCAAGTTCATGCTGGGTGCTAACTATTCTGTGTAGTGGTTTTCAGCCACTTGTAGTGTTTCCCAAGTGGCTTTTCTTAAGGACTGGCTACTTGGTAACCACTGTTATTAAGGACCACATTACCATCCATCCTTCAGAGAGATCCAGTTGCTCCCGCGTCCAGCAGTCTGGTGAATGAATATTTAATTCACATTGCTCTTCAAGGGGCTCTTTCTTGATGTTTCTGGATACTTCCCTTGCCCTCCTGAACTTTCTGTCTACACTGAAGCCAAAAACTGCAATAATTTCTCTGAAGGTCAGAGTGTATGTAAAGAAAGTCCTTGAGATCAGGAAGGGAAAGCATTTAGAGGTGTGATTCTTGGATCAGACAAATAAAAGCTGCTTCATGTGGCAGGTGAATTGACAGACACCAAAATACCTCTGAAGTGTTCACATTCTGAAAGTGAAGTAGTACTTTTCTTCCAAAATAGATTGTGTTTAAAAAGTAAACAACATCTATTTATGGAAACCAAGGGTTTACCAGCAGAGTGAGAACTTTCTGGGATGGCTGATCATACCATGTCAGGGCAATGATGAAAACAGAAGACAGACTCCTTTTAGTTACTTAGGATGGACCAAAAAGTCTCAGGACCTGAACTTCTTTGTGCTGGACAAGGGATTCTTTAGCATCTTTTATAAACAGCTCTAGCTTCAGACATGACTACTAGAATACTATTTGGAGAATATGTTGAGAGAATATCAGAGAAATCAGGTTTCAGAGTTTTCTGGCTGCAAAGCATCAGGTAACATCATGGCACGTTAATGAGTATGCTGTGGCTTTTATTGTGATTTTTTTGTACTATGTGAGCAGTAAATGGGTTAAGAATGTAGTGTTGGAGGAAATGCTCATCCTTGCTGTGTCTAAAACTAAGTTGATGTTATTCCTTGCCTGTCGTGCTAAAATACCTAGGTGATGTTTTCTACAAGAGATTCATCTTCAGTAGGAGAATCATTTTCTCCATCCCCAAATGTCTGATCATTTATGTGACTTGGTTTTCCGACAGGACTGTCATATGGGACAAGAACAACATTACCGCACAAGGCTTTCAGGATATAGCTGTTGCTATGGAAAAGTAAGTTTTAATTGGGACTTCTTTCTGGAAAAATACAAAGGAACCAGTGGTGTCTGTTTTACCTGTGGTATGATGGAGGTAGCAGTGAATTTGGATCCAGAAGATCTGGGTCTGAGCTAGCCAGTGCTACCCAGCCATGGCACCCGGGAAGACATGGACGTTGTTCTGGCGTGAGTTTCTTAGTCTGTCCACGAGGGCAGAGATGCACCATCATCGTGAGGATAAAATGAGATCATGGTGGAGGGGCCACACCACACCATGGTCACCTGGCTTTTCCTTATGGTTTCACATTCTCTTCCCATCAGGTCTTGCCTTTTTTGCCCATTATGACAACTCTGAATACAGTGAAGAGAAGAAAGCTGAGCTCCAGACAATAAACCTGAAATTGATGGACGGCAGGCTAACTTACTGCTGTCAGAGGCTTTCTTTATTACCATAGTAACTAAAGCCTGCAATTATTGTTTATTGTCAAATTTACTTCCCTGGTAAACAAAACGAGGCAATAATATGAAGATGGCTGGAAGAAATTCTAGAAATCCTGGTTCTTTTTGAGCTCTTTAGTCCTCATATTGTATTCTGAAGGCAGAAATGATCAAAGCAGGTTTACAGCATTAGAAATGAGAGGTTACAAAATGTGGGTGGGAAATAAGGGGCTAGTAGCATAGAAGCTGGGCCCCTGGGGAAGGGATCGGGGAATGCTCATTATTGGTGTTTTTTCCCAGATTTCCCTTCATGCGTGAGGCCTCCTAGGTGGAGCTCTCATGCCCAGCATGGTATCATGGATAAAACCCTAGGCCTGGAAAAAAGAGCCTTCCATTCAGTCCCCGGCTCTGTCACCAGCAAGCCTGTCCTCTTGAGCAAAGCATCACACCTTTCTGATTAATTCTTCTTTTACAGAGTGAGATCCCTAAGTGGCTTCCAGTTCTAAATCCCAGGGTTCTGACTTAGTCAGGAGCCTATGATTGCAGCCCCCACAGACCGTCACTAAATATGGACAAGGCAACTTGCTCCACCTCTCCCTGGAGCCTTCCACCTATAATTACTCCCATTGCGCCAGGAAACCCTGGAATGGAAACATTTGTTTACAAATAGCTACATTTAGGTGCGAACAGCACAGTTGCCTCTGCTGTAGACTGCTAGCAGCCCATACTGGTCTTTGTGGGAAGCCCAAGAGCCTGCACACCCGGTACTCAACATTTCCACATTGATGGTAGGGCTCCCCGGCTTACAGTCTGTTCTGTACGCCGTGCTCCATGATGCCAGTGGCCCAAAGTCACATTTGGTTCAAATAAAGTATGCTGGTCTGCAGCATGATCATCGCTGGACGAGGCCAAGGAAAATCCTCACGGCTGCAAAATAGATGCATTGTCTCTTCATTTCAGTTGGCTGGCCCCTCTGAAACCAAACCAAACAATTCTGCTAAAACAAAGCCAAGGTAAAAGATTGAAGTCATGGAAATAACAGCCTTTGTCTTTGCACATTATTTTGCATTAAACCACCCTTAAGTTGGACCGAAAGACATTTTTTTTCCCCCATTAGATAACAACCGTACAGATGACTGCTATTATTAAGATGGTTACTTCTTTTTGTATTCATCCTGCATGATTAGTACCTTATTTGGGAATGAGTTGTTAATTTACTCTTCCACAAGAATCACACCGTGAGTGTTGCTTAGTGTTTACAAGGCGACCGACTGTGGGATCCCAGTGCGCTAGGGGACCCCACTTGTCACCACGTGGCTCAAAAGGTCAATCTTCCTGAGTGCCATGCAGTAGCAAAGGGCAGATGGGTTTGGGTTAGGAGAGAGGAGGTGTCTCCAGGGTGAGTGTGTGGTCTGGGAGCAGGAGCCAGGGGTGGGGTCCGAGGCCAGGGCGCACTTTCAGAGTTCCGAGCTGTTTGCCTCATGCAAAGATGACTCCCCCCTGCCCTTCTGCGTCTCACCAGCTGGTTGGCAGCAGGGAGGTAATACGGGGACACAGTTTTCCACCAGTTGCTTCACTGGGAGCCGAGGGCAGTGTGGACGTGGGCTGTGTGTGAGAGCGGGCCCCCAGGACCTGCAGAGGTCAAGGTGCTGAGCCAGGCGGGAAGCCCGTGGGAAGCAGCTTTTCTCAAGACAGTGGCTACTCTGGGGCCTCCTTGTTGAAAGGGGCGCAGAGCCTGAACAGACTGTTTTTGTGGATGCCCCCGTCCTTGCCTTGCAAGCAGATGTTTTGGTTTCATTTTCTGGGTTTGGGCCTGGCTGTCACACGTAGTCACTGTGGGGCTCCTTTGGTGACTAAAACCCAAGGAGCAGCTGGATGCTGGACTTCCCTCCTCGCCTTTCTCTCGGGTCAGCTTTCCGGCCCAGCTTGAAAATCTGGGTTTGAAAACAACAAAATCAGATGCCCTCCAGCCGTGTTGCCATTAGAAGCCAGCATGGGCAGCTGCAGGTGCCCGGGCGGACCTGTAACCTAGGGCTCGAAGATAGGCTGTGAGTTTCGAATCTTCTAAGACACACTGGCAGCTGTCTCTGGATTTTAAAAAAGAGTGCTGAATAGAGGTAGTAGGATGTTATTTTCAAATAAACATTACCTTCTCCTTTTTCTAGGAACTATACATTGAGATTTATGCCGATCCCTATGTATGATGCTTCTCAAGCCCTAAAAACAAACCCTGAAAAAACAGAAGAGGCTCTGCAAAAGGTATCGGAGAATCAATAGCTGCATCATAAATTCACGTTTGAATCGAGTTTTGTTAGCAGTAATTCTGAACATACGAACAGTACTTTGTATTTTCCAAAGCTTTCTTTGACGTGAGTTTGTATTCTTGTGATCACAGTTGGCATAACGTATGGCTGGGGGGGGTGGATAACATAAGAAAGACGAAAGCTGGGGCGCCTGGGTGACTCAGTCGGTTAAGCGTCTGCCTTTGGCTCAGGTCATGATCTCAGGTCCGGATCGAGTCCTGCATCGGGCTCCCTGCTCAGCGGGGAGCCTGCTTCTCCCTCTGCCCCTCCCCCCTGCTTATGCATTCTCTGTCTGTCAAATAAATAAGTAATGTTTTTTTAAAAAAGAAGACGAAAATTTGTCATGAAGTTTAAGTGGAATAACATTCTTACACCGTCAGTGTTCTAGTACTTACCCACAGATAGCCTCTTGTTCATCCTTCAGAGACTGTGTGGAACTGAATGTCAGCTGGCGCACAGCCTTTAACCTCAGCAGCTAGAACCTTCCTTTCTTCTCTTTTTTTTTTTTTTTAAGATTTATTTATTTGAGAGAGAGAGAGCACAGGAGGGAGGTCAGAGGGAGAGGGAGAGAGAGAATTTCAAGCAGACTCCCTGCTGAGTGTGTTGAGCATGGAGCCCTGCACAGGCTCGATCTCTGGACTCTGAGAACATGACCTGAGTCAAAATTGAGTTGGACTCTTAACCGACTGAACCACCCAGGCGCCCCCCTTCCCTTCTTTCCTGTCAAGAAATTTAGGATATGGATGAGATCTCCTTGTACCATCTTTGTTCAGAGATGTGTCTAATTCCACACCCATTCCCGCCTCCTTTCTGACAACCCCAGAGGACGACGGGGATCTCCCCCTTCAAAGTCGAGCCATCCATGGTGCCCGTGACCCCACCGTCTCTGTCTGGGCTGGAAACTTGCCCTGAGAGGCATTCTCTTGCTCTGCCACATCTCCATCCTTCTCTTCCTATGGTTATGGTTACCTTTTTTGATTTTTAGGTATGCTCGAGGATTTCCCATCTGAAGAAACCTACTCCACCTTTACTATGGGGGTGGGGCATCTTTGAAATCTTCCCTCCCTCTTTGTTCGCCCATCTGGTGGTAGCATCCAGCTTCCCACGCTTCACGTTTCTTCCCCACGTCTTCCATAGCCATGCCATCATCAGGTTTACAGAATCTACAGCATAAACCTCTTCCTTTAGCTCTCTTCCTATCACAGATGCCTTTGTTCAAGCCTCATCACTTTTCAGCAGGATTTGTGTTGTTTTCTTGGTTGCAGTCAAAAAGAGCCATCTTTTTTCACAGCAAATTTGAGCAGACTAACCTCTTCAGGCCACCTCTCCCCATTCCATCCCTGCCCCTCAGTGGCTTTTAGAGTAGAACCTCCTCTCCTTGAACCGGCATAAAATTGTGCCCAGGATCCGCCTCCTGTCCACTGCCGCCTTCATCTCTTGCCAACCCTGCCTCTTTGCTCTGCTCTACTTCAGGGAACTTGTTAGAGATGCGAATTCTTGGGTCTCAGAAATGGGGGTGGGACTCAGCAATCTGTTTTTACAAGCTCTTCTGGTGGCTGCAAATTTGGGAATCACTGCTCTGATCCAGAGGATACTCATGCTTTCCCCACTACCTACCATGTGTGTCTGTCGAGGTTGAAGGCAAGTGTCAGCTCATCTGGAAACTTCTCAGAGCCTCTTTCCTCCTCTGTGTAGGGGGTCTTCTCAGAATTTCCTGTGCTTGTCTCTGTCACTGGCCTTGTGACATCCTTTACGTTACCTGACTCCATATATTTTTTTCTCTCAGTGACTATGAACTCCTTGAAGGCAGAGCCTATGTATTTTTCATCTTTTTAGATGTTCAGCAGCTAGTACAGTGCCTGCCATACATGCTTGGATACTCCTTAGACTTCGTTGAATAAAAGGGAATAAGGTAAGGTGGGGGGAGGGAAAGCTGTGATGTGGCAACAGAAATCATCCAAGATTTGTATTCAGAAGATCTGACTAGGGGCGCCTGGGTGGCTCAGTCGGTTAAGCATCTTCCTTCAGCTCAGGTCATGATCCTGGGGTTCTGAGATTGAGCCCTGCATCGGGCTCCCTGCTCAGCGGGGAGCCTGCTTTTCCCTCTCCCTCTGCTGCTCCCCCTGCTTGTCCTCTCTCTCTATGTCAATAAATTTAAAAATCTTAAAAAAAAAAAAAAAAAAAGATCTGACTAAATCAAACTCTTTTCAGCTTTGTAATTTACATAAGTTACCTAATTTTTCTGAACTTTGGTTTCTTCATCTATATAAAACCTACAGCTAGACAGGAGCTATGTTTAGCTGACATTTAACATACGGTTCATGCTGGGTGCCTGACACTATTATAAATGCTTTACATAAATTAACACTGATAATCTATAAAATAAATCCATGAGATAGGTTTGTTATAGCCCCATTTTGCACATAAGAAAACCGAAGCACAGGACGGCCAAGTAATTCGCCTGTGGTGCCAGGGACCAAACCAGGTAGTATATGTGAAAAAAAGTTTGTAAACCACAAAGCAACATAAAAATCTTAGACCTCTTTATAGTTTCCCAAAGGATATTAGCAACTTGTAACAAAAGACATATCCTAGAGACACCAGGTTTCTGGGTTTAGATTTGACAGGTCAAGAGTTTGGCATTCATCACTCCCATCTTCACAACAAGAAAAAAGCTGAACAGACAGAAAATTGGTGACTCTTCTCAGATCCATCAAAGAATTGAGGCAAAAGCAAAGTAGACTGCCACCCTGGAAACTGGACATGTGGGAATTTAGAGAATCACAGTGAATCAAAGCCAAGATTGGCTTACCAGGGGCAGAAGCTAATGGGGGTCAGTAACTCAGAGGAGTGCTTAACCAGCAATTGAGGAGTTGCTGGAGGCTTAGTGTGGACTAGATGAAGAGTTAAAAACTCCTAGGGGCACCTGGGTGCCTCAGTCAGTTAAGCATCTGCCTTCGGCTCAGGTCATGATCCCGGAGTCCCGGGATTGAGCCCCAAGTTGGGCTCCCTGCTCGGCGGGGAGCCTGCTTCTCGCTCTGCCTCTCACCCCACTCGTGCTTGCATGCTCTCTCTCTCAAAAATATAAATAAAATCTTAAAAAAAAAAAAAGTTAAAAACTTCTAGGGGCCCAGTCTTAGCGAGGTCCTGATCCCTTCATGGTCTTTACCTCCTAGAACCCCACCAGGTCATCACAGGAAAGACTGGAGAAAAATCCTCTCATGTTTCTGGTAGGGGGAAGGGAACAAGTAGCCATTTTGAAATCTACCTAGAACATTCCGTTGTTTATAACAGAGACGTACACTCAAGAGAAACTACTCTACCAGAGCCTTATCTGATCTAGCAAAAGACAGTTAGACAATCCCAGCCTTCCTGTTTCACAGAAGGGAAGAAAAAAAAAAAGCCAAGAAATACTTCGGCAGGTCACAGCCCAGGGACTCAGGCCTACTAAATTAAACCTAGATTTAATCATAAGATTATAGAATTATTCCCTTCCCTAACACCTAACCACCACATCAAGTGTAGTAACAGTGGATTACAAATGAGCAAAGCTGTAAGACACTATTTAAGAAGGGATTTCTAGGGAAATCCCAAAGCAACCAGGGAGATAAAAACAAGGACATGGGAAGAAATTAAAGTCTTTTTAATTTCAAAGTGTCCAGCATAACTCAGCTTCTAGCCAGATTAACATAAAATTGCACATTAAAAGCCTGATTACCTCAGTTCCTATTACCAGATACATCATACCCAGTCAACAACAACAAAAATAAATTAAAAAAAAATTTTAAGACATGCTAAAAGGCAAGAAAAAAAAAAAACAACGCATTATGAAGAGACAAAGCAAACATCAGAACCAGACTCAGATATGACACAGATTTTGGAATTATCAGACAGAATTTAAAATAACTGATTAGTATATTAAGGGCTGTTACGGAAAAAGTAAAACACATGCAAAAACAGATGGGTAATGTAAGCAGAGAGAAACTCTAAGAAAAAAATCAAAAGGAAAATCTAGAGGTCAGAAACACTAACAGAAGTGAAAAATGCCTTTTATGATCTTGTCAGTGGACTGGACACAGCTAAGGAAAGAATCATTGAGCCTGAAGATAGGTCAATGGAGACTTCCCACTGAAAAACAAAGAGAAAAAAAGGAATGGAGGGCAAAACCAGAACAGAATATCCCCAAACTGTGGGACAGTTACAACAGATAGAGCATCCATACAGTGGGAATGCCAGAGGGAGAAGAAGGACAAGGGAACAGAAGAAATAGTTGAAATAATAATGACTGAGAATTTTCCAAATTTAATGATAGACACCAAACCACAGATTTAGGAATCGCAGAGAACACCAAGTAGGATAAATACCCCAAAAACTCTACATGGAGGCATTTCATATTTAAACTGCAGAAAACCAAAGACAAAGAAAAATTCTTCAAAGAAGCTAGGGGCGGGGGGACCACTTTACATATTGAGAAATAAGGATAAGAATTATAGCCGACTTTGGGTCAGAAATCATACAAGCAAGAAGAACGTGGAGTGAAATATTTAAACTGTCAAAAGAAAAAGATCTAGCAGCCTAGAATTCTGTATCTAGCAAAATTTTTCTTCAAAATTAAAGGAGAGGGTACCCGGGTGGTGCAGTCGATTGAGTGTCTGACTCTTGATTTCGGCGCAGGTCGTGATCTCAGGGTCGTGAGATCGAGCCCCGCGTTGGGCTCCGTGCTCAGCACAGAGTCTGATGGAGACTCTCTCTCCTTTCCCTCTGCCTCTCCCTTCCCCCGCCCCCCACTCTCTCTCTCAAATAAATAAATAAATCTTAAAAAGTAAAGGAGAAATCAAAACATGCAAAGATAGTGTTAGGAGGAGAGGGAGAAGTTGATGATACTGTATTATAAGGAACCTGCACTATTTGCAGATTGGTACAGTGTTCTGTGACAGTAGACTTGAAATCGTTGCGTATTGCAAATGCTAGGGCAACCACTAAAATAATTTTAAAAGAAGTGTAGTTAATATGCTAAGGAAGGAGAGAAAAGTGTAATCATATACGGTCCTTAAAACCAGAGAAAGCAGAAAAAGAGGGGAAAATAAAAGAAGAAACCGAAGAAATGCCTCGTCTCCAAATACGTTAATTGTAAAATTTATGTTTTCTTAAATGAAAATTTGGTGACTTTACAAGTGGTAATTATCAGGGTTTTTTTTCTATAATACTTACTATACTCTTATATATTTAAGGTTTCATTTTAACAGAACTCTATTCCCCAGAAGAAATATACTCTTTAATTTTACTCTACTAAAGAACAACATTGTGATCCTGTAATCAATCTTTAGAAGTTTTGTTTTGTTTTAAATAGAAGATTCCTAGGCTGAAATGCCTCGTATGCTGCTGCTGTTTTCAGCAGTGACACTGAAGGTGTTGATAGGCTCTGGGTGGCCGTCCGGTCACTGCTGCCCAGGGGGCCTGGCAGACATGGTAATAACAATTTGGGCCCTTTCCCTCCCATTTGGCCTCAGTTGGGCCGCCCATCCTCAGCCTGTGGGAGGCGGGGTCTCTGTCCCTGTTCTGGAATGGTGCAGGGAAGGAAGGTTTATCCTGCTAATTAGGATGCAAATACTCTCATTGTTATTCTACCTTCCCCTTGCACTGGCTTTTAGAAATGAGCTTTGAATTTTTTTTTTTTTTTTTGAGATTTTATTTATTTGACAGAGAGAGACAGGGAGAGAGGGAACACAAGCAGGGGGAGTGGGAGAGGGAGAAGCAGGCTTCCCGCGGAGCAGGGAGCCCTATGCGGGGCTTGATCCCAGGACGCTGGGATCATGACCTGAGCCAAAGGCAGATGCTTAATCACTGAGCTACCCAGGCGCCCCTGAATTTTTTTTTTTTCTTAAAAATCTCCCTCCAGGCTTAGTCTATACAACATCATTGGTGCCCCTGGGGAAGGTCTGCAAATGCATGGGCCAGCCTTGGGTGCACAGCCCATACGTGAGCTGAGCCTCTCGTACAAGCTGCTCTCACAACTGGCCCCCAAACAGTGCTTAAGGAGACCAAATGTAAAAGGATAAATAACAAAGCAAAAGTACCCAAAGCTGGGTGGCAGTGTGTGCCTGTTATATTTCAGGCAAGAATCTTTTTTTTGTTTTTGTTTTTGGCAAAAACATTTTCCATCGATGGTAATGTCACCTTGGAAAGAGATGACTTTTTGGGAAACAGCAAGAGAAAATTAATGTAATAAAATGTCGTATTCTTAATGTGTCACTTTAACAATGTTTCATTTCAGGGATCTCTTCATTTTTATAATTCCTTCATTAATGTTTAGTAGAAAGGTACATTTTGTTCTGCTTTATGGTTTCCAGGGATGATAGTAATTATAGTCTGTATTTTAATTGTCTCTAATTGGTATTAAGTAGCAGTAATTTTAGCGTATGGAAAATTAAAATGAAAATGTAATAATACTGAGAGCCTCACAGTTATAAGAAGTTCTTAACCAGGGAACTACAGTGACAAATTAAAAGCCAGATGGTTAGGGGGTATTATTAAAAACAAATGAAAACAACAACTGGAAAAAAAAACCCAGATGGTGCAATTACTGATCTCAAATCATTCTTTGCAGACATCTTCATACATGTCCATCAGTCCCAGTAGTTAACCCTGCAGTTCTTGTTCAACGTATACCCCTTGCATATTCTTCCTAAACACTTCATTTTAATCTAGTCATCATTTGTACGTTTGAACTTTTAATAGGAGATTGTGTATAAAAATACAGATTCTCAAGCAACTTCAAATGTTCTTATTTTCTATGGAAATCTGTTTTCTTATTTTCTCTACTTTTGCAAAATCAGTCCTGTTTTTGAGATAATATGAAAACCTCATGAATTAATGAAACTAGTATATGTCTTTGAGTTGTACCAGCCTGTGGCCTTCAGATTTTGTACATATTTTCTCCTTTTTTCCCTTCAAGTAGATAGTTTTCTCAGTGCCAATGGATTCTGCCTCCTAAAGGCTGAGAGTTTCAGAGGGTGCCATCCATACACCTTGGGGATATTTATTTAGCTTTGCAACTGTTGAGTGGTTAAAGACTCATGAGGGAGAGATTGTGATTGTGTGCAAGAAAGCAGGGAGTCGCTGCATGGGATCTCCAGCCGCGTGGGCACTTAAACCCTTGCTTATCTTTGTCAGCTACCGAGTCACATAAAATTACTCCCATGATCTGCAGGTTACATCTCTAACACACCAAGAGTGCATCACAGTGACGGCCCACTTCCCGACTCCTGTGTTGTATGGAGTCAAGGCGCAGGCGGGAGTGTGAATCAGAGCTTGGGTTTCAAGTTCAGCACCTGGCTCTTTCCCTTATCACT
Organism: Leptonychotes weddellii; assembly: GCF_054177405.1. Classification (NCBI taxonomy): domain Eukaryota; kingdom Metazoa; phylum Chordata; class Mammalia; order Carnivora; family Phocidae; genus Leptonychotes; species Leptonychotes weddellii. The sequence goes on along the minus strand of NC_138376.1, from coordinate 2,049,847 downwards.
TCACCCTCCGCTGAGTCAAATGTGCTCTTGAGAGATCCGTGTGCTTGCTTTTCAGATCGAAAACTATCTGCTCCGGAATCACGAGACCCGAAAGTACCTGCAAGAGCAGGCCTACCGCCTACAGCAGGGCATTGTTACCAGCACCACGCAGCAGGTAAGAGGGCGCCGCTCTCCCTGGCTCACCCACAGCGGCCGCTTCTCAGAGCAGGGGACACAGCGTCTGTCGCCTGAATCATCCCCGGTGGAACAGTACAAACTGGTTTCTGAAGATGACGACAAAGGGAAGTCGAGTGCGGGGGCGGCGGAGATGTAGGGTGAGGAAAATGTAGGCTGATTCTAATGCTAAAAATGCGCTTTTTTTTTAAGATTTTATTTATTTATTTGACAGAGAGAGACACAGCGAGAGAGGGAACACAAGCAGGGGGAGTGGGAGAGGGAGAAGCAGGCTTCCCGCCGAGCAGGGAGCCCGATGCGGGGCTCGATCCCAGCACCCTGGGATCATGACCTGAGCCGAAGGCAGACGCTCAACCGACTGAGCCACCCAGGCGCCCCTAAAAATGCGCTTTTAATTGCTGATGATTTTGTGCCTTTTAAAATCTTAAAAGAGTACCAGAGAGAATCAAAGGGCTATCTTACAGGAGAACTAGAACCGCTTCTTTGCATCCATCCCAGTTACTGGAAGCAAATGAGGTGATGTCATCAAAGTTCAGAGGGGGATTTATTTGGGACCATGAATTCTACTCCTAGCCACTTATTAAACAGATATGAGGACACAATTAAAATGGGTTCAGACATGGACTCAGGAATTTGACCCCCAGTATTCCATATGCACAAAAAGTTCTTTGAGGAAATTCTCCAGCGTAACGATGAAAAATAAGAGAGTATGCAGTATGAGATGTAAATAAGAAACTGTAGCAGAAATGAAATCCTTGAAGTCACAAAAGTTGAAGGAAAGCTTTTAAAAATTGGACAGTCTGCTGGGAGCTACAGGATTAAAAGACACGGGATTACATTTCTTTATGTGGGGATCCCATAGTCATAATTCTGTAACTGCATTTTAGTGGGTTTAAAATTTTAATATCAACTCAGACAAGAAGGGAAAACCTCATTATTGTTACGTTAAAAAATGTGAATGTTAGAAATCTTAATGTAAAAGTATTGATACTAACTAAAATTAGAAATTGAAGAGGGAGAAATTCAGGTGGGAGTTATTAAGTATGCTGAATTTTTAGTTTTTATTTTATGGACTCAACTTCTTTTCCGTCATTCCTTCTTAAATCAAAAATACAAATATAGTTAACTATACTGGAATTAAAATAATATATTTAGAAAAATACAAATGTAAGTCTGCTATTTAAATTTCACATGGAAGCCACCAGAAGAATTTAAAAAGCAGCGGGTTTCCAAGTGTTTATCTCAGCAGGGTGACTGGTAGGCAAAGTTTGTCATTTGAGACCATTTTTTTAATGGTTTGCACTGTTTTCTTACCTTGTGCAAATGTCATTTTAATTTTTTTGCTGTTGCTTTTTCTTAGAATGAAAGAAAAATGTCCACAATAAAAGCATCATGTATAATAGTCCAAGTAGGTAAAATTATCTGGAACACTGCATAGGTCTGCATAGAGGTTTGTGAAAGGGTCTTCACCAGGATGTGCATGAGGGTTATCTCAGGAGGTGTGATTTAAGTGAGTTTTATTCTCATATACTTCACAGTATTCTTTGAAACCTTTATGGCATTGAATAAGAATACAAAGACCATGTATTCTTTTAAAAGACAAAGTAAAGCGATGTATATTGAGAAAAAAACAGTAATTATGAATATTGGTGAAGTAGCAGGGAGTTTTGAAAAAGAAAACAAAAGTTTGCCCTTACCAATGCCTGAAAAATCTATTTTTTTCCCCCTGCAAGGGACTAATATTAGCTTAGTACTTTATGGTTTACTGTTATTTCCTGGTTTTAGTGGTGAACATTAAAATCAACGAGAGTGCTAAAATCTTACATCGAACCTTTGCCTCGGGTTCCTTTATGAGCTGCCATAATGCAGGCTTGTCTTAATACAGTATCCTTCCAACTCTCCCCCTCATTCACAGGGGATTTTGCCCATCCAGAAAAATTACTGCAGCAACCTTTAATGCTAATCCTTAAAAGTAAGTTTCGTCTTCTCAACCTAGAGGAAATGGTACACGGGGGGGCGTAGTGCGGATGTTTAATTCTGCATGGGTGACATCCGTCTGAATTATTTGAGTCACTATGTAGTAGGTATATTGCCACCTTTTCTCTTTGGGGATTTCTTAGGACATTATGATTAGCAGTTTTCAGACTTTAATCGTTTCAGCCACTTTAAGAGAGATTTATCTCCTTCTTACTGAAACTTCTTCTCGAAGTTTCCAGAAATCTGAATACAGAAAAAACAGACCTTCTGTGACTAATGTCCTGGCCAGCTGTGTAGCCAGTCATCATTCCCAAGCGACATTGAAGGTATTACAATGACATCTCATAACTGCTCACATCTTCCTTTAGGAATGACCTCTGTAAGACTCCGTACTTTCCCTTTGCTTTCAGTCTGTTCTTTTCCATCTCATGAACTCTCTTCATCAGAAGTCAGCAGATCTTTTCTGTGTACATGCGTCGTAGTCACTATGTACATGAACGAGGTGGCTCTTCCAATAAAACTTTATTCATAAAAACAGGCCCGGACACACCCTCACCCACATGGTCTTAATTTATTTCTTTCCAGTCCTTTTTCCTATGTGGATTTTTTTTTTTAAACACTGAAGTAGTAAAATTTATATACTTTGGAAAAATAAAAAATAAAAACAGGCCCAGAATTGCCTGTAGCTTGCCGAACTCCACTCTTCTCACTCTGAAACTTTTCTGACCATTTAAGAAAAGGGAGAAGGCAGTTTTATTGCCTAGAGCTACTTACCTGACACTTTCTCTTCCCACCTCAAATGTACAGTTTTTATACTTGCTTTCTTCTTTGCTACCCTGTCACTTTGTAACCTTTCCAAATGTGACCCAATCTGTACTGAAATGGCTCTCTCCGTGGTCTCCTGGTCACCAAGTCCCTGGGCTTTTTCTCCCTCTTCATCTGTTAATGAGAGGAGGCAGGATAGCGTAGACAACCCAGATTGAAGGACGGGCTATGCTTTCCCTGTGGGTGTGAACTGATGTTAGTCACTTAAACCTGTTTCAGCCTTGATTTCTTCATCTGTGAAGCAGGGAGGGGAGGGTGGGGGGACAACACGTCTCTGAAGATGCTGGGGGATTCACTGAGATAGAGCATGGGAAGTACTTGGCTCTTCACCAGTAAACCGTTAACGTTTGTTGCTGTTACTAGTCTTATTGTCACAGTTATCATCACGATTAACTACCTCATTCTTCCTAAGACTCACTGCTTCATTCATTGACAGTGTGCCATTTTGAATATCTTTCTGTGCTCTTGGGTCTTATCTGTCTCCTTTCTACATGACTCTTTACCCTTTCTTCCTCCAAATGCAGTCCTTTTTCTAAGTTTTGTACTTAGTGCTTCTTTTCTTTAGCTATTTTATCTACTCTTACCATTTTGACCCTCCAACTGTGGAGGACTCCTGGGTCTATCCCTGTTTTTTTCCAGCAAGTTTTATCTTGTCAACACTAGTTTAGCATTTCTGAGATGGGGGGTGACTAAGACGAAACTCATCCCTGGAACTCCTGATTTTACCAGTTCTCTCAGTGGCATCATCATTCACTGAGGATAGAACCCTCGGGGCCATCTTGGATGTCTCCTTTGCCGTGGCCAGCCAGTGGTCGCTGTGCCCACCCATTGACCTTCCAAGTGTCTTTGCAGTTGTTCTTTTTTTTTTTTTCCAATTCCATTGCCAGCCCTCTTGCTCAGGTGTTTTTATCAACTCACTTCTAGGTCTTCTTTTATAAGTACCACGGGAACTGGTATATCCACCTTCCACGTCTCCTTCTGCTCTCTACAGCCCATGTCCTTTGCATCAGGCAGGGAAGCTGAGTCACCAGGAGTGCTACGGGGTGAGGATTTTTAGACCCTCACGGTTGTGGGAGGAGCCGGGGCCAGATGCCCTGTGCCTCATACACCCTGTTCCATCTCCTTAGCCTGTGACTGAGTCTCTCACTCTCTTGCCTTAGCCGAACTTTTCCAGTCCCATCTCCCACAATAAAGCATCCTGATCCTAATCAGGAAATAGGATTCATAGGTGTCTGAATGTGCCATTGCTTATGTTTATTCTTTTGCTTAAAATTCCCTTCTACTTTCTAAATCTGTAGAAATCGTTCAGGACCCAGTTGAAAAGCCACCTTCAACCTCAGCTAGATGGGATCCCCCCCTTGGCTGAAATCTTGTACATTTGTATCATTCCTGTGTTCACTGAATGCATACTTTTTTTTTTTTTTAAAGATTTTATTTATTTATTTGAGAGAGCGAAAGAATGAGAGAGAGCACATGAGAGGGGGGAGGGTCAGAGGGAGAAGCAGACTCCCTGCCAAGCAGGGAGCCCGATGCGGGACTCGATCCCGGGACTCCAGGATCATGACCTGAGCCGAAGGCAGTCGCTTAACCAACTGAGCCACCCAGGCGCCCACTGAATGCATACTTACAAGGGTCTGCCGTGTGGCAGGCACTATTGTAGGAAATGGAGCCGAGCTTTGGCAGTGGACAAAAAGAACAAAATGGGGGTGCCCTTGTAGATGTTATATTATGAAGCACTCTCTATCTTGTGTTACTATTAAATGTGAATACTTCTTTCCACTTCTAGACTTTTAAGTTGCTTGGTGGCAAAAGGCATATCTTATTCGGGACTGTATCTCATTCGGTTTTAGGTGTTCAGTCTATTTCTCTTGAATTGGCTAAAGAAATTGACATGGAGGTAGATAGACTTTTCTGCAAAAACGGTATTTGCTGGAACTGGGGACAGTTATAACAAGTGGAGAGCAAGTTCAGGGCGCCTGGGTGGCTCAGTTGGTTAAGCGACTGCCTTCGGCTCAGGTCATGATCCCGGAGTCCTGGGATCAAGTCCCGCATTGGGCTCCCTGCTCAGCGGGGAGTCTCCTCCTCCCTCTCCCTCTGACCCTACCCCCTCTTGTACTCTCTCTCTCTCTCAAATAAATAAAATCTTAAAAAAAAATAAACAACCTCTCTTATTTAAAAAAAAAAAAAAAGAGTTCTAAGTTCTGACCTTGGGTTCTATAATAACCCAGTATATTTGAAAAAACCTAAGTAGTCACCAACAAGTGTGACATGAGTTAGTGGTGTGATTTAGCTGCCAGAGAAGCCAGTTTGACTGGTACCACATTAATGGAAGTTTATTTGCTACAGTAAAGAAGGTGCTGGCCCTGTTCAGCTTACCGATCCCCTCCTCCTGTGTCACAATCTATTTTATTGAGAGGGGTATATTTCATGAAGGTCCAAGATGGAAGAGACAATTCAGAGAAGGGGCCTGGGGTGGGGAGAGGGTTGGGGACTGTAAGATTATCACCATAGTAGAATGGCAAGAGGACCCGGGAATGTGAAGCCTGAAGAAAAACAGATTAGGGAAGAAGAGATACCTGTGTTGAGTTGTGTGCTAGACCGTCCCGTGGAAGAGAGCCTGCGATTGATCTACAGGGTGTCCTTGGTGACTGCCTCATGACACACATTTCAGGAGTCTCTTTGGCCTCCCGGTTATTAAGGATGACCAACTTCATGATGCCTTATCCACCTGCCTCTCAAATGAGTCCTGTGTGGCCTCAGACGTGTATCAGTTCCTTTCTTAGTATGTGGTTTACTTGTCTCTTGAAATTAAGTATTGCTTCTTGGTAAGATCTGAATTATGGATGACTCTTTGCTTTAGGAAGCACAGATCAATACAAGAGAAGAGTTAGAATTTACATCAATTAAGAAGATATTTTAAAACATATAGTTGGTTCTCTACAGGGCATTGTGAAAATGCATCAAGTTAAGATATGGTCGCTCCTGACATGCTTAGATTTTGGTGAGGAGCATTATTCATAGAACTTCTTTTTCCTGTGGGGAGCTCTGGGTCCTTCACTTCTGTAACCTCAGGACATTTGATAGGAATAGGAGCTGTTCTTAATGTACAATAATGTTGACTTAGTGATCCTGTGTCAAGGGAATGAGTGCTGTGAGTGGTGTTACTTTACTGGGTTGTCTTCATAATACACTAGAAAAAGAAATGGGGTAGATGTTATGAACCTGATTTTCTAGAAGAGGAGGGCAGGGAGGGATGGTGATACTGCCGCTCTGTATTCAGACCCTAAGTCTTCTGAGTGGTGTAGCCAAGTTTCTGTTATTGCAGAATTTATGGGGGAAAGAGGGCTGACTTTGGCTTCCTGTAGTTGTTAGATCAGATAATTCAAAATAGAGCAAGTGTGAATTTTAAATAAAAAATATTACTAGATTGCCACCTCTTCTGAGTGAATGATCAGAGGGGATGGGACTCTGGATATCTGAGGTCTCTGGAAGAATTAATAATTTTTTAAGAACATGAAATAGGCTGTAGTTCTGATCAGAATACTGGAGAAACTTTGTAAATCACACTGTTTATCTCTTTCTTTAGAATTCTTAGCTTTCTTCATGCTTCTCTCTATAAATGCAAATGCAAAAGGATATAATCTTGCGTCTGTGGTATTTTTTGTCTACAGTAGTGATCTACCACTTCCCTCTGGGCTTCACGCTTAAGTCCATGGAGTAACTGAGAATGATTCAGATGTAATTAACCTGGGAGAGGGGCTTTCACGGAGTAGAAACTAAATGTTGTCAACTTTATTATTGCCTGTGTTAAAAGAACTTCAACTTGGCTTTTCTTGGGGAGGGGTGGCTTTTAATTTATGTGGAAAAGTACCTGATATAATTGAATTAGTTTTAAAAATATTAATTTCCAGGCACCTGGGTGGCCCAGTCGGTTAAGCGTCTGCCTTCACCTCAGGTCATGATCCCAGGGTCCCAGGATTAAGCCCTGAGTCAGGCTCCCTGCTCAGTGGGAAGTCTGCTTCTCCCTCTGCATGCCGCTCCCCCTGCTTGTGCTCTCTCTTTCTCTCAAATAAGTAAATAAAATATTTTTAAAAATATTAATTTCCAGGGATGTTGTGATTCTGTAATATTGGGACCAACTGGCTGTGGGCACCATCTTGTAGTCATTTCAACCATCGCCAGACTGCACAGTCCATTTCTCTGTTTCCTCAGTACCTAGCACTATGTCTGACATAGAGGGTACTCAATAAAAATTAATGAAGGAGAGTTACTATCTAGCTAAGTGTCATGGAGTAGCCACGAAATTCTGAATCATCCAGAAGGGCACACTTCTGTTCTACATGCTGCATTTCCTAAGGCAGGAAAAAGGACTGAAGTCCCTGAGATGTTTTACTGGAGTTAATGTTGCCAAAGGCTGCTGATATGAACAGATAAATTAATAACTGGCTATATATAAGCTACCTTCTCGAATGTTCCAGTTAGAAGATGTTTTTGTCCTCATTCATTCCCTGTTTTCTTCTGTCTGAATATTGGCCATGCTGCCTTGGATGCTTGCCGTCATTTTCATGGCATGGAGCAGATGATTGACAGAATATGTGTGAAAGTACAGGACCATCTCAACTCTTTACGAAATTGTGTGGGAGACGCTGTCCAGGAAGACTTAAAGTCTGCAGAAAGGCTCATGCGTGATGCGAAGAACTCTAAAACGGTGAGTTTCACTTCAGGCTACGTGAGCGTCTTACATAATAAAAAGCTTTTTTGAACTTCAATTCTAGAAACTAGTTCCAATTTTTTTTAGCTTTCTACCCAATGTCGGGGTGACTAACAAGTGGCAGAGTGAATGGAGTTCCTCTTTGCCTCCTTTCTGTTCCCCGGGCTAATTACCGGTCACCAAAATATAGAATAAAAAGTAGGGGTCCCATGTGGTGACAAGGGATATCATCGGGTCCTGAAGAACTGAGAGGTAGAGTTGTCGTTTACATGGGCAGCGGCTCATTTAAAATTATTCTACTTCTAAGCTGATAGCATGAAACTCCCCTCTGTCACCTCTAAAAGGAAGCTTCTTTCAAATTAGAATTTGGTCCCCAAAATGTGACTTCATGGAGAAGAGACTAACGGGGGTCAGAGAACCTGGGGCCTGGGCCTGGCTCTGCTCTTGGTCACACAGCCCTCGACTGTTGTGAGTAGGAGGATCTTGAGCAGCAAACACCTTCATATCCCAGAGGAAGACATCAAGAGGCACGGAGATGGCATACTGGTCCTGAACCCCAGTTTATTAATCTGTATAAAGAGCCTTTGATCGAGAACAGATTCTCTCTAATAATATTTCTTACCCTTTTCACTAACTCTGCAATGACTTTGGTGCTTATTTAAATAGTTACAGAGACGTTATTTGTATTTTTATTACAGCTGTTACCAAACTTATACCATGTCGGGGGGACGTCTTGGGCAGGAACCAGTGGCTTGTTATCCGGTCCCATTCAAGAGACCCTGGAATCAATGGCTGGAGAAGTGACAAGAGTTGTAGATGAACAACTGAAGGTTTGTGGAGTTTCTGTTGTTTTGGAAAATGAAATCGTTACGACAACCATGTGTGATTGCATTTCATACCGTAGTGGTTGGTGTTGAAATCAGCGTGAAACATCTGGGCTGAAGCCTTTATCTGTTGGTGGAAGGCTCCAGGGCTCTTCCCGCTCAGTCGTGGAGGCCCGTACAGAAAAAGGGGTCAGAAACTCAGAGTAGTTTGGAGTGCTGAGCCCCCCAACATGGAGAGCAGCTGTTTTGGAGAATCCCACAGTCCTGTGGTGGACTTTATGGGAGTGAGAAATAAAACTTTTGTTAAACCAAAAAAAAAAAAAAAAAACCCCAAAATCAGGGTGGAACATTGCGTCAGGAACATCCCTGCCGAACAGCTTCCGACTGTTTGTCTCAACTGTGGGCACGTCATCCCACGTACTTTTGCTCCGTTTCCTTCTCCGCACACCGAGGGGTTGGAATTGACTTGCCACTCGTTCTTGGGAGGGAATAGAGGGCAGAGATCTGAAGCAAAAGGCTTTTGAATTTTTCAAAGCCTGCAATGATGTCCGTCTATTTAGGACCAAAAATATTTTTCTGTAAATAGACATTCCCCACATTTTTTGATGCCTGTCTGGCCCCTTGTCAGTATGAGCGGTGTTCTCCGTCACCGTTTCCTAATTTGCAAGTGTCAGAGCCTGTTTCTCTCTGTTCTCATGTCTCGGAGGTCCCAGGCTCCTCCGTGGCCTGTTTTTGTATTCCACACTCACTTGTTTTCTTTGCTCTCAGTCCTTTTTAGTTCCAAGTTCCCTTCCCTTTGGAAATGTCTGGCATGAATCGTAGCAAATCTTCAATCACAACTTCTTAATTAAATGTTACTCATTAATTTCCTTTTAAGGGGTACAATAGACTACTTTCAATAGACTGTAGGCAGCTCACGTCTCTGTTTCCTTCCAATTTACTAACAAGTGGACATCATTTTACTATTTAAAAAAAATCCCCATTTGTCTATTTTTTAAGATTTTATTTATTTTTTTGAGAGAGAGCAGGGGGAGGAGCAGAGAGAGAGGGACAAGCGACCCTGCGCTGAGCATGGAGCCCGAGGTAGGGCTTGATCTCACGACCCTGAGATCATGAACCAAGCCAAAATCAAGAGTCAGACACTCAACTGACTGAGCCACCCAGGCGCCCCGCCCGCTTGTCTATTTATATAGCCTTTCAAGATCTTGATTTTCTTAAAATTATGTAGGAAAAAAATTTTTATTAGAATCCATATTGACTTTCTCACTAAACTACAGTGGTCCTTATTTACTTCACTACTAGTATCCATTTTAGCTAAAAAAAAAAAAAAAAAAAAAAGCCCTTTCTCTATTTTCCACATTCTTTAAAAGTAATGTGTTGCACTAGCAAAAGCTAATGTGGATGGATTATTTTGTAAAAATAAGATTTTATTACAGTGAATTTTTAAAAAACCGGACAAGTAGGCCTGGGGTTGTGTCCTGAGCTTGCTACGAATCAACTTCTTCTAAGCCACTCAGCTAAATATCCCCTGTGTCTAAGCATTGTCCTGCATGAAGGTCAGCGGTAGACATTTTGAATATTGGGTAATAATAAGTTCAAATAGCTCTCTGAGCCATCTTGCAGAAATATCCTTTCAGAAAAGCAATAGAAATGGCCAGGTGAGCCAGCCTTCTCAGCAGACTATCTGGAGGAGAAGAAAGCAATTAAGTTTGGAGAAATTCCTTCTTTGAAAAGAGGTGATATTTTCTCTGGACCGGCCTGTTTTAGGTGTTTTTAAAAGACAACTCTCTTCCTGTTTTCCCTGTTTTTTGATCCTAACGTTTATTCCTGGAGTAATAGTAGATGAATAAGTGGATTTGAATGTTTTAACATAAAAGAAACTTTCATTTTTCCCTTTTGGACTTAAATTTTAGAGTGCTTGTTTTGGCCTTGGAAATTCATGATTTCACTCAGGCCATACTCTGTGAAATACTTCACTGGTAAATTTCAGACTTACTAAGGAAATGAGGCCTGAGGGGTGTTGACGGCATTTTAGCAGGTATTCACTCAGTTTGGCTAAAAGAGTTCTCTGAGTTTTCTTATTTCCCTATACTTATTTTTTTTTTTTTAAAGATTTTTTTATTTATTTATTTGAGAGAGAGAGAATGAGAGACAGAGAGCATGAGAGGGAGGAGGGTCAGAGAGAGAAGCAGACTCCCCGCTGAGCAGGGAGCCTGACATGGGACTCGATCCCAGGACTCCAGGATCATGACCCGAGCCGAAGGCAGTCGCTTAACCAACTGAGCCACCCAGGCGCCCCTCCCTATACTTATTTTTTAAAGCAAAAGAAAGATTTCAGTGCACTTTAGTGTAGAGGTTGTATTTGCTTATGGTGAATTACAGCAAGTTATTGGCTCACTGCAAGATACGGGAGTGTAGCCGCCACGTTAAGGATATTCATCCAATTTACAAATATTATATAGGTTTTCTGAGTATTGTTAGTTTTACTTTTACAATTAGGAAATATAGACCCTCATAACTAACATTGGGGAGATACATGCAAAGTGAAATCTGATGATCACATTTCAAGTGCAGGGCCTGCTCAATTCACATTGTCTGAGGGTAGTATAACATAGACTAACAAAATGAAGACTGTGTAAGAAAAGTTAAGGAACATGGTTAGAGTGAGAAAGTTTACCATAAACCTAACTTAGATTTCCAGAAGGAAAGCGAGAACAGCAAAAGGGTAACAGTTTGAAGAGATGGTGGCTGAGAATTTCAGGCATTGATGAAGGATCAGAATCTTTTGATTCAGGAAGTCCAGTGAAACCCATGCCAGATAGATAAAAGCAAATCCATGTCTAGAATCACATAATGAAAAATGAAAAGCACTGAGAACAAAGAGAACATATTGCAAGGAGCCAAAGGGATAGAAAAGCCATATTACTTAAAAAAGACCAATATGAAGACCAACAAGACAGTTCCCAAATCAACAGTGGGTGGAAGCCAAAGACAATGAAAAGAATATCTTCATGCTTCCGAGAGAATATATAGTGTAAACCAAGAATGATATATCCAATAAAACCTAATTTTTAAGAATAAGTATGAAATGAAAACATTTTCATCCAAACAAAAATTGAGATGTTTACTCTAACTAGACTGTACTAAATAAACACCTAAAGGATATACTTTGGGGACAACTGGGTGACCAGTCAGGTAAGCATCTGATTCTTGATTTCAGCTCAGGTAGTGATCTCAGGGTCGTGAGATCGAGCCCCACGTTGGGATACACACTCAGAGGAGAGTCTGAGGATTCTCTCCCTCTGCCCCTTTTCCCCTTTCTCTCACTCTCTCTCTCTAAAATAAATAAATCTTTTTTAAAAAAGATATACTTTGGGACAAAGGAAAAATTACCAAAGAAAGAGGGTCTGAGATGCAAGAAAGAATAACAAGCAGGGAAAATGCCAAATTTGGGTAAAGAGAAACGCTGACTATAATCAACAGTGTTAATGCCCTGTTTGTGCTATAAAATTAAGAAGAAATAAAATACTAGAAGCGAGTAAGTCAATAAGGAATGAGGAAAAACAGTCTAAGGTCCTAGGCATATTCTAGAAAAGATTTAAGACATCCGCATTAGACCTGCATTGTCCAGTGTATCCTCTGTTAGCCACTTGTGGTCATTTAAATTTTAATTAACATCAAATTTTAAAAACTTACAACTCAGTTTCTCAGTTGCACTGGCCATGTTTGAAGTGCTCGATAGCTATGTGTGACTGGTGGCTCCCTTATCGGTCAGCACTGATCAGCTCAGGAAGTTCTGTTGGACGGTGCTGCTTTAGACAGGAAGTAGAGTATCCATGTTAAAGTATCTCGTGTAACCACTGAAACAGAGGCACTAAACTGGGGGTTATATTGCACGCCTAGAGGAGTATCAGGAAGTATTGAGATTATTTTGGTTTGTCACAGCCAAACCTAACCATCCTGCAATACAAGGTTCAGTTCCCCACCAGAGGAATGCTCTTGTCCAGATCTAGTGATAGAATAGAAGAGGCATCAGTGGGAATAAAACAGATCATTGAATGAGCCAATTTACCAGAAATACATAATTTCAATGTGTATGTGTCTAATCCTACGACTCCATGTATATTAGAATAAGTGGACACAATTACAAAGAGAAATTGACAAATTCACTATTATGGTAGAAATCTTTGAAAATGACTACCAGTAACTGGTCAAGTAAATTTAAATAAAGTAATGATAGAGAATATTGGACGACATGAACAAATGGAAAGCTATCCCATGCTCATGGATTGGAAGAACCAATATTGTTAAAATATCCATACTACCCAAAGCAATTTACAGATTTACTGCAATCCCCATAAAAATTCCAACAACAGTTTTCACAGAACTAGAACAAATAATCCTAAAATTTGCATGGAACCACAAAACATCCCAGAGAGCCAAAGTGGTCTTCAGAAAGAAGAACAAAGCTAGAGATAATACAATCTCAGATTCAAGATGTACTACAAATCTGTAGTGATCAAAACAGAATGGTACTGGCACAAAAATAGACACATAGATCAATGGAATAGGATAGAGTCCAGAAATAAACCCACACTTTTATGGTCAGTCTATGACAAAGGAGGCAAGAATATACAATAGGGAAAAGACAGTCTCTTCAACAAAAAGTGCTGAGAAAACTGGAGAGCTACATGCAGAAGAATGAAACTGGACCATTTTCTTACACCACACACAAAAATTAACTCAAAATGGATTAAAGGCCTACATGTGAGACCTGAAACCATAGAACTCCTACAAGAAAGCTTAGGCAGTAATTTCCTTGATCAGCCATAGAAACATTTTTCTAGATATGTCTCCTCAGGCAAGAGAAACAAAAGCAAAATTAAACTTTTGGGATTACACCAGAATAAAAAGCTTTTGCACAGGAAAGGAAACCCACCAACAAAACAAAAAGACAACTTACTGAATAGGAAAAGATATTTGCAAAAGATGTGTCTGATAAGGAGTAAATATCCAAAATATGTAAAGAACTTCTACAAGTCAATGCCAAAAAAACAATCTGATTAAAATGGGTAGGGCACCTGAATAGACATTTTTTCCAAGAAGACAGGCAGATGGCCAACAGACACATGAAGAGATGCTGGGAAATCAAATCAAACCTATAGTGCAAATCAAAACTTACACCTGACACAGTGGCTAAAATCAAAAAGACAAGAAGTAAGTATGAGTGAGGATGTGGAGAAAAAGCAACCCTCGTGCACTGTTGGTAGGAATACAAACGGGTGCAGCCGCTATGGAAAACAGTATGGAGAGTCCTCAAAAATTAAAAATAGAATTACTCTATGAGCCAGTAATTCCACTACTGGGTATTTACCCAAAGAAAACAAAAACACTAATTCAAAAAGATACATGCACCCCTATGTTTATTGCAGCTTTATTTACAATAGGCAAGATATGGAAGCAACCCAAGTGTCCATCAGTAGATGAATGGATAAAGAAGTGGTATACACACACACACACACACACACACACACACACTGGACTATTACTCAGCCATAAAAAAGAGTAAGATCCTGCCATTTCCAACAACAGGGATGGACCTAGAGGGTATAATGCTAAGTGAAATAAGTCAATCAGAAAAATACAAATACCACATGATTTAACTCATATTTAGAATTTAAGAAACAAATTAAAAAAAAAGTGAACAGATAAACAGACCCTTAAATATAGAGAACAAACTGGTGGTCACCAGAGGAGAGGTGGGTTGGGGGGAAGGGTGAAACAGGTAACTCCACACTTATCTTGATGAGCACTGAGAAATGTATAGAATTGTTGAATCATTATATTATACACCTGAAAATAATATAATACTATTTGTTAATTATACTTCAATAGAAAATAATAAAGAGAATAATAAGAATATATTAAAGAAATGAACATTTCAGATTAAGTACTAAAAGAAGGAGAATATTGGAACAACAGAATTTTCAGTTCTGATCAAGTGGACCAGAATAATATTAATTCTTTTAAGGATACCTGGAATATTTATGAAAAATGCCAAGGAGGTCATAATGAACATTGGAAAAATATTTAAAAACCATATTCTCTGGTCCCATTTCAAACAAATTAAAACTTAGTAGCAAAAGAAAATTTAGGCAAAAATCCAATTGCTTACAAATTTTAAAATACTTTTATTTATTTAGTTAGTTATTTGAGAGAGAGAGC
>NC_138376.1:1991791-2034611 GCF_054177405.1 Leptonychotes weddellii | reverse complement strand
CTGTGCCCTGACGTCACCTCTCCCGTCCTCTGTGCTGTGTTTCAGGTGTTGCTTGAGTCCATGGTCGATGCCGCCGAGAACCTTTGTCCCAACGTGATGAAGAAAGCCCACATTCGACAAGACTTGATTCATGCCAGCACTGAAAAGATTTCCATCCCACGTACCTTTGTGAAAAACGTCCTGTTGGAGCAGTCTGGAATTGACATCCTTAACAAGATTAGGTAGGTTTACGACTGTAGTTTGTGTGGCCGCAGTCGAGGCAGCTGGGAGGAGCGTTACTGTTGGCTCCGGCCGCGGAGAGTGCGTAGACACGTCCAGTGGGCTGTCCTGTGTACTGACAGGGCTGCGCGGAAACACCTAGGTTTATACATTAATAAAACCAGCCGGCCGCGGATATGCCTGCCTTACGGAAGAGCATACAGCTCTCTGCTCCGTTTAAGTGTTTGATTTTTAATAGGGGGTACTTGTTGGTAATCCCTTTTTTTCTCCTCCTGAAGTGTATCCTCCACCTTCAAAAATTACTAACTTCAAGTTTGCTTTCTGCCACCGTGCTGTTCTGAGCAAATGCCCAGCCTAGAGACAAGCAAAGGGGCCCGCTGTGACCTCCCGGCTGGTGCCTCCTGTGTTCTGTGGTGGGTCTGGATACTGTGTACGTGCTGATGCTGCTCTCGGCTGTTGGCTGATTTGTGCTTGGTAAAGTTGGAAAAATACGCCAAGATACAAATATTGAGAAGCTGTGATCACCAAACAAACTTTCCTCTATTTCCACCTAGAAACTCTGGGGTGGTTAGCAGTCTGAATGATATTCCACGAATTCTCCGTGTTTCTCCGTTGGGGAGTCAGCAGACTAGTAACCAAATTCAGAAATATTTTCAAATGTCCCCTTTTAACTGTTTCTGAATCTTGATAAGAAGACTTCGATGTAGGGGGGGAAAAAAAAACAACCAACAACAAAAACACACAAAAAACAAAACCCCAGCTTTTATCTGAAGAAGTGGGAGTTGTGTTAACAAAGAACAAGTGGTGTGTAGCCGAATGAGAACCTATGAGAAAAATGAGAGTTAAAATAAGCCAAAAATGATATTACAACCTAGATATGGAAGGTAGATCATGGAACTTTGAGGATTGAGGAATTCTGCAGTGATGAGACCATCTTGGGTCTAAGGTGCAGCTGTCCTGTGTGTGTGTTGGGGTTTCTAAAAATAAAACTCTAGGGCACCTGGGTGGCTCAGTCGTTAAGCGTCTGCCTTCGGCTCAGGTCATGATCTCAGGGTCCTGGGATCGAGTCCCGCATCGGGCTCCCTGCTCAGCGGGAAGTCTGCTTCTCTCTCTGCCTCTGCCTCTCTCTCTGTCTCTCATGAATAAATAAATAAAGTCTTTAAAAAAATAAATAAATAAAAGCTAAATGGTAAGACTTGCACAATGAAAGGCCATTTAGAAGATTTACAGGACCCCATAGATCAGTGATTTTATTGACTCAAGCCCTAAGTATGCTTACATAGTTCTGCAACCCGTAGTTTTAGGATTTTTATTGAAGCCCCTGAAGTATTAAGGAGGAAAAAATGCATTGGCCACCATTCTTCTGTCCTAATGGATTGAATTACCAATGGTTCATATTCTGGTGCCTTCACAAGAGTACCAAATTCTGTCAAATATGGTCACTTATTTTGAAGATGGGCAAATTCTGAAAAGTGAACAGCAGGCTAGAACTCCTTATATCAGTGAATCACTTCTATGTTCATTAACTCCTTGCTTTGCTTTTTAAAATGTGTTATTTGGAGCACTGATGGAATGAAAATACAAATGTCCACACTTGTGTATACATCCAGATACAGCTGTGCCCACGCCGGTTAAGTGGAATTCCTCTAAAAAGTTCATAGTTTGGAAGTTCCATAAGGAAGCATATCATCCAGTAACAAAATGATAGCACAATCCTGAAACTTTTTTTTTTTTTTTTTTGGTGCACTTTAAAGGATCTTTTTTGGTGCTACAGTTTGAAACAGATAAACCATCCCTCCCCAACCTGGTGGGGCAGGGGAGAGAGAGATAAAACGACCGATTCTATAGTTTTATGAAGAAGTAAAATTCCCAAACATGCCTGAAAAAATGAGAGGAAGTGCTTGTCAAAATTAGAATCCCAGTCCCCACCCCCCTTCACCCCCACCTCCCACCCCAGGTTTGGGGTGGGACCCAGTAATCTGTATTTTTAATGAGACCCAGGTGAATCTTATCAGCAGACACCTCTGGGGAATAATAAAGTAAAGTATTAGATAAGCCCAGTAGCTCCCAAGCCCTTGTTTTGGGGACAGGAATTAAAGAAACATCCTTTTATCTTTAGCCTAGGAAAATCTCTAATGTAGACATCAAAGAGTTAGTGCTGCCATTTCTCCCTGCCATCCGAAATCTGCCTTGCCAGAAAAAAATCTCAGGGCAAATTACTGCCTTTAGGTTAGAAAGGTTTTCCCCTGTTACCCAAATATACTTTCAACCTTGGTTTTAGGATTAAATATATTTTGACAACTCCTTTCCCTGCTCTAAAAACTTGAAAATTCTTGACTTCAAAAGTAGACTGAACTTACGAGGCGATATTGGAGCGTGGGTCTCTCTCTCCAGCACATTCACCTTCAACTGTATTGTGCATTTATGTCCATCTGTACATACGTGCATTTCAGTAGGATTATTCAGACTGAAGACACACGGGTAGAATTTGAATTCTTGGGAATACCAGATAACTAAAATGCAGACTGAAATACCAGCTCTCTGACAGAGACCCTCGTGGCTGACTTGTTTATTAGTGAAAACTCCAAAACTAGTGGGTTACTTTCAGTTGACTGGACACCTTCTTAAGGTCAGGTGAGAGACACCGAAACTGCATGTTTTGGTAACCTCTGTTCATAAAAGGCAAGAGAACAGTGAATTTGTAACAGTTTGAAGTAAGACAGGGAGTACAGCAGAAGCAGCTCAATATGGTACCATTGGATTGGTAAAAAGTTTTGTATTTTTTTTAAGGCGGGGGACATGCATATTAAAGTAATAACCCAAGTTTAACAATCAGACTAGACTTTCTTAATTTACTCCAGCCCAGGTTTGTTTTCCTTTATGTCAGTGGAAGAATTGTTCCTCACCACACGGTACATCTGGTTCCCATTAAGTTTGTCTTTATCCAGACGTTTTTCATTTCTACCACTAAATCTTGAGTTTTGAGATTGCAGAGGCAGGTTGAAATTGGTCAAGCAAGTCTATTATTACCTGTGTGTTTATGGCAGTGTTTAAGGCTTATTTTTGGAAATCCTTAGCCCTGTTCACACGTTCTTCTGTTCCGTTTTCAAAGACAGAAGCGGAATCACAGTTGACCTTATCAACATGGCATCAGCGATGGGTGATGTTGCACAAATTTAAATGCTACCGTGTCCTTTTGCTTTTCACATAGTGAAGTGAAGCTGACAGTGGCCTCCTTCCTGTCCGATCGGATTGTGGATGAAATCCTGGATGCACTCTCACACTGCCATCATAGACTGGTGAGTGCTGTGCACGTCCGGAGTGGGACTCCCGTGCGGTCCGCCGTGATGCTGGGCAGGCTCCAGGTTGGGGATGCCGCTTCTTTCCTGCATCTTACTCCTTTGCAGCTTTATGGCTACTTTTCCTCTCCTACATTGCTTCCAGACAATTCTAGAATATGTTAGAATCTCTCCAGAGGGAATGGAAGGGGAACAGGGACGTGATGGTATTGAGAAATTTTGTTGTGCATTTATAACGCAGACCAAAAGTTTTGTTAATAATGCTGAAACCGAGATCTAAAATTAAGGTATTTTAGATTATTTAATTTTTGTGTGCTTATTTTGTTGCTCTTCAACATGATCATGTGGGAATGGACTATTCCTGAAAACACGGGGTGAGGGGAGGGGAATATTTGGAGTCCAAAGAAAAGGCCAGAGTAAAATGGACACATTCTAGGGATCGGTAGCTGCCACGTGCCCAGCCAGGCCTCTTGGATATAACCAAGGTAAAGACATAAATTGTCTTCGTCTAGAGACTGGTTTTATTGAGGTAGAAGACTTTACTTCCAATCTCACTGCATATAAAAAATAGATGAGAAACTTCATGTGTTTTCAACTTCAGGAAGTCCTCTGAGGCACAGATGAAGGTTTCGTTACTCCTTACATCTCGTGTCGCGAACATTTTAGCAATATGGTGTGGTACGAATCTCTTGAGCAAGTTATGACATTTTCCCCAGAGAAGCATTTCAAATTAAGTGCAGGCTGGAGAGAGTGCATCCAGGCTTTATGGCATGGAATTGTCGGTGATGCCAGGGAGCACCTCAGTGGGAAGAACAGTAACCATGGCTTCTCCACGAGGCAGACAACGTGAATATTTCAGAAAAATGGGTAGGCTGTCCTCTAAAATTGAAAAGATAGGACAGGAGTCTCTCGCAGCGTCACTGAAAATACTGCCCATGGGCTGGAGCTGGCCCACTCACCACCGGGGACCTGTGCCTGACAAGGTTAGGTCACCAACCAAGAGGAAACGTGGAGAAATTTCTAGAGCAACTGGAGATGGCCACAATACGCAAACACATGTTATTTCTCTAAAGTTTCATTTTTATTGTACTTTACCAATATACTGGTGTGTGGCAAACTGGAAATATAGAAAACTGGTTCATCACCCTAGAGACTTTAAGAAGCACTGGCTTCTGGTTTGTGGCACAGAAAAGGCCTATGTTAGGGGCACCTGGGTGGCTCAGTCGTTGGGCATCTGCCTTTGGCTCGGGTCATGATCTCAGGGTCCTGGGATCGAGCCCTGCATCAGGCTCCGGGCCCAGCGGGGAGCCTGCTTCTCCCTCTTCTACTCCCCCTGCTTGTGTTCCCTCTCTCGCTGTGTCTCTCTCTGTCAAATAAATAAATAAAATCTTTCAAAAAAAAAAAAAAGGAAAGGCCTATGTTAGTGTCTAGAGCGCCCAAGTCAGACTTTTCCTTTTTTTTTAAATAAGCAGAAACAAAATCAGTGGTGCATCCTTTATAGAAACAATTTCTCAATAACCCACGGCTGCAGGGACGGCCTCAAAATGCCCCTGATACTGTATCAACAGGATTGCACGTGAACACCACACTGAACGGCTGAATTGTTCACTTTTTTGGCATTTGTCTTTCTTTGAAGAATTTACTCAGAAAAATACTTTTTTTTTTTTTATACCATTTAAAAATGAACTATGTGGGTGCACTTTTGTATTGAACTTTGTTTTAATCTACTGATTTGGGTTGTAAGAAGAGAGCTTAACTGCTGTGTGAAAGGAATAGTATCTAAAAAATATGAAATTTTGTTTTCAAAGACATTCCAATTACATGAATATATTCTCCAATTTAAGTTTAGAAGTGTCGCCAGTGGTTCCACGGTATTGTCAGCTGGTTCTGATCTTTCCAAAGAATTAAATCAAAGTTCCTGGTGATGAATCAGCCCAGCACTAGAGTTTATTAACTTCAGCCCAGTTTATTCTACCTCTTATCATTGATGTTTTTAGGTTTACCTAAAGCATAACAGTGGAAATTAATAAATCCTATCACATACGGTGTTCATTACCTGAAAACAATGAAAGCTGTTAGCAATTTCCTTCCTTTCAGCCCTTTAAAAACAGGAAAGGTTGGAATCATTTTATTTCCCCTAATTAGATACTTTTAAAGCACTAGATATAGAAAGAAATTATTTCGGAGGAACTATGAAATAAAATTAATGAAAAGAACACTCCTTATTTTCTCCTAGACTAAGTATTCTTGTATTTTACTAAAGGAGGTTTTATGATTTCTTGCTTAAGACAATCCACCCTCCAAAGATAATAAGAGGTAATAAGAGGTAAGTTATTGTAGTGTGAATGTATTGAGAATTGTCCGTAACCGCAGGCACATAGAATCCTTCACCGCGCCACCTTGTGGCAGGTATCTTCCAGAATTCAGCTAACATGCTCTTCCCTTCTTGCCTCTGGTGCTTCTTCTCCTTGACTCTCTTAGGCTGACCATTTCAGCAGACGGGCCAAGACCGTTGCTCAGCCAGAGACCTTAGAGATTGAGCTGGCTGAAGAGAAGCCAGCTAAGCGCTCTGTCATGACGGTGGAGGAACTCACGGAGATGGAGCGTTTGGAAGATCTGGATACTTGTATGGTAAGACACGTCCTTTGGTGACACCACTGCCCCATTCCCACTGGGCTTTGCTACTGATTTTTTTTTTTTTTGGAGATGTCACCATTACAAACCAGACCAAATAGAACTCCCTCCCAGAGATCATTCTTTCAGAAACTTGTTGCTTACAGACACTGTTAACGAAGCTAATGAAGCTGAAGCCTCAGGTCCCCACTGAGGCCCTGTACCTTACTTTGGATTTGTAATTTTGTAAAACTTCACTTTATTTCATTTTATTCTATTCTGTATTCCAGTGTAATTAACATTCGGCGTAATATTAATTTCAGGGGTTACAATATAGTGATTCAGCACTTCCATACATCACCTAGCGCTCATCACGACAAGTGCCCTCCTTCATCCCTATCACCTGTTTCCCCCATCCCCCACCCATCTCCCCTCTGGTCACCATCAGTGTGTTCTCTAGAGTTAAGAATCTGTTTCTTGGTTTGTCTCTCCCTTTTTCTCCTTTGCTCGTTTTTTGGGGGATTTTTTGTTTCTTAAAACTTTTCTTTTTTTTTTTTTTTAAAGATTTTATTTATTTGAGAGAGAGAGTGAGAGAGAGAGAGAGCACAAGAGGGGGCAGTGGGAGAGGGAGAAGCAGGCTCCCTGCCGAGCAGGGAGCCCGATGCGGGACTCGATCCAGGGACTCCAGGATCATGACCTGAGCCGAAGGCAGTCGCTTAACCAACTGAGCCACCCAGGCGCCCTCTTAAAACTTTTCTTAAAGAGTACTTCCATACCCCCTCCCAAGGAAAAGTTGTGGAAGTTACAGTGAGCATAATACCTAGATCTGCCCCTGTAGCTTCAGTGGAAAAAATTCCTAAATTCATTAGGAGAAATTGATTATTTAACTTGTGAAGGTCATTTGTGACAAGAAAATATTTTTAAGTAAGCCATTAAGAATGTGGGGAGGACTTTTTCCCACACAAAATATGTAGGATAACTATTTCTGTCTTGGTCCTATCATTTTTTATTTCCTCTGGTGCTTTTTCCCGTTTTTAATTTACACAG
The DNA here is from genome assembly GCF_054177405.1 of Leptonychotes weddellii. Lineage (NCBI taxonomy): Eukaryota > Metazoa > Chordata > Mammalia > Carnivora > Phocidae > Leptonychotes > Leptonychotes weddellii. Next base: position 2,027,433 of record NC_138376.1, on the reverse strand, counting down.
TTTGGGGGTATCCTCTTATATTTGCATTTCCCATTTAGTTTATATTCTGTTTAATTCCCTTGATGCGATGTGCTTTAGAAAATGCAATATACACCTAGTGTCTACCTAGCAGTAGGTCTTGATTCCTAACTCACTTTCTGAATTTCACATGGTGTATCCATCTGGCCACGTAACCAGGGTGTTCAGTATGTTGATGTTTTTTCCCCTCTGAGGACAATTTTACTTAAGTTCCTATTTCATTATTTTAGAATTTGCATTATTAGTATTAGTTACTTTTTTACTGTAAAAACAGTTGTATGTGCCTCTCAATATTTTTATGTTTCACTAAAATAATTCATCTTTTAGGAATTCCTCAAAATCTGAGAGAGTGCTGCTAGACAACCTCTGGGCTACTTCCTTGCCCAAATGTTTCTACATCAGCTAATAATTCTAGTAATTTTTAGATTCAGCCATTGTCAGGAATGATACTTGTTTTTAACTTTGAAAACCAAGGATTTGATGTGCCTGCTGTGATTTTTCTAGCCCAGAAGAAAAGGTAATGCTTTAAGTAGTTCCTTATTTATAAGCCAGCCATTGTTACCTGTTAAAGTCTGTGTATAAAATAATTGAGAACCCTCCAGATAAAACCCTATCATATACAAGGAGGCTAGCAAAGAAAGCCAAAAATATAATCCTAGATTTCAAATAACATTCTAGTATAGTGAAAGATGACAAATAATTTGCTATATAACATGTAAACTTACAACTGTATTTGGTCTATGTAGGGGGAATTATCAAGTTTTTTAATAACTTGTCTAGTATATTGTAAAATGTATCTTTAGTATTTTTTTACTTTGCATCTTGAGGCAATGGAAGTTAACATAGGGTGATTATTCCAGAAAGCTCTTAGTTTAACCTTAAAAGAAAATAAGTATGTTATAGGAAATAGATATGAATTAAAGATTCAAAATTAACTCTACATGTCACATTTCGTGCCAGAATTATTCAGTCATGTGTGAGTTGGGAAGGAGTAAAGAAAACGTGAGCTCGTGACGTATTTTGTTGCGTTTGTAAGTTATGTGGTTTAGGATGAGAGAGTGTTGGCTAAGAAAGACTGGCTTAGCTACTGTAAGGATGGTGTTTCATTGTGTAAACTTTATTTTTGTTTGATTGACTGCTTTGGTTTTGTCATGTGAAAGAAAACGGTGGTTGTTCTTCTTAAATAAAGTGGGTGGGGTAAGAGGAGAGGAGAGGAATCATTTCTTTAAATTTATTTTTTATTAAGATAAAATCAACATATAATACCCTTTTAGTTTTATTTACTTATTTTTTTTTAAAGATTTATTTATTTGGGAGAAAGAGCATGCACTGGTGGGGGGGAGGGACAGAGGGAAAGAGAATCTTAAGCAGGCTCCATGCCCAGCGCAGAGCCCCACTCAGGGCCCAATCCAGGACCCTGAGCCAAAATCAAGAGTCAGACACTTAAGCAGTTGAGCCACCCAGATGCCCTTTTACTTATTTATTTTTAAAGTAAACTCTACACCCAGTGTGAGGCTCAAACTCATGACCCCTGAGATCAGGAGTCATAGGCTCTACTGACTGAGCCTGCCAGGCATCCCAACATTGTTTTACTTTTAGGTGTACGACATAATGATTTGATATATGTATATATTATAATATCCGAAGCCACTCACAGACAGCGCATTTTACACCGTGGCAGGTCCTCTGGGTGCAGGGAGCCCTCTCCTACAGAAAATCAATTTTCTGAGCTTTGGGCTTTTTACCCTAAGCCAGTGGCACAAATTCAGAGTGAATTTGAAAGGAACAGAGGATTCGTCTCACCTTTTAAAATTACCCGCACTGCCTCTTTCATAATCAAATAGCGGCAGATCGTTTGTGTTTCTCGTTGACATCCATTACCAAATATTCAAGTTGTGGTCCTCATGTGGCGCCATTTTAAAAGGGTTTGAAGAACAGGTTTGCAAGGGAGAAACATTTAATTTGTTTTGTTTTGTTTTGTTTTTTTAAAGATTTTATTTTTTTATTTATTCATTTGAGAGAGTGAGAAAGAGAGAGAGAGCGCACATGAGAGGGGGGAGGGTCAGAGGGAGAAGCAGACTCCCCGCCGAGCAGGGAGCCCGATGCGGGACTCGATCCCTGGACTCCAGGATCATGACCTGAGCCGAAGGCAGTCGCTTAACCAACTGAGCCACCCAGGCGCCCTTGTTTTGGTTTTCTAAATGAGCCTGTGCACACGCCTTGGCAGCATTTCTGGCTTAAGTGATCCGGGAAGACGGGATACAAGGTTAGCTGTTGTATGGAAGAGCCCCTGAAGGACTAGCGCCTCCGTGCCTGCAGATAGCTTCCCCACGTGGAATCGTGAGTCCTGTGCCGTACACAGAGCTAGAGCACCGTCAGGTGCGGTATTGTAACTTTGCTATTACTGACATGTGGGTTGATAGCCCAGAGCCCTATGACACTTTCCCTGGGGCATTCCAAAGTAACTTGGACTCATCACCGACCTTCTCCCTTAGAGATTCTACTTACAGAATCAGGATTCTGGCGTTTTTTGCCTGTGATGTTCATGACATCTGCTAAATCTATTTTTGAACATTTCTTTAACAAACTTAGTAGGCAATCTGGGCATCTCTTTTTTCCCTACCCCCAGATATCTTATCATCATGTTTCTTCCATGTCTCCCTGGTCCAAAAGTCAATTCCATTTCAGTCCTTATGTCTCTGTAAAGAACCAATAGTTATAATCACACTAAGGAAGGTTTAGCGCCATAAATTAGAGGTAGAAATTTATTAGTCGAGTTCAAGGGTTGCCTTTTTGGAGATGGAAACAAATTTAATGTATATGGCTGATTGCTTAAACTTACTGTTTGTCTAAGTGAGAGCTGAAATTAGAATGAGTGAGCGGTTTGAGAGGCCCTATTATCTGCTGGCAGGGCAGGCCAGGGAGTTGGTGGGGGGAGGGAGGATGCCTGAGACCTTCTCATCAACCTTAATTTCATAATTGTTGAAGGAAAAGGCAGTTTTCTTTAGATAAAAGGGCAGAGTTAAAAAACTGTCTTCAATCTAATTATCTCTTTTTCTTTTAGCTAGAAAGAAACAAAGAAGTTATCTAGTTCAAGTGGTGGGTGTCATGGGGGGTGGGGGGGGTCCCGGATAGAACAAGAACTATGAGAATAACCTGCAGACATTTTCCAGTCTGTGTCCACTCTCATAGCCCCAGAGATTCTGATGTCAGTTTACTCCAGACAGAAAACCAGATGATTTAAAAAGCCTTCTTGGTCATTTATTTAACCCTTAGATGCAGTCCCTGTAATGTGATGAGCACTATTCCTAGCTCTTTATGAAGAGTAGCCAGTTCAGCCCTTTCAACCACCTATGAATGATAGATATCATTAATATCTTGTGTCTAACAAGTGGGTAAACAGGCATAGAAAAGTTAAGTAACTTGTTCACGTGGCCTGAGATCCCCCAAAGGCAGGCAGTTTGCCATTGTAGTCTCTGCATTTGATGGATGTCATATATGGTGTATTTCTTACATCCAGAATTAAAGCTTCGGTAAGATTTAATTAGACTTGCATTGCTTTGTGTAGCATATCTGCTTACTAATTCCAGACTAAATTGATATGTAAACAGGAACACAAATGAAAGACATGTACCCTATAACTGTAATGTAAGCCTGCAGGCTTTAAACATGATTGGAAACCACTATGTCAAAAATCCTGACACGCTCAATTGTTAGAAATGCATCTGCCCACTTTGGGCTTACCTGGAATATTCCTTGCCTTTCCAGGTATTATTTTGTTGGCGATAATGATTAATTAGCTTTCCTAGATTTATAATCTCAACACCCATGCCTTCTTTGTCCTGCTGAAACGTGTATTTACTTAGCCTCTTGATTGTCCATAGATCATCTGTTCTTTCCTGCTATCAGGTGCTCTTAGGAAATCAGTATTCCCAGCTGTCTCTTTCAGCTTCACTTTATCATTGGCCTTTGGGGTATTGAAGGATGCAGTTCGCATTCTACTGATTAGTTACTTCTTAATTTATCGCTATATATAGTTTACCACCTTTAAAAAATTACAGAAGCTCAGGGTTTAGGATCACGTGCCAAGTGGGTGAAGAGCCAGTGTCTGCTCCTTAGCATAACTAGCTCACTAATTGTATGTAATTCTTTCACATATTTTAATGAGTGTCATACCCGTTTTAAATCAAAAGATATTCATGCAGAGAAGCAGTTCATCTACTTACTGATATTTCCTAGGAAAAGAATTTTAAAAGCCTTGAATTATTCTAGAGTACACCTTGTGAATCCTTTTTTCAATGACAAAGTAACAATTATTTTCCCTTAACAAATTCAGCCTCAAATTTTAATATATAATTTTTCAGCTTTTTTTTTTTTTAAGATTTTATTTATTTGAGAAAAGAGAGCATGAGAAAAGTGGGGAGGGGCAGAGGGAGAGGGAGAAGCAGACTCCCCGCTGAGCAGGGAGCCCAACACTGGGCTGGATCCCAGGACCCCGGGACCATGACATGAGCCAAAGGCAGATGCTTCACCGACTGAGCCACCGAGGCGCCCCTGATTTTTAAGCTTTTTAATAGAGATTAAAATTTAATGAAGATCCATTTGTCTTGGTCAAAATACTTTTTAAAAAACAAAGCACCTCAAAAAAAAAACAAATCACCTCAATTTTAAGTACCACTAGTTAGTAGAACTAATCTATTTTTTCTTTTAAAGATTTTATTTATTTATTTGAGAGAGAGAGAATGAGAGACAGAGAGCATGAGAGGGAGGAGGGTCAGAGGGAGAAGCAGACTCCCTGCCGAGCAGGGAGCCCGATGCGGGACTCGATCCCAGGACTCCAGGATCATGACCTGAGCCGAAGGCAGTTGCCTAACCAACTGAGCCACCCAGGTGCCCCTGTAGAACTAATCTATTAACAATATTGCCAAGTATAGACTATTGAGTCAATATCTCATTTAAATTAGTTGCATGCATACTAAGTAGGTACAGGAAGTTGTTCAAGCCCTGGTTGTTAGCTTCCTCTTATAATTTTATTTATTCTGTAATGTCATTTTCTTATTGATATCACTTAACTTTTTAATCACTGCAAAGTGACCTATGAAAACCTCTTGATTTCCAAATATTAATTTTCAAAACTGTAGTATAGTACAGCTAGAATGGGTGTTGTATGTTCCTCAGAGTTTCGAGTAATTTCTGTGGCAGACCTTTGTGGAAATGCCAGGGGTGCCCAGCAAATCCCGAGAGGTCAACATTTCCTGACGACTGACAGTTTTCTTAATTTTTTAATTTTTAACTGGCACCAATACTATTTGCAGAGGCCCTATTCCAGGGAGCTCCCCTAGAGATCTGCCCCCAAAACCTTTTTAGAAAGCCTAACACACAGCATTGACCACCCTCAGCAGCCCCCAGGAGACAAAGGAGACCCCATGGAAAATCCCTGTGACACCCCGTTTCTATAGTCATCCCTGTACCTTTTCCAGGCAGGTGACAGAACGGCCCCACTGCTCCCAGTGTGAACCAAACTCCTGAGGAAGAAGACGGGGAGGACTCATTAAATCCCCCCACCCCCGAAAATGACTTAGAACATTAACTAGTTGTGACTAGTCAGGGCATTCCAAAACCAGCCTCTGAGTTGGGCATCTGACTTGCAGAGGATGTGATGATTCTTCTGAGCTTAATTCCGGACATGTAATGATAATTATAAAAGATAATTTTGGTTTCCCTCATGAGTTAAATTAAGCAAAGGACCCTAATAGCCTGTGGATTGATGAAACAAACAAAAAACGTTCCGTTGTTTACCTGTGCGGGTGTGGGGTGGGGGTGGGTTTGTAGATGACATAGGAGTACACTTATACTTCCCTTGAACAGGGCCTTTTTTAATCAAGTCCTAACTAGTTAAGTCCCTTACAAGCAATCACAGATTTAGTAACTCCTGGGGTTAGTACAGTAGAGCCAATATTAGATGATTTCTCTAAAATCAATCCCACTTTGCAACCCTTAGAAACCTCATGTTTACAGAGTGTGCGTGTTTGTTTAACAACCTCTCTCTTCTGTCAGAGAGCTCCAGATTATCACTGCTTGCCAGTGGAAACCGAAGGCCAGATGTCCTCTTTAACTTCTGAATTAAACCATATTCAAATCCTAGAGAACAGTGCCTTTAGATACTAAGTGTGTGTGTCTAACAAAGAAGGTGAGCGGTCCTTCAGGGTGGCTGGCTTACCCAGGAACGGGCACGGGGAAAAGACTGGATCAAGGTGGCTGCTGGCCCGAAAGCCCCGGGAGGAGGCAGGAGGAGTCCTCGATGCTGAAGTCTTAGGTAGTTTTGAGCTATCGAAAGACTCCCTGAACTAAAAATACGGACTAGCGGGCCGTTTACTCATTCAATAAATGCTTATTGTTCATCCATCGTGAGCGCTGTTCTCGGCTCTGTGCTAGAAATGGAAGGTGAAGGAACCAGCGTCATCACCCAGCAAGTTTGCTGCGCTGAAAGGCAGAAGTGGCAAAGCTTGTTCTGCACATCACAGAACTAGCATCTGTGGGAAGCCCACACGTGTATTTGCTTGGGTGTGGAAAGATGTGAGTCTGCCACCGAAATGAGGTCATCTAGAGACGCTTGAATTAGCACAGAATGCGTCTTTCAACCCTCAGCGCAGCCCACAAGTGACTCATCAAGTCAGTGTAATGGTTCTGGCCAGGAGTTTAAAAAAAAAAAACTCAGAAATGAAACAAAGTATGAATATAAAGGACCAGATTACACCAAATGTTTGTTTCAGTTGTACATACATGTACGCATACGTCAGGTCGTGGCATGAATAAAATACATTCCGTATATACGGTGGATCACAGTCTAGGGGGCGCCTGGCCGGCTCAGTCAGAAGAGCATGCGACTCTTGATCTCGGGGTTGGAAGTTCGTGCCTCATGTTAGGTGCAGAGAGTCCTAAAAATAAATAAATAAGTAAAACCTAAAAAATAAAAATAAAAAAGCTGGGTCACGGTCAAAGACGTTTGAGGAACATTCATCACCAGAAGCTCACTTTCCCTGCTGTGGTTCAGCTTGCCCCCAGCACTAGGCACACACAGCTCCTCACCCTGACCTACTCTTCCCCGGGCAGTGGGGCCCAGGCAGGGCCTGAGCAGAGATCCGGCGGTGGGAGAGGACCTGGTGCCCTTGAAGGTCTCGGCTAAACAGACTTGCCCCTTTCTTCCTGCTGTTTTGGGCCTCTGGACAATTGCTGAGGTGTGCGTCTGCATTGTGTCCTGGAGCTCCAGTAAGGGCTGCCGTAATAACTAGCCCTAAAAAACTTGTTACCATATACACGTCATGGTCACTGTTCACTCCATCCCAGAGTACCTCTGTTACAAATACATGCAGGAGAAATAGCAGGTCTTTATCAGCAGTGATGAAAATCCTGAGCTGCTGGTTTGCTCCTTATCTCACGAACACGTTACTCCATGACTTAAGCCTCACTTTCGTCGAGGGCCTCAGAGCTCACTGTGCACTTGACCTAAAAAAGGGTTTAGGGCCTGAAGAAGTATAGTTCATTGTATGCAGCCTTAATTCGGGCTTCGTTTTTTTTTTTCTTCTTGGTCCTGATTTATTCCTTTTTTTTCTCCCCCCAAATCTTGCTGTTCTAAATGGGTCTCAGCTCATTTGGGGCTTGAGGTGGTTGTACATTGATAGTGAACTATTAAAGCTCTGCTAGAGTGCAGGTTGCCCGGGCCGGCCTGGGGGAGGGGCGTTGTCAGGGAAGGCATCCTGGAGCAAGGTTCTGAGCATCATGCCTGGCACATAGTGGGCGCTCGGTAACTGTTGGGACAGAGAGAGATGGCATTTGAGAGAGAACGTGGCTGGGAGGAGAATGAGTAAGTGAACGGGGCAGAGAGCGGCGCACACGGGTTCAGAGCGAGGAGAGGACGTTGCAGATTGAGGAACTGTTGTAGCATTATGTGCAGCAGGGATGGGGGGTTGGCAAAGAGGCTGGAGGCCACACCACGTAAGTCTTGAGACTCACGGAGGGCTAGCTTGTTTATATATTATTTTAAGGCGGCAAGGGGTCCGTGAAGCTGAGGAATATGGGAGAACGGCAGGTCTTGCCAGAAACGGACAGTAGTGGATGTGTTGAGTGGGGGTGCCCGCCAGGCCCTGGCTGAGATGTCCAGTTGGCACGGTGGGTGTGAGCGGGCTCAGCAGCTGGTGTGAGCATGTAGTCCGCACGCGCACCGCAGCGTAGACACGCTTACCAGACCACCTCCCCAGCTCCGTAACCACTCTCCTTTCTACGTCTGTTTACCCCGAGCTACAGACTTGTATGTTCAGCCTCTCCCTGACATCTGAACTAGATGGTGTCCACAACAGAGAGCCACAGACTACCCACCCCCCGCCTCCCAAGCACGCCCGAGCCCCATGTATGACACTGGTTCTACCCGCAGGCTCAAGCTGTCCCTTTCCCGTACTGCCCAGTCCCGCTCTGTCCCTCAGCCTCGTCACCCTCGGTTCTTGCCTGTACCCCTGGCGCACGCTGGCAGCCCGCAGTCTTGCCTCCATTCCTGCCTTTCTGCAACCTGTCAGTTCCTACCCAGCAGCCTGGGAACCTACTCGTGTCCCAGGTGTCGGACCCTCCGACAGCCTCCCATTGCGCCCAGAATAAATACGCTTTCCTCAGGTCTGTGAGGCCCCTGCCTGTCTGTCTCCACCTGGTCCTGCACTCCCTTTTGTTCACTTCCCTCCAGTCCTTCCACCATATTACCGCCTTTTGTCTTCTCAGCATTGATCACCACCAGAAATGATCTTATTTACTCCTGGAGGTATGTTTTGCCCACCTCCCCACACTGGACTCTCAGCTCCTGGAGGGCAGGGACCTGGGTTGTGCTGTTGACCACATCTCCCGGTGTCTATTGCTCAGTGCCCAGCACGTAATAATCGCTCAGTAAATCTTGTTTAATGGCATGGCTTTGCGTTCCGGTTATTGCTTGGCTCTGCTTCCTTACAAGATTCTCTGCTCCTTAAGAGTACAGGATTTATGTCTTTCTGATTTCTGTGTAGCGAATTCCATCAAATGTCAGTACCACATTTCTCTGCAGACTCTAGAAACTAATTCCTTGCATGAAAAGGTTATCGTTATGAGGTTCGAAGAATGAGATTATAGGTTATGTCCTCAGTGATCTAAACTCTCAACAAGTTGTATAGGGAAAAAGGAGAAAAGCCCCCCCCCCCCACAGACATACAGTATCCATGTGTGGGAGTTCTTTTAGCCCATTTTTCAGATGAGACTCCCAGAGTCCAGAGATGCTGAGACACTTGCCCCGGAGCACACGGCTAGTGAAGGGACAGCCAGAGCTGGGCGCTGCACTGTCACTGAGCCGAGTCCCAAGCCCGTGCCCTCTCTGCTGGGTCCCTGGTCTTCGGGATGGCCTGGGTCACTGGCAGCAAAGGCTGGGGAGGTTGGGTGAGAAAGAGCCCATGCCCAAGGGTTTTGCACCAGGAGCTCGGTGGACCGGGTCTGCATGACTGCAGGCCTACTGTCCTTACGGGGTTTGACCTTCCTGTCAGTGGACTGGGCAAGATTCTAGCTTGTGTTTGAACGGACGGGAACGAGCAGCAGAGAGACCTGGGACAGAGGGCTCTCTGCCTCTGCGAGCCGCCCATTCAGAGAACATATGTGGTCAGTCCACATTGACTCCTGGCGAATCAGGCCATGCTGTTTGCCCCGTGTTTGGTTTCCTGGCTTTCCTTCTTGCCTGATGGAGTTGGAAGTTTAGCCAAATATCTCCTGATAGAGTTGGAGGCTTAACCAAATATCTCCTGAAAGTAGAGGCTTGCTGTGGAGGGAACGAGCGGGCTGGAATAACACGGGCTGAAATTTGGGAATGACGGAAAGCAGGGGCTAAGCTGTAGGTGGCTGGGGAGGGAGCCCAGGTGCGGGGGACCACCTGAGTAGAAGCAGGCCACACTCGATGGCCTTCGTGATTCGACGTCAGTCTGTCAGTGTACCAGTTGTAGTTGAGGGATACTCATCGGGGTTGGGATGAGGTCGTCTTCATTCTGCAGCTCTCATGTGGAAATTCAGAGCAAAGTTGGCCTCTCCAAATTCTTGGTTTCTCCAAACTCCGAGGAAACCGCCATCACTGCTGGAGTTTGGTATTTGATTTCGCGTCTACCAGGGCTGTGGTCAAACATCTCTCACAAGCCTATTCTTTTTCTTTTTTTTTTTTTTAAGATTTTATTTATTTATTTGGGAGAGAAGGGAGAGGAAGCTCGATCCCAGGACTCCCGGGATCATGATCTGAGCCCAAGGTAGACGCTTAACTGACTGAGCCACCCAGTCGCCCCTAGCCTATTCCTTAACAAAATCAAAATATAAAGTAATGGTTTTTAGGTTTGGCCCTTGATGTATGTTCTGCTGAAAATCCTGACTTTCAGACTGAAAACCACACTTGGAAACTAGACCAAAAACAAATTACTTCCATGCTCCAGATATAACTGCATTTCTTTTATATATTTTAGTTTAGATTGTATAACCTTATTTATATAGTTGCTTCTTGGAGTTATACATGTTCTGCTTTCCTTGAGAAACTACTTTAGGGGCATATTTTGTAATTAATAAAATAGAAATTAAAAGGTAAAGTGAGTGAACAGAGTTAAGAGGGGTAAAAAAACAGACAAGGTTGTTAAAGCCAAGCTCGGGATCTGTCCCCAGCTCTGCCTGTGCGGTGCTCCGTTCTGCTCGCTGGGAAGGAGGGGGCCTTAGCCTCGGGAATTCGTGTGGCAAGCTGCAGACCTGACGTCTGATTATCAAATTGAGCCATGTGACCATTTCTCTTGCTCAGAGAGAGGACTGCCTAACCAGAGCTGAGCTAGAGGGTGGGTACCTGCAACCAAGCCAGGGTTTTCCTCTGGAAGCTGCTTCAAGTTGACCTCTGCTCTTGAGCAAGCACTCAGTTGAAATCTCCCAAACCCACACCCAAGTCAGCATGGCCAAAATGGTCTTTTCCTAAAAAACACTTCAGAGCGTCCTCTATCGTGGGCATAGCAAAACCACAGAAATGCTGCTGGTTGAGCCCTGTGTGGCCTCAACTCCCCAGGTAACTGGATCAATTGGCCACCTGTATGCAGTTATTTGATACTGAAATCTTAAATGTTGGAGAATGTCAACAAAGGGCATTCATGTAGGGTTTGCCATATAGTTAATATTAGGTCAGGACAACAGGTAGAGACTGTACCGATGTGCTTTCGAAAGCCAGTCTTCTTTGGTTATAATACACCACCATAGTGGCATGTAGGACATGTCTTTTTTTTTTTTTTTTTTAATTTTTTTTTTTTATTTATTCATTTGAGAGAGTGAGAATGAGAGAGAGTATATGAGAGGGGGCAGGGTCAAAGGGAGAAGCAGGCTCCTCGCCGAGCAGGGAGCCCGATGTGGGACTCGATCCCAGGACTCCAGGATCATGACCTGAGCCGAAGGCAGTCGCTTAACCGACTGAGCCACCCAGGCGCCCAGGACATGTCTTTGATAGACAGTTTATCTCACTGTTCCCTGTAGCAAATGGGTTGCAAATAGTTAACTCACTTTAAAATGCAGCCAAAGCCAACGAAAAATCACAGGTGGCAAACAATATTGCCTTGTTTTTGGCAGGTTTCCTCACAAATGAAGCAGACTGTGTTAATAATAATGATTGAAGGTTATGAGCAAGTAACTATCAAACTAGTGGATCTGTAATTTGGAGAGAGGTGTCTTGAGAATCCATTCTCTTCTGAGTCTCACTGGAGAATCCATTCAGAAGGGATGTTAATCAGAGTTGAACTGAACAGGACAAAGACCTTGGTTTCTGAGCCAGATCAGGTTTTTATAGAGTTTGGGTGGTAAACCATCTTTACCCCAAGTTCTGCTTGAGGTTGGAGGTTTAGGACAAGGAGTTATAAGACTTAGTCTTAGGAGAGCTTGGAGATCCAGGAGATCCAGGGAGAACCAGATCTCCTGATTGCTGATTGGCCGCTACAGCTCTCCAGTCAGCATCCCAAGGCATCAGGCCCTTCCACCATCTACTCTTTTTACTTACCACCACTGGGGTTTACTGGACTCAAGTTTTTTAAACAGTAGAGTAAATTGTTATAGGATTTAAAACTTTTTTTTTTTTTAAGTAGGCTTTATGCCCAGTGTGGCGCCCCATGAGGGGCTTAAACAACTCATGACCCTGAGATCAAGAGTCAGATGCTTAACTGACTGAGCCACCCAGATGCCCCATTTTGTTAGAGGATTTGTCTGGTTTTTGTGGTGGTGGTGGTATTGACGATTAATTTTTGTCATCTTTATAGAGTTGATATCCTACGGACAGAGTAAATGGGTTACGTTAAGCATTTTAGGCTAATTTTGATTATTCCTCTTGGTGTCACTGAGCCATGACGTCCATTCCGAAGGCGAGTTTTTAAATCTCCCAGCCGCCTCATTCCTGCCCTCCGTTTTCACGTGGATTTTCCAAAGATCTAGTAGGGACTTAAATACCTCTCTCAAGTGTAATACTTGGAGTTTTCCCTCATTATTTATTCATTCTTTTGCAATTAAAAAAGTTAAAATCTTCCTCAACTTTTCATGACTATTAGAATAACATTGTGTTTTTAATACTGCAATAAAGTACTTCTCTTTTTTATAATAATGCTACATGGGGCATGTACCTGGTGCTCGTGTTCATAAGCATCATGCTTCTGAGCCCAGCAGCACTAACAGGGGCTCTCAAGGTAAGATACTTGCTTGCAGTTGGTACCAAGTACTTTCATTCTTTGGACAGCTCTTAAGAAAAATGCATTAAATTATAGCTACTTTTTATTTTTATTTATTTATTTATTTTTTTTTTTTAAGATTTTTTATTTATTTGCGAGAGAGAGAATGAGAGAGAGCAGCATGAGAGGGAGGAGGGTCAGAGGGAGAAGCAGACTCCCTGCTGAGCAGGGAGCCCGATGCGGGACTCGATCCCGGGACTCCGGGATCATGACCTGAGCCGAAGGCAGTCGCTTAACCAACTGAGCCACCCAGGCGCCCTATAGCTACTTTTTAAAGAAAACATGCGAGTGTGAAACTTCACTTTGGCATCAGTTACACGATGAGTGAGAATGAACAAAAAGTGAGCCATTAACTGTTTCCTGGAGAAAACACGACAGAGTTGGGAAGATAAAGATTTTTAATTTTCTTGCATCAAAAAAAAAAATTGTGCAGATCTGGAGAGTAAGGAAGTGAATCATGTTAATGTAGAAATCATTCCCTCCTGTGATTTTCACAATAGGTTCTCATCAGTGCTACTCCTTGAATGCTTTTGTTTTAACACCGTGATGCCATTTTAACTGCCATATGAAATGAGGCTCTGGATATGAAAGTTAATAAGGGTGATGTGAATAGCTGGATTTAATGATGTGTTCAGTAGGAAATAGCCTCTCACTAAATCTCTACATATTGTTCCCCCTTTTGTCCACAGATTTATTGCAGCTCTCTCAGAGTTATAGCTTACGTTACCCCTACTCTTGCTAGAGTTTAAAACCTGTTACTGTCCAACCATCAGCACAAAAGGATTAGGCATCTTTTTTTTTTTTTCATGGAGATCTACACCAGCTCAACCTTTTAAAAATGGAAATGCGTAGAAATTACTTCAGCTCAGGTCATGATCCCAGAGTCCTGGGATCTAGTCCCACGTCAGGCTCCCTGCTCGGCAGGGAGTCTGCTTCTCCCTCTGACCCTCCCCCCTCTCATGCTCTCTCTTACTCTCTCTTCTCTCAAATAAATAAAATCTTAAAAAAAAAAGAATGAGTTTTGGTTCCCCTTGAGCAGTGACTCAGCTGAAAATCTGGTAGGAAATATTTAATTTTTGTAACCTAGTTCATTAAACAGGGATTACCCATATCTATTCTAGAAGTGCACAGAAAAGCAGAAGGTGAGCCTAGGATATCTTGTATCAAAAAGCAGGGATTGGCTCCAAATCCAATGGGATAATTTCAAAGGCTACAAAATCCAGATTGAAATGGCTCCCGCTGGGACATTCTGAGCACCAGAAAGAATGACAGTAATAGTTTATGATAGATTGAATTAATTTTAAAACATCCATGAGTCCATAGCAATACTAAGAAAATTAAAAAGAGGAGGATACAGAGGACTTTTTAAAGGAATAGTTGATCTTTGCAGGCGATGGCACCTAATAAATGCGGGAATGATGATAAAAGTGAAAAGGTACAATTTTGTAGTCCGCGTTGTATTAGTTCATTCAGGTAAGGATTGTTGATGGTTGTTTGAAAATGGGGTCATCCCCATGAAACAGAGGTATCGCCTCAAAGACTTACTATTAATTCCCAAGGGGGAAGGTACTCTCATAATGGAGCCGTTGGCAGGTCCCCACCTAATGAACTTGGTGTTACCAACAGCTCAACAACCTGACATGGACACCATCTACTGTGAGTCAGCTATACCATCCCCCTTCTCAAGAGGGCCTGGTACGCAGTAGGTGCTCAGTAAATACTTGTTGAACCTTAAATAATATAAAACGTTCCTGATAAAGTCGTAGCCTCCTTCCACCACTACCAACGTTCTCTCTCTCCTCCCCCTTCCCTCAGAGGCACCACCGTCCTGAGTTTGGACCCTTCCTGTTTACTTTGTATGTTCAAACATACATGGATTCATGAACAATATATAGTGTTATTTTGTATGGTTTAGAATTTACATCCATGGCATCATGCCATGTGTATTTTTCCGAAACTTGCATTTTTCATTCAATACTACCTTTTGAGGATTATTCATGTTGTTACATGTGAAGCTTCCCCCCCCTTTTTTTTTTTTTAAAGATTTATTTATTTGAGAGAGCGAGAATGAGAGAGAGCACATGAGAGGGGGGAGGGTCAGAGGCAAAAGCAGGCTCCCTGCCGAGCAGGGAGCCCGATGCGGGACTCGATCCCGGGACTCCGGGATCATGACCTGAGCCGAAGGCAGTTGCTTAACCAACTGAGCCACCCAGGCGCCCCCTGTTTTCCCCCTTTAACTGTTGTTCTATCATTTCACTATGTTTCATTTGAGTTATCCATTTCCCTGTTCCATAGGCTTTTAGATTGTTCCCAGCTTTTGGCTGTTGTAAGTCTACTACTTACGCGTGTGTCCTCACCCGCTGATCTTTGACTTGGGAGTAGGTGATGGAAAGATGATAGTATTACTAATGTTCAAAGTCACTACCAGTTGAAGCGCTGTGAGGCCGTTGAATGGCACTATAAACACTTTATATTCACTTTATCTTATTTAACCTTATTTTACAAACTAGAAAGCTAGCCTGATGTTACGAAAACATTGGCCAAAGCTCCACAACCCCGTAAGGGGCAGATTCAGGATTAGAGCTCAGTTCTTGAATGCCAAAGCCTTGAGCGTGAGACCTGCTCTTAAGAGAGGATGACCTCTCTTCACTCACTGGTCCTTCTCCTATTGTAATGGGAGCTGTTGAAGTCGATATGGTTAACGGAGTTCCAAAAAGAAGGAGTAGAGGCGTGAGCTAATGACCTTTGTTCCATTGAAAAGTTGAGCCGTCTGTTGCCATGGTTTCCCTCTTCATAGGAACTTGTTTTTTTTTTTTGCTTGCCTGTCATTTTAGGAGTTGAACCAATTGAAAGGTCCCTCACCTTCACTTATAATGATCTTTAGGTGGATAATTGGGACAGAGCACTTCTCTTGTTGATTTAACCTTTCACAAAAAGAAGGGAAGTCTAAAATTATCCATGAGACTTAACCATCAGCTGTAACTCACTCATGTATGTATCCATAGTTTTATCTTTAAGGAAACTTTCGAAGGGGTGTGTGTTTACAAAGGGGAGCGGGAGTCTTTATTTCAGGCAATTCAAGAATGTGTGAAAATGTATTTTTACTTTTCCTCCTTTCATCTAGCAAGGCTGTTTCAATCTAATTTAATGAATCCTAAAATGAAATCTATTTGAAGAAAATTACCTAATACAGTATGAAATGAGTTTGGAGACTGAGGCTTTTTTGGCACGTTGCTGATGGAAGCCTTTCTGATAAGCAGATAATATGCTGATGATAATGGTGTTGTTGGCGATGGTTATGGGGAATGCCTCTGACTGGTGTGCCACCTTTTTGGGTTTTTTTTAGATTTTATTGATTTCTTTATAGCACACACGTGTGAGCAGCGGAGGAGCACAGGGAGAGGAAGAGAGAGAATCCCAAGCAGACTCTGCACTGAGCGCAGAACCTGCCACAGGGCTCCATCCCACGACCCTGAGATCATGACCTGAGCTGAAATTAAGAGTCAGATGCTCAGCTGAGTGAGCCACCCAGGTGCCGCTGTGCCACCTTTTTCCTAAAGAGACCCAGACCCTCACATCCCCAGATTGCAGGGCCCCATTATTTCATCGTGTTGTTCATTAAGAAAAATCGGCACAGAAAAAATAAGGTACTTGGGAAAAGAAGAGTCATCCCCAGGTAGATGGAGTAGGTAGTCTTCCTCAGGGTGTGTTTTCAGGAAATTTGGAAGCCTCCCTCACCCCCCTACCCCCACCAAGTACTTTGCTTTCACAAAGCCTGACATTCTATAACTGGACTTGTGTTTTGGTTATGTTTTTAAAAACTCTTATAAATTTTCAAGCATTAAGGAGATGACCTAACAACTGTTGGTGATCAGTGGGGTTTAAAAAATTATTTAATTAGAGACTGAATGTGAAATATAACACATAAGGTATCATCACCCTTGATAACACTGTGGGTAGGTAGTTATTCTAGAACCTGGCATCAGCTCCATTCCTGAAAAGCTTTGGTGACTGAGGGGGAGAGAGAATTCAAAGCTACTTCATCCTAAAGTGTAGTGGGGGAGCATAGGATGGTAGAGAAAGATCCCCAGATGGGATGTTTCGACACGCCCAGAGATACTTTGTCCCCATGTTGTTTCTGGGTCTAGCAGTTTGACCCAAGAACCAAAACCTGCATGGAGTTTTCCAATGTCCATCCAGTGGTCTGTCCACCGTGTACCTTTGGAGCTGATGACGTCTCCATTCCCCAAATGGGGTCACTACCTTATGGGGTTTCTAGGTGGCATTCTGTATGCACTTAACAAAGGAGGTAACATCTGTAAGAGTTTCTGCTATTTTCAAGCTATAATTGTGCTTCTGCTTATAAAGAGCTAGAATGGATGTGTTAAGCCAATATTTTGGCCTCATTCTTGCCCTGTTTCTTTGCTATGAAGGCTTTTTATGGAGCTTTTCTGTTTGTTTGTGAACCGTGTCTCTCCCTCCCCATTTCTTGTAATGCTGTTGCTTTATCTCTTTTCCATTCATATTTTTTTCCTTCCTTTTTGCTGCATGGAGACTCTCTGCTGTACAAGTGTAAGTATTTTTTGGTGGCTCTGCAGTTTCTGGCTGTACTACTTTGCTTTCTTGTGCCCCATCTGCTTCTGCGCTGCCCGGCTGGTTTTTTTGGAGACTCAAGTGTCGTCATCCATCTGTGGATCCTGCGTGAAACAGGCAGCAATTTAGAGACAAGATTGGATTTTACAAGATGGTTCAGCTAGCAAAACAGGCGATGAATTTAAAAGATCCTAGCTGTGCCTAAAACCAAGCAGAGTGTTGATGAAGAGGGTACCAACCTTCAAGAGGGGAGAGGTGGTTTTTCCCTTTGTGTACAAGAAAAAAAAAGTGTGATTACTTAAATGTCCGGGTTTTGTTTTGGGGTTTTTTTCCTGATTCTTGCTTCCCAGGGTTGTAGAAAATTGGCATCATGATTTGCTTCTTGTATGAGAAGAATTTTCCTAATTCATTTCCCAGCTTTTTTTTTTAATCAACTGTGTTTTTGTTTTGTTTTTTGCTTTTTTGTTTTAACCTCAGGGAAAAGAAAATTAGGGATTCTTGAGCTCAAAGTGAGAGTGTTGTTTATTATTCTTTGCACGAACTTGATAAAATGAACAAGGCAGCTTCTCCATCCTATTTTTGTGGTGATAGAAACAATTTAACTCTCGTTTTAAAAAAAAAAGTATGTTAGGAATTACATGTTAAAAGTGAGTTTAACAGGAAAAAAATGTTGTGCTGTTCGTCAGACTCCAGCCTAAGTCAAAGCATTAAAGTAGACCTATCACTTGAGTGACACGAGAATTGTTTTAATTCCATTATAAAAATCAGATCAAATGAGTAAGATTTCTGAGCAACGTAGACATTGTGTTGCTTTTGATTCCTAGAGAATAGGGCCCTGCCTTTCATCCGTAGTTGGCCACGGTGGGGATTTATTGATGGTTGGTGATGTCAGGATGAGAAAGAAGTCTTACATGTAGGGTTTTCCTTCTAAAGTTACTTTTTAAAGGGTTCAACACTGTTCCTCCTATTTCCTGAGTATGTGAATTTGAAAATAATTTATTACAAAATTCATTTATAAAGTAATTTTGTCTAGGCCTAAAATAATAGTTAACCATGAATTGATTTGTAAAGAGTCCTTTGGTGTGTGTACCTCTTCTGCTTCAGGCCCTGACCCTCTTCATCTGAGGGGCACTTCTTGATTTCTCCTGTCAGTAAATACTCATTGACAAATGTCCAGGGCAGGAAATGAAGACTAGGAAACAGTCTGAGAAAATCAGCCCTTTCATTTTGATACAAGAGCGTTAACAGTTCTGAAGAGGCTGGTAAAGCTAGATTTTTTCCCCCCAGGTTGCAACTTATCTAATCAACAGGTGTGAGGGGGGTTGGCAGGAGTGCATATAAACCAGATTTCTGGAGAAACATAGAATATTTGTTCCTAAATATATATTTGGGTAGATAGTCATAGCTCATTGTTATATTTCCTCTTGCTTTAGGTTTATTTATTTTTTTTTTTTTAAAGATTTTATTTATTTATTTGAGAGAGAGAGTGAGAGAGAGAAAGAGCACAAGAGGGGGGAGCGGGAGAGGGAGAAGCAGACTCCCTGCTGAGCAGGTAGCCCGAGGCGGGACTCGATCCCAGGACTCCAGGATCATGACCCGAGCCGAAGGCAGTCGCTTAACCAACTGAGCCACCCAGGCGCCCTCTTGCTTTAGGTTTATATGTAACGGGATCATAGGAGTAAGCCAGTAAAGAGTGAGCAAGTTCAGTTTTTTATCTAAAACTGTTAAGGAAGAAAAAATTCGAAAGAAAGGAAAGAAAAATAGGAGAGAAATCAAATTCACTCCCCCCCATTGTTATACCTAAACCATAAGAAAGAGATCATGAAACTTTCCGTGTATCAGAAGAAATGTCTAAAATTGAGTTGCATTTTTAATACCGGTTTCAGAAACTAGTCTGATTTCGAGTCCTGCCTATTTTAGCAAAAGTCCATTGTCCCTGTCCAAATGTCAAAAACTTCGAAACTAACAGATATGTCATATACAGTGGGAGAGTTTCACATGAAATGCAATTAGGAGGTATTTGCTCTTGTACAGAGCATATGAAATGAAGGATAGCTTTGAAGCATTAGGAAGTCAAACCAAGAAGAGCGAACTAGTTTCCCTTTGGTTGATTTCTGCCATCAAATATCCTGATGATTTCCTAAATTCCTCAGTTTGTCTGTAAAATTAGATTGAGCTGAATGACCTAGTTACAGATTGGCATCAGTTTGTAAATGTCTCTTTATATTTTCATATTGCTTATAAATATTATGTAGTCTATGTATTCTTTTATATATAATTATACATAAAATTCCATTTCATATATTTAAAATTGTAATATATTTGAAATGTCATAATTGTCATGTGTTTTACACACATTTGGCCTCTGTTATAAAGGTTATGTAGGGAAACGAGCCAGATTATTTTTGCCCATGAACACTCTTTCTATAAAATCTAATCAAGAGTCACAGGAAAAAATGTTGGAAGACATCGTCATTCCATGCATTTTTAAACCTCTTTCTTCTTTATTTGTGGCTGTCTAAACAAATTGGCTGGAAATTATATCCCCAGCTGCTTCTTGATCCTTTTACCCATCAAGGTTGTGCACAAAGTGGTTGGAATACTAAAGACATTTTCATTAAACATAGCGTATATTTCAGGAGTTTGTGTCTCCTGAAAATTATTTTTAGAGGTTCACCTATGAATAGACCAGTCAGTCCACTATCCTGTTCAGTCGACTGCAAGGGCGTTTTGAGAAGGGAGAACAACCTGGAAAGCTGGATCCCTTTCCAGTTGCATTGGATTGACTGTGTTTTTTACTGAACCCACAAAGCCTCTTGTTTACAAATAGATACTCCTCAGATCATCTGCCTTTAACTAAACCTTGAAAGAACCAAATCACCAAGTTTTCACTGTATATTTCAGGAAGACCAGTCTGGATTTAAATGTAATTGCTTATCTTTTCTCTTCCTTTTCTCTCAATAATAAGTAACAGCAAAAGGATACTATTGTTAAATCTGGCATAAAATTGTTAGAACTGTAAAGTTGTTTGCTTTAAAGGTCAGTATGAACCATTCATTCCTTGAACCAAAGAGTGTCAACTGTGTGGATGTTTTTTGAGAAAGCCTTACATGGCACCCTATTAAATGAAAGACTACCAAGTAAGTTCTGTTATCTCTTATTTTAGACAAATGCTAGTTTCCAGTATCAGACCAATTAAAACATCCCTCAAGTCCATTCATCTGTATATTGATTTTGAAGGGTGCGGTTCGGAGGGATGCTGGGCCAGCCTCACAATGGGTCTGTCCCCGATGCTGCTCCTAATGCCGGCTCGAATGGGAGCTGTTGTCATCTCTGTGACTCAGTTTCTTCCTTCAAATTCGTTTCTCTAGGTGATTCGTTTCTCTAGGTGACCTCCCGTTTTCACGCTTGTGGTCCTGTTGTGGGAGAAGCTAATTACCCTCTTTAGATTTGGCTTTACATCATCAGCAGTTGGCACCAATGCTTAAGATGTTTTGGTGGTTTGGGTTTAGGTTTCATTTTTTAAAAGACTAACAGGATGAAGGACTCTTACTGAGAAGTGACAGCAGACGGACTTCCAAGTCATGGCATCTTTTTCCCAGTTAGCCTTTGCCCATAATATAAAGATCAGAATCTCAGTGGCAAAAGTATGAAACAAAACAGTTACAGTGCTTAAATCCTGAAAGGGACAAAGAGTTGGGCGTTGCCTTGCATCAATAATGTTTGATGTTCTGGTGGTAATGAGCAGTGGATAGTTGTAGTTTCAATTGTTAGCGACTGGTGTTTACAATCTTTTAATCTGTTTTTTAATATCCATTTTAATATCCTCACGCGCAGCTTGGAATTACATTCCGTATCTTTCATTGTTCCTTTCCCCATATAAATAGAATGTAACTGATTAGGGCTGGAGGCAAGAAGCAAGCAGGGGGCTGTATCAGTTGAGAACATTATAAACATTTAGAAATGTATGGGTTCAGTCTTTCCAGTCAGGCTGTCAGATGTGACCAACCATCCTCTAAAGCAGCAAAACAAGTAGTGTAAACATTTGAGCCCAGATGTTTCTCCACCCACCACCCACCCCCAG
Source organism: Leptonychotes weddellii (assembly GCF_054177405.1). Lineage (NCBI taxonomy): Eukaryota > Metazoa > Chordata > Mammalia > Carnivora > Phocidae > Leptonychotes > Leptonychotes weddellii. Next base: position 2,005,962 of record NC_138376.1, on the reverse strand, counting down.
AAAGGTTTCCGAAGTTTGAAAGGCAAGTTTCCTGTGAATACCTAAGTGCTTTCTTTATTTCATTGCTAGATGACCCCTAAGTCCAAAAGGAAGAGTATCCATAGCCGGATGCTGCGACCTGTTTCCAGAGCCTTCGGTGAGTTATTTCTGAATGCCCGCCATTTCCCTATAACCATGAAACACCCCCAGCGGGGACCTCGGACCACCTCCGGGATGCCTCCCAGGGATGCTCTGTATGAGTAAATGTGGACAGAGAGCGTGAAGTGATTTGTGAGCCCGTGTTTGCTATTCCGTGATAGAGTGACTTTGAGGAATTCTGTAATGCGTCTGTATGCAGGGCACTTCAGCCTGGGGCTCTGCTTTATTTCAGAGATGGAGTTTGATCTCGATAAAGCGCTGGAGGAGGTGCCCATTCACATCGAGGACCCGCCTTTCCCGTCCGCCCGACAGGAGAAGCGGAGCTCGGGGTTTATCTCCGAGCTGCCTTCCGAGGAGGGGAAGAAGCTGGAGCACTTCACCAAGTTAAGGCCAAAGCGGAGTAAGAAGCAGCAGCCCACCCAGGCAGCGGTAGGTGGCCGGGAGGGGCCCCCTCTCCCCTCGCCCTTTCCTCCCCGGGGGAGGGCGGGGTGGGCGCGGGCGCCTGGCCCAGCCCGGACGCTGGCAGCGAAGGGCAGCAGAACCGGCCCGCCGGACGCTCGAGCACAGCCTGTCCGCTGGGCGCCCAGCAGCTTTTGAAAAGACACTGCTTTAAGTTTCCAACGCTTCGGAGCAGAGTTGCCCTTGGAAGAAGCCCTTAGAAAAACAGCGGTCGCGTGGGTGCGATAAATGGGCTACGTGTGTGGAATTTTTCACGTCTGAGTGCGACACGATGGAAAAGAAGCACCAGAGCATTTGCTGGCGATTGAAAGTGGCTTGTGCGTGACTGGGGGGGTGCACACGCTACTCCCCGTCCGCCGCCCGGTCCTGGGCTCTGCCGACGCCTTTGCTTTGGCTGACGTGCGAGCCCGCAGGGGTGCAGAGGCCGTCGGGGGGAGCCGCTCTGGTGCCCCCACACGACAGCTCCCGCGCCTGCCGGAGGAGATGGGATTGTTGGTGCTGAGCGGCTCTCGGGCTCGTGTCCTCCACACCTGCTGTCTCTCTTGCTCACCTTCCTTGCTCCGCAGTCCGCTCTGCGCCCGGCCACCTCTGCAGCTGCCCCAGGTCACTCCCGGCCGCATCCTGTGCGCGCTTGTCCGCTGTCCTCTCACTTGATGTCTCAGCGCTTACTTGACACAGAAAACCCCATCCTTCCCGAAAGCGATTTCCCGTGGGCCTCTGAGGCCCGCAGGCTTCTTTTCCACCCACCCCGCTGGTGAGGGCATCGAGTGTGTTATTTGCTGCCTGGGCCCCGTGGTCAGAACCCGTGGTTACCATCTGTTGACTTCTGCCCTGTCTGCTCTGCTCTGGGCTCAAGTGTTCCCCTGCCTCCTGAACTTAAGTGTCCCAGAGCACCTCGGGCTCGGCACATTCAGAACTGGGAGCTCCTCTGTCTGTAAACCCACCTTTCCCTCCTAGCACCTGCCACCCACCGAGCATCCCTCCTAGCGCCTGCCCCGCACGGAGCATTGACAATTCAGAAACCGTGATATGATCCTGAACACCAGGTCCCCACTGCCAACCCTGATCTGCTGTCTGCCTTCCTCCTAGTCATCCCTGACGTTGCTGCTTCCCAGCCTGGGTCTCAGGCCTCCACAGAGCTGCAGCCTTCTTCCTGTCACTTCCCCTCCATGCCCCACATATCTCTTGGGCTGACGACCATTTATCTTTCAGATCTCCACTTGCCTCAGTGTTCCAGGAAACCCTCCCTGTCTCCACCTCTGTGTTCCCATAGGTCTGTGCTTACATGACTCCAGGGGAGTTCATTCTCACAGACTGGTTTTGCACAGTGCACAACCTGAACAACCCTCCATGGAGGCCATGGCTTCTCCAGTGCCTGCTCCTCATAGCTGTTATAGCTGCTTTTATACCTCTCACCATAGTGTTCTCTAAACACTCTCTGTCTGTAAGTTCCATGTAGGAAGGCGTGTGGTTTATTATCCTAGGATTTATTTTCAGTGCTCTGTATGTTTTTAGAACATAGTAGATGCTCAACCGTACTTACTGAATGATAGGTAGATGACTGGAGACAGAAGTGGATGAAGGTCACAGTAATTATCTGTCTGGTCAGTCATTTATTCAAACTACCTCAGGCTAGTTGTGTTTAGTTTATTTCTCATTCAAACCTGAATAGCTTGACATGGTTTCAGAAAAACAAAAGAAAACAACTTCAGTGCTTTGTTTTCTGATTTACTTGATTTTTACATTTTAGTACACCATTACATATTCTTTTTCTTCTTTTTAAAAATATTTCATTTATTTATTTGAAAGCGAGAAAGAGAGAGAGAGAGAGCATAAGCAGAGGCAGAGGGAGAAGCAGGCTCCCACTGAGCAGGGAGCCCAATGTGGGACTCGATCCCAGGACCCTGGGACCATGACTTAGCCGAAGGCAGACGCTTAACTGACTGAGCCACCCAGGCATCCCATTATTACATATTCTTAAAGGAATAAACTTTTTTTTTTAAGTAAGGAAGAGGCTTTTTAGATAGGGAAGAAGATGACCTCCACACTAGATTCTCGCTGGTTACTGAATGGCTCCTCTTTGGCTCTTTCCATGTGGAGAGTCATTAGCAGTGTAACTTGTACCTGAGATGATGGTTTGTTTCCCCTTGATTAAGGCGACCCACAGGAAGAGAATGTTGTGAACAGAATTTAAAAACTGAGAAGGGAAGGGAAGAAAGTGGAGACAGTGCTGGTGGAGGAACGTAGTAGGTATATGCCGGAGAGATTGGAACTCTGCCCACAGCAGAGCCCGGCTCACAGGTCCTGCTCACGCCCAGCTCTTCCATCCGAGGGACTCGGCTGGTGGCACAAGCCTGTGGCCTAAAACCATGGGTTGTGGTCATGGGTCCAAGTGGATCTGGCTTCTTCCCCAAGGCGTGGTGGACTGCGAAGCATGGCATAGCTTGCTTTTCTTCGGGCTCATGGTGAAAATATACTACTTTATGATTTTCAAAGTACTTCCTCCACTCTGTGAAGTGGCCAGATTTTCAGCTGAGAATGCGGGGATTGCAGCTGACTTTTCTCACTAGGGTGCAGTAGTGATAATCATTTAATATTGTCTTGTTTTTGTTTTGCTAGGATTGAGTGGACTCAGTCTATCCTAAGTCTATTTTAACTTTTCTGGAACTTGACCTTGACCTCTAATCCCCCTACTGAGCTTTTCTAAGTATCAGAATGCTCAAAGCCAAGGTGTGACTTTTTTTTTCTTTTTTACTTTTACCATTTCTGACACCAAATGTGTGGGTGCCCCCCGCCCCCCACCCCACACACACCAACTAATTCTTCAACTCTGGACACCAACTGAGTGTCCCCCCAGTTCAGTTCAATTCTGACACTACCTGGAGTTAGCATAGACCCCAGAGGTTAAGGGCTTGGTGGCACCCCCATGTCAGATGCCAGTCCCAATGTGTCAACTGTACTTCTGACCAACTGGCTATGAATTCAAGGGAGGTTTCCACAACCCCCTCCTTAGGTATGATAATTTGCTAGAATGGCTCACAGAACTCAAGAAGACTCTTATTATTACTGGTTATTGTAAAGGATGCACCTCAGGAACAGCCAGATGGATGAGATGTGTAGGGTGAGGTAAGGGAGGAGGGGCTGGGAGCTTCCAGACCCTTCTCCGGGCGAGCCACCCTCCCAACACCTCAGTGTGTTTGCTGACCTGGAGGCTCTCCAAATCTCATCACTCAGGGGTTTTGTGGAAGTTCCATTAAGTAGGCACGATTGAGTAAACCATTGGTCATTGGTGACTAACTCCATCACCAGGCCCTCGTTCCTTCCCAGGGCCAGGGATGGGGGTGAAAGTTCCAACCCTCCTATTACATGGTTGGTTTCTCTGAGGACTAGCCCTTATCCAGAAGCTGCCTAGGGGCCCACCAAGACTCACCTTTTTTTTTATCATAAACTCACGAATGACTGAAAGGGGCTTGCTAGAAATAACAAAAGATGTTCCTTTTGGCTCTATCACTCAGGAAATTTCAAAGGTTTTAGACTCTGTGTCAGGAACCAGGACAAAGGCCAAATAATACACTTCTTGTAGCACACAAGGCTAAGCTAAATACCAACATGTCAGTTTCTACTGGGCCAAAAAATACCTACTGTTGTAACTTTAATTCTTGTGCCAAAAATATACAAATAAATATTTGTGTAAATATGAAGAGTAGTAGATAACTATTTTTTTAAAAAACTAAGTAAAAATTTAATCTTCTAGTCAAACTACAATCCTTCTAAAACTACCATCTTTTTTATTTTTTTTTTAAGATTTTATTTATTTATTTGTCAGAGAGTGAGCACGAGCAGGGAGGAGGAGCAGAGGGAGAGGGAGAAGCAGAAGCAGACTCCCTACTGAGCAGGGAGCCCGATGCAGGACTCGATCCCAGGACCCTGGGATCATGACTTGAGCTGAAGGCAGAGGCTTAACTGACTGAGCCACCCAGGTGCCCCTAAACTACCAGACATCTTATGAATAATTGTTCCACACATTTTACTTACACGTTTCAAGTCTTTACTGAACCTTTCTCTAAAAAAAAAAAAAAAAAAAACAACAAAAAACAAAACCAATTTATTTTTAATAACAAGAGATAATATATACCAGTTTCTTCTTTTTTCATTTTATTCATGTATATATAAGGACTCTTAAACATTACATTATGGCTGATTAGTCTGTAGAATTTAATCTTGGAATGCGGTAGTGAGAGAAGGATGTGAGATTCAGCTTGCAGGTTCTCCCTTTCCCTGGCAGTGTGTGTCTGGACATGGGATCGTTCTGAGCCTGAGCTAGCTTGCTTCTAAAATCCCAGCACTGCCCACATCATTGTGTCATCATGACAAATAAATGGAATAAACGTATACAATCCTTTATTAAATGTAAATATTGTTCCTCAAAACTAATATTTTCATTTTATTAGCGTTAACTCTATTTACTATATTGATACTTGCTTTTCTCTGTGTCTCCTGTTGCCCCTCCCTGACACTGAAATGGGGAAGGAAGAGAAAAACATCCCTAGAAATGGATACATATCACTCTTTTTTTTTTTTTTTTTTAAAGATTTTATTTATTTATTCATGACAGAGAGAGAGAGAGAGAGGCAGAGGGAGAAGCAGGCTCCCAAGGAGCAGGGAGCCCGATGCGGGACTCGATCCCGGGACCCTGGGATCATGACCTGAGCCGAAGGCAGACGCTTAACCATCTGAGCCACCCAGGCGCCCGATACATATCACTCTTAGCTCCTCTAATTTGGGGAGATTTTTACTCATGTTTATTAAGGAGCAAGCACACTAATTTATAAATTCATATTCAAAAATTATTTTCTTAGTAGAAGTGACTTTTAGAAAGTCTGCTTTTGGGATGAGAGCTTCACATGGGTAAAGAGTGGCAGTGCCATTTTCAAAGGCACCAAAATGAGCCAGTATAACAGGTACAACAGGTGAGGAGGGAAAGGGGGTGCAGATATTATGCCACATTCCCAGTATTTCCAGATGTGTTTCTCGCTCATATCATAGTCCATTGTGGGTGTGTCTGGTCAGGGGACCCCACAGTGGTCATTCAAAGACCCAGGCTGCTTTCCTCTGCGGCTCCTCTTTGGTCCTTGGAGTCCTATCCGGTCAGCTGGAGGTGCTGTGAAGCACTCAGACTCACACCGAGGAGGTTTGATGGGTCAGGTCTGACAGTGACATTAGCCAGAGCGTGGCCGAGTGGCTGCCTGTCTGCATGTGAACCTGAGAAACTCGTTCTGACAGTGTCGGTCAACAGGCAGGTGTGGCAGGAGGGCCCACAAGGGCTCCATATGCATCCGATGCCAGCTAGCTACTGCTTCTGCTGCCTCACCTCGCATAACCATAGGGGGAAAGTATTCCCTAAAGGAAGATCCATCTGCAGAGAAGAATGAAAGAATATTGGACTGGGATTCAGGAAACCTGCCAGGGTCCAGGTCTGATGGCCACTAACTAGACTCCTCTCCACTGGAAGGAGTTTTACAGACTATCTCTTCGTTCTAGGGAATGTGAAGCCCAGGGCAGGTAACTGACTTGCCTTTGATCATCCTCTGAATGACTGTTCCATATCCTACAATGGCTTTGCTGTGCACGATCCATCACCGTTCATTTGCCACAGTTTCTGACATGGTTCCAGTGATGAAACAAACCAACTCTAATGAATAAACACTAAGTCCTGGGGAATCATTTGTCTCCACATGCTTCGAATTGCAGAATCACAGTATGACCAGGCTAGAAGGGATTTTGATGTCATCTTGCCGGTCCCTCATCAAGGACTTAAAAATCTCTATGCAGCCAAAGTAGTTAACCATTCTGGCTATAGTGACCTCTCAGAAGCAGCCATTCCCTAGAAGCTCCAGTTGTTAGCATGTTATTTTTTATGTGTTGCTGAAATCTGTCTTTATAATTTTAACCTGGCCATCTTGTTCCTGTCATCTGGTGTGGCACATGTCATTGAAGGAGACTTAGCAGACTTACAGATATTTGTGGGTTATTACTTGGTCTTTCCTTCACCAGTCTAAATGTCCTCAGCTTTTTCGATGTTCCTCATGTGACACTGTCTGCAATCCATTTATGGATTTTTTATTTATGGTTTTTTGTTACTCTTTTCTGAATAAGTTGCAGGGCAATACCACCTCCTTCCTTCTAACTGCAATATTTCTATTTATTCATCCACAGATAGTATTCACTTCAAAAAAACAAAACAAAACACTAATTCCAGTATAGTTAACATACAGTGTTTTATTAGTTTCGGGTATGAGGTATAGTGATTCAGCAATTCTGTACATTACTTAGTGTTCATCGTGATAAATGTGGTCTTAAACCCCTTCACCTATTACCCCCATCCCCCCATCCCCTCCCTCTAGGAACCATCAGTTTGTTCTCCATAGTTAAGAGTCTGTTTTTTGGTTTGTCTCCTTTTTTCTTTGTTTTGTTTCTTAAATGAGTGAAATCATGTGGTATTTGTCTTCTTGGACTGACTTATTTCACTTAGCATTATACTCTCTAGCTCCATTCATGTCATTGCAAATGGCAAGATTTCATTCTTTTTAATGGCTGAGTAATATTCTGTGGTATGCACTACACCTTCCATCCATCAATGGACACTATGGCTGTTTCCATATCTTGGCTGTTGTAGATAATGCTGCTGTAAACATAGGGGTGCATGTAACTTTTTGAATTACTGTTTTCATTTTCTTTGGGCAAATACCCAGTGGTGGAATTACTAGATTATGTGGTAATTCTTTTTTTTTTTTTCAATTTTTTGAGGAACCTCCATTCTCCACAGTGGCTGTACCAGTTTGCATTCCCACCAACAGTGCACGAGGGTTCCTTTTTTCCCCACATCCTTGTCAACACTTGTTGCTTCTTGGGTTTTTGATTTTAGCCATTCTGACAGGTGTAAGGTGATAACCCATTGTGGTTTTGATTTTCATTTCCCTGTGATGAGTGATGTTGAACATCTTCTCATGTGTCTGCTGGCCATCTGTATGTCTTCTTTGGAGACATGTCTGTTCATGTCTTCTGGATTATTTATTTGTTTTTGCTGTGTGGAGTTGTAGAAGTTTTTTATATACTTTGGATTTTAACCCTTTATCAGATTTGTCATTTGCAACTATTTTCTCCCATTCCGTAGGTTGTCTTTTACTTTTGTTGATTATTTCCTTTGCTGTGCAGAAGCTTTTTATTTTGATGGTTTTGTTTCTCTTGCCTCAGAAGACATGTCTAGAAAAATGTTGCTGTGGCCAGTGTCATAGAAATTATTGTCTGTTCTCTCTTCTGGGATTTTTAGGGTTTTAAGTTTCACATGTAGGTCCTTAATGCATTTTGAGTTTACTTGTATGTATGGTATAAGAAAGTGGTCCAGTTTCATTCATTTGCATGTAGCCATCCAGTTTTCCCAACACCATTTGTTGAAGAGACTGTCTTTTTCTCATTGTATATTTTTGCCTCCTTTGTTGAAGATTAATTGACCATATAATCATGGGTTTATTTCTGGGCTCTCTATTCTCTTTCAATGATCTATGTGTCCTCTTTTGTGCCAGTACCATACTGTTTTGATCACTACAGCTTTGTAGTATATCTCGAAATCTGGGAATGTGGTATCTCCAGTTTTGTTGTTCTTTTTGAAGATTGCTTTGGCTATTTGGGTTCTTTTCTGGTTCCATTCAAATTTTAGGATTGATTATTCTCATTCTGTGAAAAATGCTATTGGTATTTTGATAGGAATTACAGTAAGTCTGTGGATTGCTTTGGATAGTATTTTAACAATATATATATTTTTTCAATCCATGAGTACGGAATATCTTTCTTCTTTGTGTCATCTTCAGTTTCTTTCATCAGTATTTTATAGTTTTTAGAGTATACATCTTTCACCTCATTGGTTAAGTTTATTCCTAGGTATTTTATTCTTTTTGTTGCAATTATAAATGGGACTGTTTCCTTAATTTCTCTTTTTGCTACTTTATTACTAGTGTATAGAAATGCAATGTATTTCTGTATATTAATTTTGTATCCCATGACCTTACTAAATTCACTCATCGGTACTACTAGTTTTTTGGTGGAGTCTTCTGGGTTTTTTCCTATATGTAGTCATGTTTAGTGAAAGTTTTACTTCTTCTTTACCAATTTGGATGCCTTTTATTTCTTTTTCTTGTCTGATTGCTGTGGCTAGGTCTTCCAGTACTATGTTGAATAAAAGTGGTGAGAGTGGATGTATTCACTTTTTAATAGCTGTATCATCTGGGTAACTGGTAGTGGTCACTCTCAGGCAAGGCCTATAATCTTCTGTATTTGTAAGTGTATTTCAGACAGAGAAAAAGGGGGTATGTGCATCAGGAAATGTGAACATACCCCAAAGTCCTGGTATACTTGCTGTTACATCTCACTGTCCAGAAGTAAGCCATATTTCCAGCCCCAGGTACAAGAACATCTGAGAAGATAATGTGTTTCACTTGGTCAGTGGATACACCCAATTAAGTCAGGGTTTGATATCGAGACTGGGTAGGCATGTGGCAGTTTCTCCTGTTACTTATTCAGTTGAGAAAGTTTCCTTCCTAGTTTGCTAATTTTTTTTCAGTGAATGGGGGTTTAATTTGATTGTTTTTTTTTTCTTCAGTATTTCTGGAAATTGATCATTTATTTTTCTCTTTTGTTTTGCTATTGTGAATCACAATAACAGACCTTTCTAATGGTACACCAGTCTTGATAATAATTATGATACTCTTTTTTTTTTAATTCTAGTATAATTAACATATAGTGTTATATTAGTTTCAGGTGTATATTCTTGCTTTGTTTTAATATACTGCTGGGCTTTGTTTACCGTATTTTATTTGGGATTTTTTAAATTTGTATGCATAAATAAGAGAGACCTGTAGTTTTTCTTAATCTTGTCTAGACCATCCAACTACTTTGGGTTTCAAAATTACACTATCTTCATAAAATTAGTTCGGAAGGTCCCCTTTCCTCTTCTCTGGAACTGTTTGTATATAATGGAGATTTTCTGTTCTCCTGGGAAACCCTCTGGGCCTGATGCGTTGTTTGTGTGCAGGTGATGCTTATATGTAGATTCCTCTCCTAGGGATTTGATTTCTTTTGTTATGGATCTAATCAGATTACCTAATTCTTCTTGAGACCATTTTGGCCATTGATATTTTTCTAGGATATCATCTACTTATCTAATTGTTCATTTAGTTGTTTGTAGAATTCTTAGAACTTTTTAATCTGAACCATAGCTGTGTCCCATTTTTTTCCCTTTCTGATCTATTTTGCCTCTCCTAATTTTGCAAGGTTGTCTCTTTTATTAGTCTTTTTTTTTTGGGGGGGGGGGGGGGAAGAATCAGCTTTAGTTTTATTTGTCCTCTCAAATTCATCAATTTTTGTCCTTTTATTATATTTCCTTCATTTTACATCCTTTGGTTTCCTTATTTTCTGACTTTATTGCTTAGCTCTCACTTCTCCATGATTGTTACTGTCTAATGTATGCATGTAAGATTCCATGATTATTCAGCTCACTAATCAGCACTCTTTGGGTTTATGTGTTTAGAGTTACTAATAATACACTAATTTTCCTTCCTTTCTGCCCATCTCTCTCCATCCGGCCTATGGAGACATGAGAGATTTGGCAGCCGCCTCGTCAGAATCCAGGTGCACCACCCACAGTGTTTCCTTGGTGTGTTCATCTTCATAATCCTGACGGAGGGTGGTCTGAATTGTCATTAGTCCTCATAATCACTGGCTCATCTTCTAAGCATTCACAAATTATCCTTTTAGCATGTATTCATACACCAGAGGTGCAAAATCTACCTTCTTGATTTGTCAAATACCGACAACAGCCATTCTGCTGCCCTATTTTCTTTGCAAAAGCCTTTCTCTGCGTGCAGATGGAGCCCGTTCCAGCTGGCTCAGGGATAGGATTTCTGCTCTCCCCTTCCAGTAACGACGCTACACTTTTTAGTCTGAAATTTATGCTCCTTGACAGAAAGGCCAAAGTCAAATGGGATTTGGGCAACTTCTGATGTCTCTATGTCCCTTCCTTTCCGTTTGCTAGCAACTGAGCTAAAACAGCGTGTGTGTTTAGCCTTGAACTGTTCGGACAAACTGTGTTTCCTTCTTGTGTTCGATATTTCTGCTGCTCTTCGTACAAGCCGCTTCCTAGTCCAACAGATGCATTTTAAACCACATCTCACTGAGGATCTCCCAGCGACTCTGGACTTCCCGTAACCTCTCTGCTCTCAGCGTCTTCATCTCTAAAATGACAGGGTTGGACTGGGGGATCTACCTCAAGGTCCGTCCAGCCCTGAAAGCTGGCCCGTCCTGCATGAAAGCAGACTGCTCTGTGGAGCCCTGTCTGCTTCCATCTCTGAAACCCATTGATGTTCTCCCTGAGCCCTGAGAACTTTTTGTGCTCGCTCTGCATTCCGTTTCAAAGCAAGAAGAAAGGAAAGGGTGTAAAGGAGAAATTTATGCTAGTAAAAAGTAATTTTTTTTTTTCTCAAAATGGGAAAGAGAATTTGAGAGGGAGCCTCTGAGGGGAAGCATGGGTCCGCTGGAAGGAAGCCCCGTGTTAGAACCATATGTCCCGGGCTCATAATCCTTCTCATCCATCAGTCAGGGGAGCTGTGTGGGTGCCTGTCACTCTCTGAGCCACAGTTTGATCTGTGACTAACCAAAGACTAAGATAAAACTATCTTTCCTTTTCAGTGCAGAGTAGATGTGAACGTGGAATCAAGTGCAAGACACTTGTTATAAACGATCAAGCATTCAGCACACACAGGGAGCCGTTATTACTGTGGAGATCCCGGTCTCTATTAACATGCTAACACAGGCAACTTCCGTGCTACTTTTATCTTCTGTGATAAAAGTGAATCCGAGAGCTGCTTTCTCTCCCTAATTGAGTTATAGAACTTTGCTGATTCTCTGCTCTATTATAATGCATAGGAAAGCCTTGCTTTAATATATAGCACCATTCAGGCGAGAGGTATAATTGTTATTATTCACATTTCATAGGAGTTCTTTTGTCTGTGACCTGTTACCTGCTCACTTTTCAGTATTTCACAAACATGAACTCAGACACACAGCTCATTTTCATAATGGAGATCTCCCAGTGAGTGAAGTGGAGGATTGCTTAAAGCACATGATTGGCTTTTCTTTAAACAGTGCATATGCAGACATGGACATGAGCCAAATTCCCCCGGAGGCAACTTGACACTTGCAGATCAAAATTACAGAAAGCCACTTCCCCACCACTCTGTGGCAGGACATTCAGACCAGATACCTCAACCACAGGAGAATTTGTCCTTGTGCCCAAAGGAATGGGCAAAATACGCACTCTTTCTCAAGGGCCCACAACCTATTGGTGTGAAATACTAATACACCATTGCAGACACAAATCAGACATGTGGCTGAGCTCACTGTGAGTTGTCCATTCAAAAAGAAATGCTAACTTGGTAAATGATTTCCTTATAGCTTCTCTCCTAAGACCCAAGCTTTCAAGTGTCTGCTGGATGCCTGACCCTGGGTTTCCCACAGCACTTCAAATGCTCGTCAGAAATTGGACTCATCATTGCTTTCCCCAAATCTGGTCTTTGAACTGTGTTCCCTAGAACCATGCTTCCCATTCTCCCAGCCTAGAAACTTCGACCTCATCGGAGGCACCTCAATTCTTTGTATTCTCACTTCTCCAGCCCTTAATTTGCTCCTTGTCTCCTCCAGATTAGACTAGACTATTCCAGGAATCTTTCTTTTGTGTTCCTGAACAGATTCCCCTACATACATTCCCTGGCGTCTCCAATATGTCCTTCATGCTGCCCTAGAATTACCTGAACAAAATTCAGGGTGGGCCATGCCCCTCTTTTGTGGGCTCCCTATCACCTACAAAGTAAATTCCACACTCTTCAGCATAAGATTCGAGGCTATTCACCATAGGTCCTTGTGTTATTAGTTGGGAAATATTTGTTCAGCTAGAGATAACGAGAGATACACAACTAAACATGACTTAAATAGTGAGAAACACTGATTTTTCTCGACTCCCAAGAAATCCAGAAGTCTCAGGATCAAGGACTGGTTTATTCAGCAGCAAAGCACAAGCACCCAGGTGTTTTCTGCCCTTCTGCTCTGTCATCCAGCACATGTTGGCTTTTGCCCTCAGGCTTGTCCTCTCTTGAACCCCACGTGGGTGCTTTGGCTCCAACATCACATCCTCCCCCATATAACCATGCAGGAAAACTACATTCCTTCCTCTGCGAAAACCTGCTCATGAGCCCCTAGCCGATCTCCCTTATATCTCACTGACCACAATTCTATCGTACGCCATACCTACCAATCATGGGCAAAGAGAGAGAATTACGGTATTTGGCTTGTAGAAGTAAGTATTCACACCTTGAAATCAGGATTCTTCCGCCAGAAAGAAAGGAAGTGGGGGAGGGGGTTTGGTTGCAGAGGCCCCTGTTAGGATCTGGCAGGGTTTGTACCCAGCACTTAATCCCACCCACACACCACTGGCCCCTGGCCACCGGAACGCTCTCCAGTCTCAGAACCTAGCCCGTGTTTTCATTTTCCCACGCACACTCTCTTCCCTTACCATCACCTGCAATTCCAGGCTCCACCTCTAGGGGCGCCGCGCAGCCTGGTAGGGCGAGCTGTTCGGGGCAATGGGTTGGACGGAGCTGCCGCTAGGCTGTGCGTGTATAGTGCATGCCTCGCTTTTGTTTGTGCCCCTGGCGCAGTCCTACGCGGGGCTCCCATTCCTGCAGACCGTAGGGGCCCTCAGTTAGCCGGTCGTGTCCTTCCCGTGGCCCTTATCACCGAGCGTGGACCGGGACGTGACGTTTGCCGAATGACGCCGCCCGAGTTACCGGTCCCCGTGTTTGACTTGCAGGTCTGCGCCGCTAGCGTCGTCCCCCACGACGGTGAGCAGAACGGCCTTATGGGGAGAGTGGACGAAGGTGTGGATGAATTTTTCACCAAGAAGGTGACCAAAATGGATTCCAGGTGAGTTCAGAGTCATTCTGCTAATAATACTGCTTCATGCACATTTAAATTACTAAGTTGCCATGAAACTTACCGTGCCAAGGCTTGTTTATCTTACTTTATATGTATTACGTAGGATTGACTATTCTGATGGTTAGCAAAATGTGATCTCCAGGCCAGCGATCTCACTTGTCAACTGGGAACTTACTAGAAATGCAGATCCTCAAGCCGCTACCCCAGACACACCGAATCAGAAACGGGATGTGGGGCCCAGCAGTCTGTACTTTAATAAGCCTTCCAGGGTAAACTGAGGCATGCTCAAGTTTGAGAACCATTGTGCCGTTCTAAAGTAGAACACACCCAGGTATTTTTTTTTTTTTTAAAGATTTTATTTATTTATTTGAGAGAGAGAGAATGAGAGACAGAGAGCACGAGAGGGAAGAGGGCAGAGGGAGAAGCAGACCCCCTGCTGAGCAGGGAGCCCGATGCGGGACTCGATCCCGGGACTCCAGGATCATGACCTGAGCCGAAGGCAGTCGCTTAACCAACTGAGCCACCCAGGCACC